>NW_024349799.1:3968553-4161957 GCF_902729225.1 Pteropus medius | reverse complement strand
ACACAACGCATGCAGCATTAGGAAGTAAAATATAAAAACGCAGGACTTTCAGCAAACCCCTTCCCCAACATTGTCCTGGCCGGCCTCCCTGCCTGAAAATATCCCTCCTCCAATGTGGCCTGGACACCATCACACCAGACTAATATTCCTCAATCCCCGTTTTTATTTCACCCCTTCCTCAAGCATGAATGTCCTGATGCCTTTAGGCTCTATCCAACCTTCCCCAGTGCCTTCCTTCCAACAACCCTTTGTTCTTGTATAGCTACACTGCTCCATTTACTGGCACCCCTGAAGATGCTCTGCACTTTCCTCCTTACCTGTTGACACACTTGCCCCATCCTCAGCCCGGCAAGGCAGAGCGGCTAGCAGTGGACTGAAAACGAGGCCTGACCAGGGCCTCTGGCTCTGCCACTCTTCAGACTGTGAACTTCAGGAAGCCACATCTCTAGGCCTCTTTTCTTCTGTCATAAAATTAGACTGAATAATTTTGAAGGTTTTTTTTCCCTAGCTCAAAGTTCAGTAATTCTTCCATCAACCCTGCTTTTAAGCAAACCTCTGCCTCTCAGGTAATTCTTAGGCCCAAGTAACCTAAATCCAATGACATATCACTACATTTTTTCTGCTACCCTTTATGCAGATTTTCTCTCCTTTGGCCCTGGACTGAGATGGGCTTGCATTGCTTTTATGATCCTCTCCACCAACAAAGGAAGCTTTGTCTTTTTTTTTCTTTCCCTAGTATCTTCTGGGTCCCAGTATTTGTGTTTTTACAGCAACAACTTGACTTGAGGCCCTGCTTCAAATGGTTCAAGTATTTTAAAGATGTCTCTGTCTAAGCTTTAACTGGACACAAAAGGCTCTAGGTTCATTTGGGGCCACAGGAACAGGATTCTAAAGGAGAGTAAGGACAAAGGGTTAGTTATAATATTTTCAAAACCCAAACGAGACTGAAATTTCATCACTCAGGAAGGGCTGGAGACTCCCGAATTCCAAGAACCTGGCCAAGAGATGTTAGCAGCGCCTGTTTATCTGCTACTAGGTAACTGTTTTGGTCCCATTCTGGGTATCGAGGATCACAGTGTCTATCCTTCTTCCCAATCATAAGCCCATTTGAGAACCCCATTTAGATGGACATAGGCTTATCAGAATGAATATTAATCCTCAGAAATGCAAACATTTGCATTAAAAACTGGGCATCTCTGGGTACTGACCCTAGACAGCTGTTTTAATAACTGGCTGACTTTGGGCTAGAGTCTTAACCTTTCTGCCTCAGTTCATTAAAAAATGGGAAGTAACAATAGGGTTATCATGAGAATTAAAATAAAAGAATGAATGTGAAGCTCTGAGCATTATGCTTTGCCCTAGTGTTTCACAAATAAGATGAATAACCATATCAAAGGCTAATGGTCACCTAGCTTTGCCTCCTGGATAGGGGGGTTGGATAATGAGAGGACACAGAGAGGACACAGAGAGGACACAGAACCCAGGTTATAATTCTTGCTCTCATCTCCTTGCTTTCAACACGAGTTCCAAAGCACCTGCCTCCAGCACCAATGCTATAAAAATCAGAAGTAACATACAGGCAGCAGTATGATTAGTTATTATAAATAGCCATTAAAAAAGGCTTATGTGTAGGCGAAGATAAAATATAAGAACTGGAGGAGCCTCAGAGACCCTGGATTCCATTCACCCTTGAACTCTTTTTACAAATAAGTAAAGAAAGCCCAAAGAGTAATATCGAGCCAATGGTAGGACTAATTCAGGGAAATCTAGGTAAGTTGCAGACTGAAGGAAATATTGCTCAATTAAATTTTAGAGGGTTGTAAAATATTTACTGGTTGTTGGTTTTTTGTTTGCTAGTTTAATTTTAAGTAAGTTTTTACTAAAGGGTAATAAATCTGACTCCCAGACAGAAAGAGCATTTTTTCACTGATTAAGAGAGCTGGGGAGAGAAATGGTCTGGCTTGGATCAGAGAAAGAAGAGAGGAGCAGGTGAGGCAGGCATGAGTCGTGGAAGGCTTCAGCTAAAACTGTGAAGTAAAGGCCAAGAAGGAGGACCCACAGAAACAGCTTGTGCAGAGCCTGGACGATGTAGCTGCTTCAAGCTAGTCTATTTTGCTGCCCCCTCAGCAATCAGAGTGTTGGCCAAGGCTGTCCTATTCTAGGAAGTTAACTTGAGGGTGGCCAGCGGACAGTGAAAGGGGAAGATCTAAAGGGTGTGGTATTTGTGTGGAGAGAGGAAACCCTAATTGCTAAGATGGCGGTAGGTAAAAATCCTGTCGGAAGTGGAAAACATCTAGGAAGTCTTCCAGGGGTGTCCTGGGTAAGGCAGTTTGGGGAAGAGGAAAGAGAAAAAGAACTTTTATTTCAGCCTCTACCGTGGGCCAGGCACAGTGCTAGAGAGCATTGTTTTTAAATAGCAATTCTTTTTTTAGGCGAGGCAACCCTTGGTTGACCTCACAGATTGCAAGGACCTTGTCAGCTTACAATCCCTTATTTTTGATTTTTTATGCCTACAGCACCTGGTCTTCCTAGGTGGTCTCCTATCCACGTACTAACCAGGCCCACCTCTGCTTAGCTTCCGAGATCAGACAGGATCAGGCTTGTTCAGGGTGGCATGGCCGTAGACTTAAATAGCAATTTTAATGAGATATAATTCACATACCACACAATTCACCCATTTAAAATGTACAATTTGGTGGTTTTAGTATATTCAGAGAGTTGTGCAACCATCACCAGTATTTAATTCCAGGACATTGTCATCACCCCAAAGAGAAACTCCCAAACCCACTGGCTATCTAACACCCCCACCACCATTTCCTCCTAATCCCCACCCTAGGCAACCATTAATCTATTTTGTCTATTCTGGACATTTCATATAAATGGAATTGCACAAAATGTGATCTTCTGTGACTGGCTCTTTTCACTTAGCATGTTTTCAAGGTTCATCTGTGTTGTAGCACGTATCAGTACTTCATTTCTTTTTACTATCAGATAATATTCCATTGTATGGATATACATTTTATCTATTCATCTGTTCATAGACATTCGGGTTGTTCCACCTTTTGGCTACTTTGAACAATGCTGCTAACTTGTATATAAACAGTCGCATACAAGTTTTTGTGTCAGCATACATTTTCCTATGTCCTAGAGCGGAAGTGCTGGGTAATACGGTAACCTATGTTTAACCAGTGGTGAACTGCCAGACCGTTTCCAAAGCAGCTGTACCACTTTACATTCCTATCAGCAGTATGAGGGTTCTCACTTCTCCACATTCTTGCCAACACTTGTCATTATCTGACTTTTTGATTATAGCCATCCTAATAGGTATGAAGTGGTATCTTTATAGATTCTAAATAAAAGTTCCTTTATCAGAGGAATGAGTTGCGAATATTTTCTCCCATTCCGTGTGCTTTTTCACCTTCTTGATGTTGTTTGGAAGCACAAGATGTTTTTATTTTTGATGACGTCCAATTTATCTATTTTTTTCTTTTGTCACTTGTGCTTCTGGTTTCATATCTGAGAAACTATTGTCTAATTCAAGGTCATGAAGATAATTATTTGCTACTCTGGGTGTTAAGTTGATGTGTGGCAATTTTGATGAATTACAAAATAAAGACATATTTGATTTATAAATTACTACATCTTTAGTCCATAAAATATATTCCATAAAATTAATCTTGCCTTTATTTCAGCAAAATCACTAATTTTGTTGTTACAATCTAGATTTTTCACATAACTTATTTTCTGTTGATAGTAACGACCTAAAGCAAGGGTCAGCAAACTATGGCCCACTGGACAAATTCTGCCTGCCATGTGCTATTACAAGTAAAGATCTATTGTCACACAATCACGCTCATTCATTTACTTATTATCTATGGCAGTGGTGTTGAGTAACTGTGAAAGAGATCACAGGCCCCAATAAGCTTAAAATATTTACTATCTGGATCTTTACAGAAAAGCTTTACCAAACATTGATGTAAAGGATTAATAAATAAAAAGCAATTTTATTCAAAATACATCCAATTTAAATACATTTCATCAAAAATGTTAAAGTAAATGTCAAATATTGAAAATACAAAATTATATTCATGGTTTCAAAAGTTTCTTCTAAAAATTAAAAACTATTAAAATTAAAAGAAAATTCAAATTATAATGAACAAATATCAACATTTTAAATTAAAAGTCTAAATAAAATAAAGATTTTAATTTAATTTTTTGGAAACTGTAATTAAATTTTTACATTTTTTATAAAAATAAAAGTGTTCAATTCTAGCATTCAATGTCCATCTAGTGACTAATATGAAGAATCTGTACCATGCTTCACACATCATATTACCTACATATATGCACATTTAGGAGTGATATAAATTGTTTAATATAGCAACATATTCCTTATTCACTATGTGCAACTTTCGCAAATACCACTAATTAGCGTGAACCACAATGGAACAGAAAGAGAAATGAGAACATGGATGCTTACCACTACTGGGAAATAACTTCATTATGCAACAATCTATCGCATTTATGCAGAGAGGAAGGATTTGACAAGTTAATTTGTCTTTTCTCTCACCTAAGTCTCTCTGCCACTCAGACCTAAAGCATTCTGTCTCCAACACAGGCAGCAGCACAACCCAGTCTGTTTCAGACACTGGGCAGCGAAGAAGCTTTGCCCTGGAGCCTGAATTGTCCACCACAACAGTGGAGGTTTAAGGTAAGTCATGCTGGTTCCAGGCTTAGTATAAAAATCAGAGTGCTAGAGGTATCTATGTCTTTATTTTTAATTTTTTAATTTTAATTTTTCAATTACAGTTGACACTCAATATTATTTTATATTTGTTTCAGGCGTACAGCATAGTGGTTGGAAATCCATATAATTTATGAAGTGATCCCCCCACTATACATGGTTATTACAATATTATTGACTATATTCCCTATGCTGTACTTTACATCCCTGTGACTATTTTGTAACTACCAATTTGTACTTCTTGATCCCTTCACCTTTTTCACCCAGCCCCCCAAACCCCTCCTAATCTAATCTGGCAACCATCAGTTTGTTCTGTGTGTCTATGAGTTTTGTTTGTTCATTTATTTTGTTCTTTAGACTCCACATATAAGTGAGATCATATGGTATCTGTCTTCCTCTGTCTGACTTACTTCATTTAGCATAATAAAGGCAGCTATGTTTTTAAAATCAGTGTGTTTTGTGATATGTGCGGAAACTTGAGCAGAGGCTCTCCTGCCTGCATCTAATGGTGGTATTTCCAAGACTGTAAGAAGGAATTGGCATGAAAACCTGGAGTTTAGATAGGATCATCCTGAAAGTAGTAACTAGGAACCAGTGTCTCAGTATGGAATATCTTACTATAATTCAAATCAATAACTATATTGTGGTCCTGAGCCTCAAACTAAATAAGTCTAGTTGGTTGGCTTCTCTTGGCTAAGATTTTGCCATCACATAAAGGTGCAGATGATAAAGCAGATCCTTGAAATATTTTAGAAAACGACATACTAGAGAAATGAATATATCAAATTTGTGGTTTTAATTTGAAATGTTTAATATCATTAGACATGATATTTAAATTTTCTTATCAACATACTCCATGCTTTGCAAAAGTAAACTATATTCTTAAACAGTTTAAAAGTAAAATAATGATTTGAGATTTATAACAAAAAAACAACAGTCCTCAGTCAATTCCAATAGTAATCATTTTCAATTCTTTTAGCTCTTCTAGTAACTACCTCCATATTTCTATGGTATACGGTTCTCTTTTAACTCATCAATTGGAAATGGTACGTAATGAGTTATTATTATGATATATGAGAGTGTTTAACTCTCTTACATCCCATCCAACTTCCAAATAAACTTAGATAACAATTTTTGCTTGGATTCATACTTCACATTTTAGTTACCATGACTATGTAAATATTGTTCAAGGCTGAATACTACTTAGTTTTTCCTGGAATTAATAACTGACTCAGTTTTAAAACAGACTTTTCTATTTTTGAACAGATTCAGATTTATAGAACTATTGCAAAGGTAGAACAGAGAGATCCCGCATACCCCATACCCAGTTTCCCTTACCATTAACATCTTACATTAGTGGGGTATATTTGTCACAATTAATGAATCAATAATGATACATTATTAGTAATTAAAGTCAATATATTTTATTCAGATTTCTTCAGTTTTCCCCTAATGTCCTTTATCTATTCCAGGATCCTGTCTCCTTAGACTCCTCTTGGTTCTGATAGTTTTCCAGACTCTTCTTGTTTTTATGACTTTGATAGTTTTGAGAATTATTAGTCAGGTATTTTGTAGAATGACCCTCAACTGGTATTTGTCTAATGTTTTTCTCGTGATGAGACTGGGCTAATTTTTTTAGGAGGATCATTCTCATCACTTCATACCAAGAGTACATGTTATCGATATGACTTATCATTAACCCTGATCATCTGGCTTGAGGGAGTGTTTACCGGCTTTCTCCACTATTAAGTTACTCTCCTGCCCCAACACACACTCATTTCTATACTGTGCTCTTTAAAAGGAAGTTGCTGTGCTCAGCCCACACTTAATGAGTGGGGAGTTAGCTCTATATAACATTTGGAATTATTCTATATGGGAGATTTGTCTATTTTCCCATTTATTAAATCATGTATTATATCAGTATGGACTCATGAATAAATATTTTTTATACTTTGGGTAATAAGCCAATGCAAATTGTTGTTGTCGTAATTGCCAAATTGTTCCAGCTTTGGTCATGGGGAGTTCTGTCAGTTGGCTCCCTTTGACATTATCCCCATAATCGTGGTGGTTGTTTTTTATTTGTTTTTTATTGTTCTTTTTTTGGGGGGAGGGCAGTTTCTTTTTTTAAGCACTTATTTTCTGGCACTACAAAATGCTCTAGGCTCATTTTGTATATTTCCTGCCCCAGTCCTAGAATCAGCTATTTCTCCAAGGAGTCCTGGTTCCTTTTATTGGAAAATGGTATTAGAAACCAAGATCAAGGTGCTGAAAGTGCTTATTACTACTGGTGTGTCTTTTCTTTAGGCAGGCCTTCTCAGCTGACAGAGCAAGGAGATATAAATGTGTATACTAATCAGTGTACACATGCATACCTAGGAGATATTGTGGGTTCAGTTCCAGACCACTACAATAAAGCAAGTATTGTCAAAGTGAGTCGTAATCTTTTGGCTGGTGGAAGGTCTTGCCTCCAATTTGTAAAAAACACATCTGTGAAGCACAATAAAACAAGGTATGCCTGAATATACGTATCTATAAATATTTCTATATGTAGCAATCTGTATCTATACATATAAACATGAGTTCATACTGTCCCCAACTCTATTCCATTACCACATGAATCATCCTTGCTTCTTCTTCTAATATCTTCTTTTTTCTTGGTTTACTTTTTTTTTTTTTTTAAGTGGAATATATTTTCCAGCAATTTCCTGAGAAATAGTAAATGGAAAATACATCACTGAAAATTTTGGCTTCACTCATGATTGAGAGTTTGGCTGGGCATAGAAATATCAAGGAATTGCTCCGTTGTTATTGTTTTAGCTCTGAGTGTTGTTATTGAGAAATCTAATGATATTCTGACTCATGGGAGAGTTTGTATGTGATCTATTTTTTTTTTCTTTAAAAGCTTTTAGAATATATTCATTATCTATGGTATTCTAAAATTTCACAATGATGTCATTTTGTTTGAGTTTTCCTTTTGTTCACGGTGCTGTTTGATGGTATCTGTTAGTTTGAACACTCATATCTTTTAGTTCTGGGAGATATTTTATACTATCTCTTTGATAATATTCTCCCTACCATTCTGCATTTTTTGGAACACTCATTTTCTTATTTTTTTCTCTCCTTATTGTCATCTATTCATTTTTTTGGTTCTAATTTCTGATAAGTCTCCTTGATTTCACCTTTCAACTTTTCTTTTTAGTTTGTTATTTTCACTATCATATTTTGAATTTTCAAGAGTGCTTCTTTCTTATGCTGATTGTTTTATATACATACCACATAAACATGCCAAATCTCCTTTTGTTCCTATTTATTTGCTCCAGTCTCTTTCTTGTTAAACATTTTCCTTAAACATCTGGCATGTTTCCTTTTTCACAACTATGAATGGTCCTTGACTGGCCATTCATAGTATAAGTCACTAAAAAGATGACTGAAAGCACCATATGTATGAGTAGGACTTCACTATAAGGAGATCAGGCTACAATTCATTTACTTCTGGTCAAATTGAATTTTTTCAGAGAGTCTATCTCTTGTGTTAGTCTCACCCACCATGGAACCTGTTTCTGAGCTTTTCATGGGTTTTGAGAAGGAATTCAGCTTGTTGTGTAGGGCACCCAGGTTTGCCTTTCTGTGACTACGCCAATCTGGCAAGTCATCTATCTACTTTCTATTTCCACTTTCTACTTTTCTGTATGGTTTATGGCCTCAGATGTCTTCTAGTTCTATCAGAGATAGAGTTTGTATTTCTGATTTCTGTTCTTGTATTTTTCAAGATGAGAATGGGACAGAAATGTTTATACTCTGCCTCCTTAAAACCGGAAGTCTACTAGAATTATACTTTTATTTGAAAAGGTATGATGGATATTTGTGATTTTAATCTGAAAAGTGGGAAGAATTTGGTTAATTTCCTAAACAGAATTTTACAAATGTTGGGTTGATAAGCAGTGTTACATTAGGAAATTTTTCTTTATATTAGATTTGCATGATGGCCGTGAGTGCTATATATGAGTATCGTTCTCAATAAACTCATACCACTAGGGCTGTGGGTGTAAATGAAGTTACACCAATTAATGTACTTGTGCCCTAATACAACAAACTATAAAACTTTCCATTGTATAAACTATGACTAAACATCTACTATCTGCAGCATAGTAGCTACATAGTAATGCCTACAATGGATGCCTGTGATTCCAATTGCGAATGAAGTGCCAATGGAAATGATCCAGTTCTTCTTTTCCATTTCAATAGTACTTCCTGGGCATGCTCAGTTGCCTATGTTTGGCACACTGGAAACTGAACTGCAAGAGATGGACGATTATAATAATCAATGAAAACCAAAGCATCAAAATGACTGTATCAAATATCATACGTTGAATATCTAAGCATCAATGTATATTTACTGAACGACTTCTTTGTGACTGTGTTTCAGGCTGAAAAAAAATCTTTTTATTTTTCATGACACCTTTCCTCACGAAGGTTTCAATTTACTTAGAAGAATCACAACAATGAGCAACAATGATCAAATAAGACAGAAGATAGAAGTCTGGCAATGTCTATCTTCCTGACGCTTTATAGTGTGTGGTGCTGATGAAACTTAGGGTTTCCAGAGTCATCTCTAGCTTCTTGGGTGTTGAGAAGCAACTGCAGTACTGGCAGCCAGATAGCACAATTCAGTGATGAAGCAATTGTGGTGGCTATTACAGCTTCCTGATCCTGGCTCTATGATCCCTGAAAGGCATCTTAGGCTGTATACTGAAGATTTTTTAATCTCAATAGTTCAGATTCTGGCCTACTGACTTCCACTTTCCTGACTGTAGAAGAGGAAGCAATGCTCTTAATAGGTTGGTTCTGCAATGTTTTGGGAGCCACACCTGGAGGTATGCCTTGAACCCACTCCTGCATTTCTTCCAACAATTTGCAGGTACCTAATCTCCTGGATTTAACCCCTTTCTGCCTAAAACACCTAGAGTGTTTCTGTTTCCTACACTTACTCTGACTAATGTAGGAATAATGTCAGAAATTTGAAGTGTTTGAGATAATCGGATATATTAAATATGTAATTACTTAAAATGTTCATGTTTCTTTAACTTTGTCCCCCTGATGTCCAGCTTAGGGCCTGGCATAGTGAGAGTACTTGATAAATGCTGCGAATAAAAATGAATACACAGGTAGATGAATGGATGGAATAAAAGGGCATTAATTTAGATGCCCAGCATAATATAACCAATAAATGGAAGTGTCAGGATTCAAATTCAGATCTGCTTAACTCCAAAATCTGTACTTTTCCAAGAACAGGCTGCTGCTCAGCACACTAAACAAATTAGCAAATGGAACTTGAGATGTTCTTCCAACTAGTTGGTTGTTTAAAAATTACACAAGATAAGTCCCAAGCAACAGAGAAAAGCATTACATCAATCGAGAGGTTTTTATCATCCTATCAGCTTTCCCACAAGGGAGACATTCTTCAGAAATATACAAAAGCAAAAGAGCTACATCACATTTCCCCCAGTTATATATTTGGGTAGCACTAGAGGCTGTGTCCTCTGTGATTAGGGACACTTTTGTTTCTCTACATGATACCTGGAGGGAATTTCTCAACTCTTTCAGCATTAGCCATATCTTCCCTGTCAAAACCAACCAACAACAAAAAAACCTTAACTTAAGCAAGAACTTCAACATTCTTTTCCACTAAGCTATCTATCCATAATATCAAGTTAGTCACAAGACAGACTAAAGTTTCACTTCTAGAGTAAAGTGAACCAACATTTGAACCTTAAGTGTTGAAAATCCAAGGGCATAGGTAAGTGTTTAGACCCTGAGCAAGAACCACCATTAATTATTCAGAACCTCTGTGTGCAGGCCACTGTACTACATGTTATTTCATTTAATCTCCACAACAACCTTTGAAGTACTATTATTATGCCCAGTTTTAAGATGAAGAAACAGAGTCTTAAGCATGTTAAGGAAGTTGTGCAAGATCACACAGCTAGTAAATGACAGAGGGGATTTAAACCCAAACCTATCATGTTCAAAGGTCATCTTTCCATTACACCAGATTTCCAGATGGCAGAACGATAAGATATGTAGAGTAGTCCCTCTGGTGACACATGGTCGCCAATATGTAACATAAACAAGTAAACCTTGGTTATTCTGTAAGCCACTAAGATTTGGGGGGTTGTTTATTATTACAGTCTTACCTTAAAAAAGCTGGTTGGTATGGGTCTTTAACTACTTACTGTTTATAGTGGTATAAACTTTGGAAATTGCTTTAATAACTTGGTACAGTGCAAACTGTGCTTAGTAAGAGCCTCTATTACTTTATACCATCTCCAAACAAGTATTTACTTTAATTTAAAATAAAGCCTCAAAAATTATTGAAACTCTGCAAGGAAGGCTGTGAATATGTTGGGGCATGGCTTTGCATTCAAATAGTTGAATACAAATTGCTGCATAAACTTCTAGAAAAACATATTTTCTTAAGGGCAATTAGAGAAATGTAAGAGTACATTATCAGATGGGAAATGTAATTAGAGCCCCAATATTTATATGCAAACTTGCAAACTAAAAACTTATAAGAAATTTTCTAGAACTGATTTGATAAAATATTGCTAACAGAAATGCCTATAATTTTCTTAAAAACCTGTATTTAGTTGAGGCTAGGAAAATATATCTTAAGGTAATAAGCGGTTACTGCATCTATAAAGATAGAAGATCTGAATAATCCCTTAGACTGTTTTTGTGTTAGGAAGCCCCTAATGGGGCTCTTTAGTTGCACAAATTTAAACCAATACCCATTTACTCATCTTGGAAAATTTTTTTAAAAAGCTTTTTTCCGAACGCAGATATTTTAGAGTGAGAAGCTGAATATATTACTTGGGTATATAAATTACTGTTTTTGACAAAGACATGCTATACTAGTGCAAAATTATTATGGAGAATTATGAATGTATAGATAGAAATATTTCTTATCTCTAAGTGGATGTAGATCTGTGTTGTGGGAAAGTGTATGTTCTTGTTTAAGCTGTGGCTTGCACTGTTTCAGAAACATAGATCCAGAAGATCACGTAAAGGATTGTCAGACTTGTTTTTCATCACTTACTAGAGGAGCTGGAACTGCAAAAGGAAAAATATATTAGCCCATGTTTGGCTGGCAAGATTCAACCTCGACTATGTACTACATGTGGTGTTAATTGTGAGCAATCCAGATTTTGGAAAATATATTGATGTTGGCAGAGGAAGAGGTTATATTCCTGCAGAAAAGACAGGAAATTCTTATAAAGGCAAACATTCTCATTCTCATTCTCAATCATCTTATACAGAGATAGATTAAGCCAAGGGAAAGAATTTTTTCTCCCCTGGACTCTGGATTCTACAGAGTAGAAATTAACTAAGAAGGAATTCCAGCCAGACAAGGAAGGGTCCCATGGTCATGGGTCTACACTGTAGACTACACGGGTCCCCACATTTAGTAGCCCTCTAGGGCCAGCATGGTAGTACCAGCACCAGCCTGAAAACTGAGGGGATCCCAGAACTGTAGAACATAATCTGCAAATTTTGGAAAGTTCATCTGCAAATTCCACAGTGAGTAAACACTAATAGATACTTACTGAGAACAAAACCTATTATGGACACTTTGCATAAAACATCACTTCAATGCAAGAATGGTTATAGACACCTACACTCCTGCACTGAGCATTATGAGCCAACTAGACTACAAAAAAATAAAATAAAATAAAGCAACCAACTGGAACAGAGCAACAACTCCCGTTCTAGGCTAAGCGGACCAACAGGGGAGTTTGTTTCCACCAGCTCTTGGAGCCTTATTACTAAACTGTAGTAATGGTTGATGAAGCATATGGAGGGAACATTTCACTTGAAAAAGTATATTATGTTTACAACTATTAACAATGTAAGATTTACCCGCAACAAAAATATCTATAAGAGAAACTATGATAAAACTGAATTTTTGAATTAGGTTTAAGCAAAAGTTACAAAAGCAGGTTATTTTCCTCTCAGTCAGAGACTGGCAAACTTTTTCTGAACAGGGCCAGATGGTAAATATTTTAGGCTTGTGGATTGTGTAGTCTATGTTGCAATTACTCAACTCTGCAAGCAAATTTAGAAAAGTAGTTCTGAGAGTTTTCAGCTAATCTGGGGTACCTTCCAAAACAATAAAGAGCAAAAAATAATCATTCTTAAAATTTTAAATAAAAAAATGTTTATTGAAACTCTTTCTAACACACTTGGCAGCAGTATTAATATATAATACCACTAATACTACTAATACTAATAGCTAACAGTTATATAGGACTCATACTATAAGATTAAATTGGCAAAAAAGGTAGCTTTTTTAATCAAATAAAGCATATCTGCCATATTTTTAATATAATTCCTTAAAGAGCCATTTTCTCACTCCAATTAGGAAATGTACAATATAAAGTTGAGTTTTAAGTTTTAAGAGAAAGGACTAAGTAAGAAGAGGGAGAGAGGGAGTAATAATTAGGAAGAAGACATGGTAAAAATATCTCTTTGCAATAGATCATTTTAAGAGCTGTTTTCTGGCAAAATCATATCCTATTATCATCTATAATGGAACAATAAAGATGAGAAGAATTAGCCAAAAACAAAACAAGAAGAATCAAAGAATGAGGGAGGCCAGTCCTACAATAAGATTTTCAAGAATGTATTATTAGATGACTTATTTGGGCTTAAAAACTGACCATCCTTATTATACTGTGAAATGAAAAAACAATCCTTGCACCCATCGTGTCTATCCTCTGACAGCAACATGATGAAATTTCCATAGAAACAACATTCTGCTCATCTAACATCTCACCTTTTTCAAAGAACAGTCAGTAAATTGTCAATATTTGTTTTAACAGAGAATTTACTGGTAATACAGGGAGTTACAGCAGAAATATGTCCTCAGCATAGTTTACTAAGGAAGATGAGACAAACAAATGAGTAGATATATACTATTTCTTCGTTTTTCAGAGAATATTTATAACTAAAACAAGTGAAACCATGGAATAGAGAATTATGTGAGTGAACTGTTCCTAGAGATAACTCCTGCACACAGTAGAATCAAATATTCCTAATCTTTGTGCTTCTTAACCTAGTAAAAATAAGTTATCCCCAAGGAAGACAATAGGCCTTGACACACAAATATTAAAAACAATTGCCAAATTAGGGAAACCATATTTCAGTGCAAATTATTCTATAACACCTCCACCCACAGTATTGCCTTTAGAGGAATGGTACTAGAGAGTGTTTTTGCTGCTTGTGGAGATATTTTTTCCTCATTTTTTAAAACTTTTATTGAGTTATAACTTACATACTACACAATTCACTCACTGTAAGTGTATACAATTCAATGGTTTTTAGTATATTTAGAGTTTTGTATAATTGTCATCATAGGTATAGGGTTTTAAGTGGTCAGCAAATCACTGAAAAACTGGGTCTTCTGATTTCAACACTAACAGTAATCAACTCTTTGAGTATCTTTCTTTTTTTTCCCTCGAGTAATTATTTCCAGGGTATAGTGCTGACACTAGAACATCCTTACTGAATTGAATTGACAACATTTAAAAAGTTTCCTTTTGAGGAAGTAACTTCTCATAAACATCAACAGTGTTGAAAATAAAGCAGCTTCTAGGAATCGAGCTAGTAAAATCCATACTTAATAGATTAGCTAATTGCAGGAACAATCCATAAACCTGCCTGTGTATATATAACTAAGGAGTTTAGAAATATTCTAACCTTTTTAAGATGAAGATGTAATCTCAGGAGGCCAAACTGCAAGAGGTTGTAATTCAGTCAGCAGAAATCTATTCAATTGCCTCGCATGCTGTTCAGAGAAAGTTTGCGTGAAGATTAGCCTACAGAAAAAGAATGGCTAATTTTTACCCAGCTCTATCCAGGAATAGAGACACAAAATCCAGTGGGTATGAATTATGCTGTCACTGAAAAGATATACTCTGTTGTGGGGCAGGAATCATTTATCAGGTCTCACCAAGATCTGAATGAAATATCTCTCAAAACGGTTCACCTCATTTTGTTTTGATTCCTCATTTATTAAGCAATGGCCTGATTTGCTTTCCAGATCTGCCAAAACAGTTATCTTGGTATATGCAATTTGAGTGCCCTCGTTATCCAAAATGAATCTGCCCCACCACCCAACAAAAGAACAAATGGTTTGGTTTACTTGCTTTCTTGTCAAATAAAATATGTTAATCAACTCTGGTACACCAATAATATTAAGATCACAACCTTAACTAGAATAATCACCAAGTCAATGTCATCCTGGGAGACCTTAATAAACAGCCATTCCGACTTCTCCTGCTACGTCCTGACCTCATCATGGACTCCCGAACCTATAATTTGGTTTTGTTCAAACACAATAAAAGAGAGCAACAGAGAAACAAGAATGTCCTATTCACTCTATATTAAAGTCTACCTTGTATTTTTCTGAACTGAACAAAATCAGAAATGACTGCATTAAATCAAAGCAAATTCACAGTTTTATTATTTTTCTGGAATGAAAATGTTTTGAAATTAAATGCATTTGTTTAAATCACTTCAGTTATCATTGACTTAACATTAATCAACAGAAGGTGAATCTGAATAATTCTGTATTTATGGATAAAAGTTAGAACAGAAAGATAACATGCTCAGTAAATAAGACAATGCTGGAAACTAAATAGATTTGTTAAAACGGTATCCTTTTTGATCAGCTACTCATTTAAAATATTATCAGGTTCTTGCCTTTTTAATTAAAAGATCAGTTTTGAAAAATATCATTGAGGATGGTCAAAGGATAGACAATCTGTTTTTCCCTCTAAAATTTTCAGAGGTTCTTTTCCCTCTTGGGATCTACAGACCCCTTTAAGAATCTGATTAAAATTTCAAATCCTCTTTGCAGAAAAAGGGACATGCACATATATACATAATTTCGGAAACCAGCACAGATTGTTCAAGGACTACCAAACATTTGTAAACTATGTTCAATCAACTTCTAGAACTAAGAAATAATACCCTTCTCCTAAACGATCTATTTTTTTTTTTCATCTCAAAGGAACTTTAGATTTAGAACGAATTTGTTTTTCCTTCTTTACTGTGACTTCTGGGATGACCAGTCAAATTTGCAGTTCATCGCTAGGAATTCACCAGGCTATTACTGCAGGCATTTTGTGTACTAACCTTATCCATGACTTATTTTCCCATTCCCCCTCATTTCTTCATCCAGTTTTAATAACGTTTTATGGCAGCTCTACAAACAAACCGCCCCATGTTCTTGGGGAGAGGGATTGTTCCAAATAAATGTATACTATGAAGAAAATCATCCTTAAAGTCAGGGTGCAGATTTGTTTTAGCACACTTATGACTGCAGGGTTTTTTAAGAATTTGAATTCATTACTAATATTTAAATCCCAACATTTCACATAAAAATTCAGATTTTAGATGTCTCTGGAAAGAATGTAAAAAGTTCTTATCTCCTTGGGTGAGCATGGAAGCAGGATCTGCTCTGAGCAAGCAACTGTGGTCTCCAGTAATCACAATTCTCACATATCCATTTTGCTCATTTATATTACCCGAAAGTCTCGATGAGTTAAAAGAAGCGAACTTTAGGATTTTATACACGCACACACTTTGTCTCGTTCTTTGAAAGAGGGTGGGAAAATAACATGCACAATTCGTTCTGTAAACCTTCACTGGACCTCTACTCTGTGCTAAGCCTAATGACAGGCGATTAAAGAGAGAAGCTGAGGTCTCGGTTCCGGTTGGCAGATACCACCAGTGATTGATCAGGGCACGAATCACCTCCACTAGCACAAGAATGAATTGAGCTATACATAGTTAAGTTTTGAACCTAAGGTTGGAAGGACACTTAAAGTTAAATATTTACTGGGTTCCCCTAAATGAGACATTTATCTAATCAACCTACAGCTTGTTCACACAGGAAAGGGAAGACACAGTCAAGCCTTGGATCTTGATTAAGGACAACGCGGTCCCGGACTCTGCGCACTAAGGATGCCCCCGTTTCCGGAGCAACCGCCGGTCCCACCCCCTTTGACCCCGCCCCCGGGATTCTTTCCCGCCAAAGGCCGTTAATGCCGCAGAGCATAGTGGGACAGGTTCTGGACTAGGTTTCACTAAATCCTTTTAAGGTGCTGAGTTGCTTTAAGAGGCTCGTTCCTGAGGAAAGTAACTCTTAAGACTCGACAAGGATTAATAACTCCTTCAAGGAGAACTCTCTATTAGTTTATCAAACGGCGAGTCACTCCACGAGCAAACCACTCCGCAAATCGAAAACGCGGGGAACTTTTTTCCCTTCGCGCGGAGGGTGACGTCGCGCGTGCGTGGTCGTAGTTTCGCTTCACCCGTTACGCTCTTGCGCGTGCGTACTGAGATCAAATAGCAGCTTCCTACCGCTTCTCTTCCTCCCTCCTCCCATATCCGTGCGCCAAGCTGATAAAGGCGCCATTTTGGACGGGCCGCGGGAGACGTGGTGTCGCTGCGGTCTCGCTCTGCTGTGCGCTAGGCTTGGTGGGAAGGCCTGTCCTCGAGTCCGCGCTTTTCATAGCCGCCATGTCGGGAGGTGGTGTGATTCGTGGCCCGGCAGGGAACAACGATTGCCGCATCTACGTGGGTAACTTACCTCCAGACATCCGAACCAAGGACATTGAGGACGTGTTCTACAAATACGGTGCTATCCGCGACATCGATCTCAAAAATCGCCGCGGAGGACCACCCTTCGCCTTCGTTGAGTTCGAGGACCCTCGGTGAGGCGGCCTAGGCCTTGCGGCCTTGTGAAAATAGGTTAGAGTAGTTGGGGATAACTCCAAGGCCTTCATTTGGAGAACTGGGAGGTGGGCTCTTAGGTTGAGAGCCAGACCATATCTCGCAAGAGTCGAGTAAGGAGCTGAGTTGGTGTGGCTTTTCTGGTGGCTGGGGCCCCTGGTTGTTTCCAGAGCTTACTCAGACTCGGAGCGGGAAACTGAGGCGCTGAGAGCTTGTGTACTTAGTGGTCGGGAGCCTGGCGTGCTTCTGGGTGGGGGAGGGGCCATTCCTATTATGTAGCGCATGTGGGCTCTTCCATACTGGGTGCGCATGTGCGGGGAGTCACTAGTTCCTGGCTGTGTTAGCTTCTCCAGGTCCTTTTTCTTACCCCTTTTGCTTTCTGTGATCATGCAGAGACGCGGAAGACGCTGTGTATGGTCGCGACGGCTATGATTACGATGGATACCGTCTGCGGGTGGAGTTTCCTCGAAGCGGCCGTGGTACAGGCCGAGGCGGCGGCGGGGGTGGAGGTGGCGGGGCTCCCCGCGGCCGCTATGGCCCCCCATCCAGGCGATCTGAAAACAGAGTGGTTGTCTCTGGTGAGTCTGCTGTTAATGTGGATTGATGAGAAGGGACAGAAATCACTTAAATTTTTTCTTGCATGACCAGTTTGATAGACGCAGGTTTTTATGTTGGATCTTAAATTAGTTTGTGTGAATTCGGTAAACAAGGATTACTGTAATGAAGATTTATCAAATTAGGTTGCAGTACCTACAACATGAAGATCCTTACCTGTCAAATACTTTGGATTCTGGATTGCAGAATCTTAGGTCTTTACCCAGGATCTTAAATGCAATCATTAATTTTAAAGTAGTCTTTGTTGTAACGTAAATTAAGTTTAATAAGAAGTTTAGGATGATTGGAATTGAAAAACACTTTTTCAGGACTGCCTCCAAGTGGAAGCTGGCAGGATTTGAAGGATCACATGCGTGAAGCAGGTGATGTATGTTATGCTGATGTTTACCGAGATGGCACTGGTGTCGTGGAGTTTGTACGGAAAGAAGATATGACCTATGCAGTTCGAAAACTGGATAACACTAAGTTTAGATCTCATGAGGTAGGTTATACACTTATTCTTTTCTTTGGCCAGAATTGGATACAGTGGTCTTAACAGTGGAATTTTAAGGTAAGATTCAGAAAAGAGTGTCCAAGTAAAGTGCCAGATTTCTGGTATTAGCTACATTGTATTCATTCAGCATGCCTGAAGACAGGTAAAAGCTTAGATCTTTCAATCGAAAGTTCTGTCTATTTAATAGGGAGAAACTGCCTACATCCGGGTTAAAGTTGATGGGCCCAGAAGTCCAAGTTATGGAAGATCTCGATCTCGAAGCCGTAGTCGTAGCAGAAGCCGTAGCAGAAGCAACAGCAGGAGTCGCAGTTACTCCCCAAGGAGAAGCAGAGGATCACCACGCTATTCTCCCCGTCATAGCAGATCTCGCTCTCGTACATAAGATGATTGGTGACATTTTTGTAGAACCCATGTTGTATACAGTTTTCCTTTACTCAGTACAATCTTTTCATTTTTTAATTCAAATTGTTTTGTTCAGAATGGGCTAAAGTGTTGAATTGCATTCTTGTGTACTATCCCCTTGCTCCTAACATCTACATTCCCCTCATGTCTGATAAATTGTATTTTAAGTGATGTCATAGACAGGATTGTTTAAATTTAGTTAACTCTCCACGCTCTTCAGACTGTGATATTGTGTAAATGTCTTGTTCTCCTCTGGTTTGTGTGAACTGGGATGTTGGGGATGTTTTTGGTTATCTTACTTGGGGAAGTTCTTATGTTTATCTTGCTTTTCATGTGTCTTTCTGTAGACATATCTGAAGAGATGGATTAAGAATGCTTTGGATTAAGGATTGTGGAGCACATTTCAATCATTTTAGGATTGTCAAAAGGAGGATTGAGGAGGATCAGATCAATAATGGAGGCAATGGTATGACTCCAAGTGCTATTGTCACAGATGAAATTGGCAGTATTGACCTTATACTAAGAGGAAAGGGTTAAAAAAAATGAATATATGCATCTACCTTAAAACATTTGCAAACATCTTACGCAGTTAGCTACAATTGCTTTGCTCATTAAACCTTGGCAATTGTGGCAAAATTACATTGCCCATTTTGTAACAATTTATTTTGCTCCCTTCCCCCCTTTTTTGTTTTAATAGGGACTAATGTGGGAAGAACTGGCTAATTTGTCACAGTGCTTAGTTACAACTGTTAATGTGTGACCTGCTGTTGGTGTACATGTGGGTACAGGGTGTCTTTAATTCCAATCAGATAGAGTATAATATCAATACTGCTAAATCTGCATGTCCTCTGTGTGACTGATATAGCGTTGCTATTTCATTTTTTTAAAGACAAAATGAAAGCAAATTATAGAATTCCAACATACTGGTGTAGATAATCTAGTTGGGAATACTTTTAAGTCTCACCTTCCCCTTTAAACTAATATTCATAATTGACCGATATGTTTAAAACTTTAATTTACAAGTTAAATTGCAGATGGGAGCATTAGATTTAGTTTAGACTTAGGTGTGGGTAGCAATCCCAGTATACTTTTCAACTACATAACTTTTTGCGACCACAAAACCTGTAATACGCTGTACAGTAACAAGTGTTGGCATTATCAGTTGAACTGTAAATATAAAATGCTTCTTCCAATTAGTCTCTATGATGATTAAGTTTCTAAAATTTATCTGAACACCATTCAGAAACTTGTTTTGGGGAATTTGATAGTTATTGATGTACATCTGTTAAACTGATGACAGACATAACTCATCATTCCCCAGAAACCTTTTTTGATTACAGTATCTAACATTTTGCCTCCTCTTTTTTGGTTTTGCTGGTTATAAAGGTTTGGATTGGAGAGGGCTCACTGGATCCCAATCCTTGGAGCTGGATCATTGGATTCAAATCATAATGTGGATAGGATAGGGAGGATGAATTACAAGGATTCATGGAGCGGGATCAGATTACCAGGAACATAGGAGTGGATTCCTGCCCCAACCAAACCGCATTCGTGTGGATTTTTTTTTTTTTTTTTTTTATTCAACTTAATTGGCTATTCCAAAGATTTTTTTTTTCCTATTTTTGACGATTGGAGCCCTTAAGATGCACGATGGAATTGTGTTTTGCATTTTTTGGTAAAAGGAGCAAAGCGAGGACCTGGAGATAAACGCTGGAGCAATCTCCTTGGAAGGATTCAGCACGAGTAGATGGTAAACATTTAAAGGGGAAAGGGGGGGTTTGTTTAAAATAGTAAATCAGTTAAGTCATTTCTAAATTTAAAGAAAACAAAATTGGAGTTGAAGAATAAGTAGGTTTCCAATTGGCTGTTGCCGTTTTTCTTTGAAAAAATAAACATTTTTTAAAAAACTATGCATGGTTGTCCTTTTTCCTCTTCTAAGCTTTTAATTGGGTGACTGTCAGTTAATACTTTGAATTGATAAGATTCTGACTTTGTATTTTTGTGTTAGTAAATTAAAGGTTCTTGAAAAGTAATCTCTAAAGGTGTTTATTAACCAATTTAATTGTTAATTGTAAAAATATTCAGGGGAAGATAAGGTGAGAAAGGCAATCCTGTATATGATATGGTAAATGAGGGCTGATACAGTCTTTGAAAGATAAGCTTCCCATACTTTGATAAAAATTTATAGATGCTGTTTTTGGTGATCATCTAGACAACAGGCTTTTTTATGCAAAATCAAGTGATGACTCAGTTAATTTGGAGATAGCCTTTGAGATTCTCAGTGGAACTCATCTCAAAGGTGGGTAAATATCAAATGTTTAAATTGAGCCCAGATTAGAACTCAACACAAATTTTATTTTCTTTTTGAAATGTAACTAGCATACTAGAAGATTTAGCTGCTGCTTTGAGTGAATCATTGCTAATAAAGAGCTTGAGCATTCTTTAGAATTTTGGCTTGTAAACCCTTTTCAACCAACTGTATCTAAAACATACCAAACCAGTGATTACATCTTATAGTCTGCTAGCTTTTGTATCTTTATTTGATATAGTCCCTTGGTTTTAAATTTTCTATTTGCTTGAATTGGAGGGACTTTTTACCTAAAATCCCTAATTGATTTCTTGATAGTGAGGCAGAACCATCAATCCACTTTTTCTGCACCCAAAACAAATACCTAAAACATTTCTCCAGGGTGCCACAATTTGGAAGCTGAATTTAAGTCAAGCTATTCAAGTGACATTACAAACCTAAGAGAAACTAAAAATAGTTTGGTAGTGGAGGAAATGGGCCCCAATAATTACATAAGGTCACCCAATCAATATATTTAAATGAATCTTGTGGGATTGTCAGGAGGAAAAAAAGATATTCAAAACTAGTCTTCCACATTAAGTAAAGCAATTGGTTTAGATTCATTAAGGAAAGTTCAAAAGATGTTCAAGATTTACTAGTTAAGGCTAAAGTTCTGTTTTCCTGTTCAAGTACTAACTGGGCCGGACTCTACTTAGCTTCCAAGATAAAATTGAGTGTTTTCAGGATGGTATGCCTGTAGGCAAGTACAGTTTTATGTGTAGAATATTTTTTTAAATCTATTTTTAAATGACTAATTTTGGGAAGGTAAATGTGAAGTAGATTTAAGCAAGCTTGGGTTCATTTGTGTTCATTGAACATTTTGGAAATTGCCTTCAGAAGGCTGAATACGTTTAAGCTAACTTGAAAGATGTACTCTAAAAGTTTTAGTAGTTCCAACCCCAGATTGAAATGAGCTAGGAAACGTTTCTTGTATATCAACTGTTTGAAGATAAGAGGATATAATGCATGTTTGTAAAAGGTAAAGGGGCACAGGTTTTGCAGTTGAAAATCAGACAGCTAAAAGCTGTGAAAAGAGATGCAGACTGTTTCTGTTTTTTTCAGCCTTAGGAGATGGACCTTAAACCTCTACCCGTATTGGCAGCTATTAGAAGAAAGTCACCCTTTTGGAACTTAAAAGCTGGCTTGAATTTTTCCCCCTTTCTCCCTATTTACCCTTAGAATATTGTAGGGAGCCTATAATTAGCTTGTTACTTTCTAACCAAGGAAAAACTTAAGTCCAAGAAGCACTTATTTTCATAACATCAGATTGAATAACCCATCTTGCTGTTCAACCCACATCCTGGAAACAAAAGGTAAGAAACCCATTTTCTGATTCCTAATTGGGAGTTGAATTATGTTTAATAATTTTCTTAAAATACTGTTTGGAATATGAACAAATTTCCCTCAAATTTTTTTCCAAGTTTTATGTATTAATAAACTGCATGTATACATACGTGTTTTAATATGATTCTAGAATTTCAGCTATTTTAGTTTTGTCTTTGAAATACCTTGATCATTAGGGCTGGTGTTTTCAAGTTTCTGTGAAGATGAATTTATATGTGCCTTTTTGCTTTGTATATGAAGTAATGAAATACATAGTGTATATTTACCAGAAAAGGTATTAGAAGGAGAGAAACTATTAGACTGAAGTGCTATTGTACCATAATCCTTTGGTTTAACTTTATTACCAAATGAAGAGTGCAAAGACAGGAAACAATCTCTTATCCAAAAACTCAGAAAACAAAAATTTTTTTACTGAACTAATTGTAAAACCTGACCAGAATTGATGCCTTCATTTTGTACACTGTGACTAAAAACTGTTCCTGCAGAAATATTGATGTGTTTAATTATACAGTTGCCACCGGCTTTGTTTGCTGAGCGTGTTAACATTTCATATAAGGTCTGTATACCATATTTTTTTAAAGTGCGAACAGCTCTTAAATTTCAGATAACATCTGCCTCCAAGAGTTTGGATAAGGGATTGAAAAACTGTGTAATAGACTATCCAGGGCTAAAGCTTCTGTGTAATTTCAGACCTGTGAGTGAAAACAAACCTGTTACTATGAATCCTTTATTAATCGAGACGTAAGTTTTCTATCTTTTTAGGCAGAAGCAGCCACAAAAAAAGTATGACTTTTTATAGTCAGTCTGTTAGTATAGTGGACTCAACATTTGTATCTCACTGAAGGAAATATTTTGCAATCCTGGTATATACGGGGGAATACTGTATTTTTTCAGTACAGGAACGTTGATCATTCCAATTCTCTAGGAAAAGCTGGGATTTGCATGAAGCGGAAAGATAAGGAAACATCTGTTTTATCTCTAGAACAGATAGTAATCCTGGCAAAAACGTTAGACCCAAGAAGTTACAGTATACTTAAATCAGCACTTACTGTGATTTAGAACTAAAGAGATCCTTCTCCCTAACTTTGAAAGATACCTGACAGCCCTGAAGGTGGTTATGATTTTGTTGGGATCAAGGGAAGGATTTTTTTTCTATTAAAAAATCACTTGATGCTTCTGTAGTACACAAAATAAGTTAGTCTTTGTCATATAGCAATTTAGAAACCTCATAATAAACATTTAGGAGGTTATCAGAAGTCATTCATGCCTTTGCATAGGAGGTTATCATTTAGGTAGGTATGTAAAACAGATGAAACAACACTTATTGTTCAGCAGGTCCTGAGTGTTTTGCCTTCATCTCTTAAAAAGTACAAAGGAGTTAACCACTAGATAAAAAGTGTCTTAATTCCAGCTTACAAGTATCTGTCAGCTATTGATAGAACTATCACTATGGTGATAGTGAAAATTGAGCCTCTGTAGGATGCCATACTCATCTTCACCAAATATACTTTGAACAAAACAGCGGATGCCAAATGTCTTTAAGATGATTTTTAAAAAACAATATTCCACTCTATTTGGATAAATGCTAGTGAAAATCAGCCACTAGAGGGAGCTATGATACAAAATCAACCAAGAA
Organism: Pteropus medius; assembly: GCF_902729225.1. Classification (NCBI taxonomy): domain Eukaryota; kingdom Metazoa; phylum Chordata; class Mammalia; order Chiroptera; family Pteropodidae; genus Pteropus; species Pteropus medius. The sequence continues at coordinate 4,137,578 of NW_024349799.1, read as the reverse complement.
ATTATCCCTACTGTAAAGGCTCCATACAGCAAGGTGGAAACCAGCTGTATATCAGCTCTAAAGTTAGGGTGTTCTGGGGTAAGTTTACTTCTGTAACTTTACCTCTGTCTTATCTATTGGCCAAAATCCTTTCCGTTTTCAGCTTTTGGATCCATTTAGGTTTCAAATACAACTTCGAGTACTGAATTGCTATAAATGAGAAAAATGGCTCGATCTTAGGAGAAAATGCTGAAGATGTGAATCAGCTTGTTTTCTGCCTACTTTGTACACCTCCAGGGATGGAATAGGAAGGCCAGGAGTTAAGAATTGAGTGCAGGAGTAGGTGTGCTGCAGAAAAAGAATCTTGTCATAAAATTGGCCACATACTACAAAAAAAGTACACTGTCAGAAACCTTTGCCGTTTTTATTTTGTTTCTGGAGCGATCAGTCATTTCTTGGCATTCTTAAGATTTTTAGTTGTTAATGTATCTTAACCTATTTGTCAGGTTGGCTGTTGACATTTCTATTTTCTGAGTCTTAAGAGGTACAATATCTTGTGACTAAAAAAAGTACAGTTCTCTACATATTTAATCAGTGCTGTTTTAAGCTGAAAATTATTAGGGATTAGCACTTCATTTGTCATTCATTCATACCTTCCTCCAACTTTATTGCAAACTTCAACTTGCCTCCTGTTTAAATTGTCATAAGAACACAAAGTTTTTTAGGTCCACTTGATCCAATTTAGTCAAGAAAACATGGGAGCACTTGTCTGCTTTGAAGAATAAGATTAATAGAGGACCGATAATGGCATTTTTCCAGGAGAGAAATAAAAATAAAGTTTACATAATAGAGATTACCTGCTAAACATGTAGCAAGTGAGACTGCAGAAGGTGGTGACTAGCAGCCTAGCTGCAAATTGGATTTAGAGTATTAAATGCACTGGATTGATTATGCCTGTTCTTAATCCTAAAAGTGTTAACTCTAATGTCTCCTTAATTTAACTTGTGGAGAAACACTCTAAATCCAAACCTGTACAAAAGAAAGTCTTAGTAAAAGAAAAGGCTAAACTTGGAGATTGCTAAAAGTGCCAGAAGGAATGGCTGAATAGTACCCTATGGTTGCTAGGTACTAGGGGATCCTTTACGTATGTGTAAGTTTGGGATAAGCTTTCAGGTTGTGGCAGTTATTAAGATTTAATATTAAGAATGGACTGCTGCATCAGTAAAACAAAAGACAACTTGCAGCCTTTAAATAGGACTTGAAGCCCTGGGTCAAATCTCTTCTACCTTTAAAGTGGCAGACCCAGAAATTTGAGTTACAGCATTTATACAGTTAGCGAATGCCAAACTGATAATTCACTGGTATTGTCACCCCAGTTCCATCTCTCTACCAGCTACTGTTGCTAAAGTAAACTTTCTAAAAGTAAAATACCATGTCAACACTAAAATTATTTGAAACATTGTATGGAGGATACACTCCTTAGAAAGGCAGGTGCAGCAGACCTTGGTAATCTGGCCCCCAGCTTACCTTTGAAGTCTCATCTCTATTTCTCCCCATGATATTCTCTATATCAAAGGACTTGGCATTTTCCAGCATTTCTTGGATTTGGTCCTACTGTTTCCTACTCCTGCAGTGTCTTTTGTCTCTTCATTTAGAGAATTTTAACTTACCTTTAGTACCTGAAAAATCACCTCTGAAAACTCTTTGACACTCATCAAACAGAACCACTCCCAAGTGTGTTGGCACAAACTTTGTTATGTACCTCTAGTATAGCATATGTCGCCAAGCTTGCTCACTCTCCATCCATCTACCTTGACACTCTTGGTTCATGAATTTTTATTTTCTAAGGAACCAAAACTGGCACATGATAAATGCTAAGTTGAATAAGCACTATTGGTCCTTCTTCAGTGTTCTCACATAGGATTAATACTATATCTTAAAACTTGAGCCAACATATTGCTTTGATATCAGTGAGTTGTTCATGTATCTGTCTTCCAACAGGTCATAACCTCTTCCCCTTTCCTCCCAGGTGTATGTAGCACAATGCAATTGCACTGAATATACACTCAAAAGATGAAGTATTTCCCTTTCTGAATATCTTAGATAACCAGTAAATACAGGTCTTTATTTCAAAGTTGGGAATAAATCCCTACTCAATTTATACTTACTGTGTAGTAGAAGCTGCTAAATATTTGTAATAGAACATTTTCCATTTTGTGACCTGGGTATTACTAATTTTTGGACACATTAAAATATTTTTGATATTTATAAGATAAACCAAAGGTGACATCACATCTTAATACTAGGAATGTAAATTATTAGCAGTAGAGCAAGCACATCACAATAAAGAAAACAAAATGGCAACTTTGTCTTCTAAAACTAAGTATTAGATTTGTGGCAAGGTGATAGTCAAGTTTTATGACCTCTTCCTCTGCTCTGGTTGATTTGGTAAATACTTTTTACTTACCAAGCTTGTTTTTGCCTCTGTATTTGCTGTCTTTGGACTTATTCCTTCCCTACACTTAGCAGTCACCCTGCGGCTTCAAATCCTGAATCATTTTCAAGTTAAACTTCATTCCAGAAACTGGAAAGCAAGCTGCTAAATTCATGTAATAGCTCACAGATGCATTCGGTCTCAATTTATTACTGTAGAATGTTAATTTTTTCATACCCTATGGAATTTTTATAACATCTGTATTTCCCAATGAGCCAAATACAATGCTGACAGTTTAATAGATAAGAAATGGAAAGAACTTAGTACTCTTTAAAAGCAAAATGCTATGTAGAAGCTTATTCACAAACTTGGTGAACTGAATGGATTAAATCACCTCTGAATTTAGTGGTCCTCTCTCAATAAGGATTCCTGCAGATTTCTGAGTGGGATTGAATCATTTTGGTTCTTTTGTATTCATAGAGGGATTCATATATCTGTATAAAGAGTCACATAGAGTAAAGAAACTGAATGGTATATTTCATTTGAGAGTCTTAACATTAATTCAGTCCCCGACTCTGGTCTTTAGGCTGATAGAAGATGAATCAGCTTCAGCAGTCTCAAAGCCAAGAGACACAGCAAACATTTAACATGCACAACACACCCAAAACCTACAAGCATCCCCATTTCTTTCACCATTAAAAATTCTTCCACCCCTTTGTGATCAGCTAAAGATCTAAGCATTCATGGACTAACTGCATTGCATTTCTGCTTTGCTTTCTTTGCTTATGTGTAGTGTCACATATAATGCATGTACTTACATGTTGCCTCTAAGCTGTGTAGTTTCACAATACTGTATGTTTTTTTCCCCAGCTACATGGTAGACTTTGAGAGCAAGGACTGTGTTAATAACCGACATGTCTTTCAAGATGCCCAGTATGCTAGAATATACGCTGTAATAAATGTTTATGAATAAATGTTCATGAAATCCTAGGTAGGCCCCATAACTTGGACCCAACATGTGGTGTGGTCCTCTAATCAGATTGGGCTTATTCCCAAAGTAGTGACTTCGCTACTTTTTTTTAATGAAAAATTTGAGGGGAAAATACAAGGACAAGACAAATAACTTATTCTTACTGAAAGCAGCTAATCGTTTTATGAAATAATTTGATTAATTTTAATCCTCAAGTAGTAGTAGCCTCATTTTACAGTTTGAGGAGATAATCTCAGTTAAAGTGACTGGCCTAGAATCTGAATCCATGTCTCCTGGTGATAAGTTCTTGTTTATTTTAATACTACATTGTTTTTTTAAAGCCAGCCTGCTGTTTCCAGTGGGGAGGGTAAGTCTTTGAACGTCGCCTGTAATATCCACCTGGTGCCACCAGGGTGTCCCATGGTGCTGTCTGATAGTATTTCTCTGGTTGCCTGGGAGCTGTTACAAAGCAGGAGTTAATCTAGTTGCAGTGGCTGCAGCACAGAGCAAGAAAGTGAGACGCTTAGCTCCTTGGCTTTCCAGTGTACAGTGCCCAGCCAACATCAGAGAAGCCCTTGCCTTCTTTTGACCACTAATCAGGCTGGCCCCACCGAAGGACAGCAGGTCATGCAGCAGTGAGGGCCTGGCTAGCCACTCCAGGCAGCAGCTCCACAAAGAACAGTAACAGAGAAAAGACCCCATGAATGGGTAAATATCTACAAATATCTGCATTTGCCTTGGTATTTGTATTAGTAACAGATCCACAACACAACAGTATTGAACTGTTTTACCAATTCTAGGTAGATGAGTTTTAAAAACTAATATGTGGTTTCTCACTTTCCAGTTGTAATAAAAGTCTGCTTTACATTTAACCCTGAGTGTACAGCCTCTTAGGCATCAGTTTTGATATTCAGCAACCCTAGAGGACAATTCTCAGGGTCACAGCTAACACGTGAGAAACAATGAAGTGAACTCTCAGATTTAGTATTAAAGAGACAGCACCTTTAAAATTTTGCCTCTTCCCAATACTCTTTAAACTTTGTACAAATAACTAGTCTATAGTTTCAAGTTTCGATTACTGGAGGAGATCCTTCAAAGTAAGTCTAATGACTAGTACAGTTCTTAGCATTTAGTAGGTGCTCAGTAAATATTTGTTTACTGAAATAAAGCCTCTATAATGGAGTACTCCTACGCATGAGCCACTTTTCTAAGGAGGGAATCCACATTAGGGTTGTCTTTTGTCTTCGAGCCGATTAGAACCCATTATGAACTGGGAAGTTAGTCCCTGGGGTAGCCTAGCTGATCTTTCAAAATCTTATTCTAGGTTGTAATTAGCACAGCGTGAATTTGGGGGTTTATCTGAGCTGATTCTCTTTAGATATAACCCATGCAGTATCTCTAAGACCGGCTGTTTACCCGATGGCACCTAGAGCCACCAGGAGAGACTAAATTAGAGCAAACATTATTGATTGGAGATGTTGAACTTGTGCCCTTTTCCCTCCCTCCTTTCCTCCCTATTTTCCCAGATTCTGGTTTTAAGGAGATCACAGTGGAGTGAATCCCAAATCTACCTCTAGTAGTCAAGCTTCCCTTTCAATTTTCTCAGCTATTCTCGGTTGAAAGAGCTAATCACAGATTATAGTACCACCTTGGCCCCTTCCGTATGCTTTGCTTAAGTAATCAGAGTGACTGCTTCAGTGTAGTAAACTTATGTATGGAACATATATGGGGCTTATCCCAACTCCCAGAATGCCTGTTTCTGGGATTGCTTTATACCTGATGCTCAGGAAGCGTTTTTTACTAGCTTAGATTGACTACTTGTCATCTGCTCTCTGAGCATTCACTGCTGAATGAAAGAGGAGAGAAAAGGAGAGGTGTAGGGGGAAGAGGAAGCAAAAAAAAATAAGGAAACAGCTGAGGAGTTGGGGGTACTTATGTAAGGTCGGTAAAACAAAAAACGGAGTCAGGCATTGTGGGTAGAGGGCTAATTAACTTCTACTTGTCAAGTAGAGCCTTGCATGCTTTGTTAAAGAGACTAAAGTTACTTCAAAGGAATAATCTAGGTGCTCTGAATCTGACTGTCTTCCTTGTGTGCCATACACAAATTGTTGATGTAGTCAAAATCTATCCTGTCCTCTAGGAATTCTGATCCTTTTTCTTCAGGTCTAGCAAAGAGCTTGCTGCCACTGCTCAGACAACCAAGGGTGAAATGCTTCAACTAGTACTTATGGATAGCAGGTAAGCTTGCTGTTTTATTCACAGCTTAAGGAGGAAGTACTGAGTACAGTGTTGTCCCTAGATTGAGTGTTAACAACCAGCTTTACCTGGTCCCTGCATCTGCTTTTATGCCAAGACCCAAAGACTAGAACTTTAGGCAGCTTCTAGTTCAGAGACTTTTCAGGTTCAAGAAACATCTTTAAAGGAGCTAATTCCCTCTCTAGGAGCCTTCCAGATCTTATGCTATCCTGGCCTTATGTTGCTCTCTCTTGGCACTGCTTTCTAGAAAGGCGCTGCCTTCCTAAGCTTAGTCTAGTTAGTCTTCCAATATCACTTCATTATCTTAGGTCACCACTTCTCACATCCCTTATGCAGGGGGCATACTGCATAGGTTCCTCAAAACCTGTTTCATTGTTCCTTGTTCCCTTCACCGGAAATGGAGGATTCCTTTCAGTTGTAGATCAGAGTGACACAATGAAAAAAAAATTTTTTTTTTTTTAAATCTAGTCCAATGAAAGGGAGAAGGAGTACACTCAGAGGGAGACATAAACTATGCATGTATTAATATGCTAACTCTTTTTAGTCTTCTGAGAACGATAAGTCTAAACTATTTCCAAATCTAGTATGAAGAAATTGAATAAATGTTTCTACTGGAGTTTGTGTAAAGAGTATTCACTCCATATATGTTTTTGCTCTGTCCCTACTCTTCACAAGAACATTTGAACAGGCATTAACAAGTAGTAATTTTTTTTTTTTTGTCATATGATTAGCATTTTTCTGGTAATGTAAATAGGGAGCATAATGCTGTTTAGTGTCATTATTACATCCTTCTAACCAGTAGAATGTATTTGGGTTGGAGGCGATAGCTATTGAAAAGTGCTTTACTTCTGCACTGGGATAACTATATAAGGATTTAATTTGTGTTTTTGGCTGTTAGCATGATGTTTTAACTAAGGTAAACAAGCTTTGTAGTTTGGGTTAGGCCCACCAAATTTGTGTGACCTTTTAAGTATCAACTTTTTTTTTCAAGCCCAGCCATCACCCTGGGCTTGGGGCATCTGAGGGCAGGGAGGAACAGGTGTCCAAAGGAGAAATGTTGGTGCCTTAGAGTATGTTTTCCAGTTGTATTGAATTTCTTACTTGGTGTGTTTTTGACCTGTCTTAGTTTCTTTCGTTCTTGTGTCCTATGCTGTTTTGCTTGCTATTTATTGGATATCCTCTGTCAGCCATTCAGAAGTTGTAAAATGGAAGTTAGTATTTCTACTCACTTTGTAGATGAAACCGTTAGGTTTAGCATTGATTTCTGGCAGCTGCTTTCAAGAAGAGTTAAAGTGATAAATGTGTTTCCCTGGCTTTGGACTTGTTTTTGGCATCTTGTTTTTCTTAGAAACAATAGTATTTAAGAACAGTCAACTACCAGTTGAACTAAATGTACTAGGAAAATGGGTAGATTTGTTCCCTGCCCCTTTGTTCTCTATGACTGTTTTCCCACTGTCAAGGAACTTAAACAGGTATTCAGAAAAAAAGAAATATATATTTGTTTCCCTTTTCTCACCTTACCAGTTAAAACAAATAACTAGTAATGACACTTTAGGTGGTACAATTGAAACACAAACCCAACTTCTGACCACATGGGCCACAGGCAGTTGGTTTAAACCCTTAGGTGTGGTTATGGAGCTTAGGGCAGAGTGGAGGGGGTTGGGGAGATGACTTCTGCTTTCCTCTCAGGGAGGTTTGGTTGTTTTTGTTTTTGCTTTGTGGGGAGGGGGTGTTCCTTTTTCATCTGGTGTAGAGTGTGCTTCCTTTTCTCAATTGCATTGAGGCTGGTAATGAAGGGTAACATTTCCCTCTGGCCAGTGTTTTTTGGTATTTCTAAATATTGCGTCTTGATTTTTACTAGTAGATTTGTGAATTGTCACTTCTAGCTTTTTTGCATAAGAGTCCATTAACTTGCCAATTTAAAGGTTCTAACTAGATATTCTCTACTGAAAGTTTTGAATTTGATTGCTTTTGGTTTATTGAGTGGACTTATGTGGGGACAGGTAGTTGACAACAGCAGAGATGCTTTCTATTTCTAGGATTTTAAATCTAATACTAATCCTTAATGTACTCACAAGATTTTAAAATCCTCTCCAAAATAGGAAAGAAATATCCTTTTGCTTACTAATGTTTGCTAAAAGTTGTTTTTAGAAAAGCTAATCTTAATAGGCATTTTCCTTTCATGTATCATTAGCTGTTTGGCCACCTACCATAAGGACAGGGCATGGGGAAAAACTTGTCACTTTGAGAGAAAATGAGAGGAATAAGTAACTGGCTCAGAGCTGTTATGCAGAGTTCTTGGCCCCAAAGTTAATGGAGGACTACTCAGTAATATCAATAAAAATACTTAGCACTTGTTATATCCCAGGAAATGTTCTAAGCATTTCACACACAGTTCTCATTTAATCCAGAAGTCACCCTTGTGAGATAGGTACTTTCTCATTTTCCAGATGAGGAAACCGAGGCTCTGAAAGGTTAAGTTGACAAGTTATACAACATGGGGCTGGGGAAATGGGAAAGAGGAACCTGAATAGGATAGGGAGGGGATCCGAGTTTTATTTGAGTGGATGTAGGGACAGTGTATTCTTTGCTTAGATACCAAACATTGCAGTTATTTATCATATCTGAAGGTAATACATTTATTCACTCACTGAAAGTTGTTTACAATAAGATGAATGTACTGCCTTTAGAGATTCCTAGTCTTCTGACTGGACCGCAGTATGGTCTGTGAAAGCTGGCTTGAGGAGGGGCTTATTTTATTTTTATTTTTTTGTAGCTAAGGATGTTGTGTGTCCTTAGGATGAAAATGCCTCTTCTAGGGCTGGAGTCTTTGATCTTACTGGTTTCATTATATTCCTCAAAACAGTTGGAGCTGATTGTTTTTGAAAGCCTTCCTAAAGTTTAAAACGTCATCTGAATTTAAAAGGTTGTTAAATTTCCTTTTTAAGACAGTTTGGGAAGCAATCAGGAATTCTGGTTTCATCTCATGGATGGAGATAAAATTAGCTGTTTTCCTCAAGAAAAGAGATACTCCTGAATCCTAGCTCTTCAGTAATGAGGACTGGACTGTTTTCACTTGACCTCTACTTCCTGTTAGTGGGAAAACCCCTTTCCAGAGGTGCTGTGAGAAAGATTGCTGGAGAAAGTTTTCTACATCCCAGGATAAGTTCAGGAGTCCAGCAATGTTGTGATTATAATAATGGTCTTTGAGTACATGTTTTCATAATCCTGAAGCTTTATTTTTACCAGTTTGAAAGGCAACAAAGTAGGAGAGGCTACACAGGGAAGGAGGAAAATTGAGATGAATTTACAGGAATGAAGTGAATGTTAAAGCAGAAAAGAAGCAGAGACTTGAGTTTACTGAAAGAAAATGAAAGAACATGCAATGTCCAAGGTCAGAGGTAAAAGGTTTTTACTTAGTTAATTCCTTAGGTTTGCAACTTAGTTCCCTCCTTATCTTGCATGTATACATAAACTTAGGCTTTCCAATAAAAAATCATTTTATTATATTTTTTTCCAAAAGAGCCTAATGGACATTTATAGGGGACATAAGAGGGCCACAGTAGCAGTTTAGCTGAGGAATGTATTAGAAATTGTTCATCATTTTCTGTCCCCTCCTGTCTTAGGCTGACCAGTTCCTTGATGTGTTATCTACTTCTGCTGCTGATTCAAATTGCAGAAGTTGTCTTTGGTCTCCAAGGCCTCCAGGCGGTATCCAATAGGGAATCAACTCTAAAACGAACCAGACCAGTGTTTTCCAGCCCCTTCATTCTGGTGACTGAGGGAAGGAAAGAGTGAGAAGGGGATATACATGTGTAGTGGATGGGAAGGAAACAAAGACTGTCAAATTACTATACCTCTTCAGTTTAATTTACCAATAGAATTCTTCAACAATATTATGGGAGAAGTTGGAGATGGTGACCTTGATTAGAATGTATGAAGAGGAATAAGTGGAGGGGATGAGGTAGAGACAGTTGGTTGTGAAAGATGTTGAAGTCTTGAAATAATGCGACCATCTGAGGATATTTTTTAAACCAGAGTTTATAAAAATATCACTGATACAGTCAGCCCCCTCATTTCCTGCCACAGGAGACTTCTTGGACTGGAGACACTCGTTTAATAAAAGCTTGTCTCTGATACTCCCAGTAGCTACGTGTATGTGAGTATAGGAAAGAAAACCTCTATGTGAGTAAAGGACAGAAAACATCATCATACAAAGTGCCAGTAGCAGTGACGCCTACACGGAAGACTTGGAACTGTAAAGAGGTTGGGGTCACCTCAGTCAGTGACATCTGACGCTGTCCAACAAGAAGTTTTGGGAGATGAGGAAACTAACTGTACTAAAGGACTAAAGTAGTTTCTTGACTATACTTTATCACTCATTTTTTATTTTTTTGGCAGGAGAGGTGGTGTTCGGGGAGAATATTACAGCCTATCTGGAGTTAAGGGGAGGATGGGGAAGCTCAGCCCTTTACCCAAGAATAACCCAGTTATGACATCTCTAAGCGTGGGAAGTGTTTCCCTCGGCACTGGGAGGATCTGAGGCTGCACCTCAGTGGGATTCCCTGCTTGAGTTGGAAGGCCACTCAGAGTTAGATGCTTATCAGAGAAAGAGTTCATAGGATTTAGCTAACTGGGGATGAAATACCAGGAGAGAGAGATTGGAAGTCGAAGGCTTCCCTCAGTTGGAGGTGGGGGCTGTGCTGCGCATCAGGGACTGGAGAGCCAGGTGGCCGCCTTGGCCTGTGCCTTCTGTTGAGGGTCTGATAGGGACGCGACGCTGCTGGGCACCGTTTCTAAGTCAGGGGAGACGGCCCAGCAGTGCCCAGCCAAGCAGCGCCAGACCCTGGCGTCCTCCATCTTCTCTCCTGAGCTCCCCCTGCTCCAGCTGCCTGAGCCACGGACCGCAGCACCACACACCCCCGCGGGGGGGGACGCCGCGCCCCATCCCCGCCCCCGGCCCCACCCCAGCCCCCCCGCGGGGGCCCTGACCCCACCGCCGGCGGGCACTGGCTGAGCTCCGAGGCGGCGAGCCGGCAGCGGGGACGCCCAGGAGGGGTCCGGGGAACTGGGGGCGGTGGCAGCCGGGTTGGGGCTCCCCCCCCGCCCGCGCTCGCCGCGGCGGTGGTGCGTCCCGGAGGTTACCGGAAGTGGCCGCGCTCGGCGCTGCCATGTTGAGGAGCCGCCGCTGCCGCTGCCGCCGCCGCCGCCGCCGCCGCTTTGTTGTCGCCTCCTCCGGCTGAGGAGGCTCCCCGAGCGGGGGGAGTGGGGAGGAGGGGGGTCGGCTGCCGCAGCTATGGAGGCCAACTGGACCACGTTCCTGTTCCAGGTACTGGGGGCCCCCCCGGGGGGGCGCGGGGGGGGACAGGGGGGCCGGGCCCCGGGCTGGCGGGCGGGCGGGCGCTCCTCCTCCCCTCCCTCCCGGCTCCGCTCTCCGGCCCGGCCTTAATCCCCCTTTGTTTTTCCGCCCGCCCGCCTCGGCGGAGCAGGGCTGCTGAGGTGAAAGGAGGCGGCCTCACGGGGTGCGGGGGAGAGTGCAGGCCTCGGGGTGAACCCCGGGCCCCCAGCACACTCACGCACACACCCTTCCCTCCCGCCCTGAAGGGGAAGGGAGGAGGCCGGCCGCTGTCACCACCCGCGGCCCAGAGAAAGGAGGGCGCCGGGCCGCTGGATAGCGCGGGCCGCTCGGCCACTGCGCGCCGGGCCGGGGCCAGCACTGTGGGGTGAGGGGTCCCCAGGTCCTTCTCTAAGTCCCCCACCACTACCACTTCTTCCATCTTTCGTTCGCTCTCTTTCCTTTTCACCTCTCTCTTTTTTGTGTGTGTTGACTTTCTGACCCCCATCCCTGCGAATAGCGGGTATCCCTGGATTCCCCTGCCCTCTTCCCCGCCGCCCCCCCCCCCCAGTTGTTTACCCAGTTGGGGGGGTGTTGTGAGTGTGTATTCCCTCCCCAAAGTTTTTCACTAGATTTACATTTTGTTTTTTCCTCAAGCCTCTGCCGACTCTTGGCAGCTGACACCTTGTCCCTCTGTCCAGCTCTCCCGCCGTCCCATTCAGTTCGGGGAATCCCCCAGCCGGGTAGGCGGGGGAGCGGCGGTGGGGGCCGGGACTCCAGGAGCGCTTTTCTCTCTCGTCCCACCGCTAACGTTTCCTTCGACCAAGTGGGGGAGACGGAAAGTGGAGCGAGCAAACAAAGTCCGCTTACAAAGCCCCCAGATGAGTCATTCGTTGGGGTGTTGGTCTTCACTTTTTGCAAGAAACTTGATAGTGACTGTAGCCGATACGTTTGGCAATCCTCTTGCTAGACCACTTTAGGTGGGGGACCCCTATTTGGAAGACCTAGGCTGGAAGTTATATTTTTCCTGCTTCGTTTCTATTTGCAAAGGAAGCATTTAGTGGGCAGAAGTGATGAGCTCACGGGGAAAGTTCGGAACCGGAGGAGGCTAGGAAGCTCGTCACTTTAAGTGCGTTCTTCCCGCCTCTCGGAGATATTTTCCTTTGAATAATTTCGTGAAATCTCAGACGCGTAGCTTGGGCGCTTGAGACCTTTTGGAACAAACTAGGAATGGAAGCAAAATTTTTAGAAACTTCTCCCAGCCACTGAACTCATCCCAGTGGATTTAATTTAGGAAATTGGGTAATTCAAACATTACCTATTGTGTAGAGCTGGTTTATTGTTTTAAGATGTATATTATTTCAAATGTGAGTAATTTGGTTTTTAAGTAGTTGTTGAAATATATTCGGGCTTCTTAAAATTGAAAATACCCATAATTATGGAACTCACAAACTTCCCCCTTTCTCATTCTGATCTAGTCTTGTTTTATCAGGCTTTGATCAGCTTGATAATTTAAGTCAACTTAAAAATGCATTGGAAAATAATTGATATATAATTTGCTGGCATCCAGATTGGTGTAAAAGTGGCAAATGCCCTCTCTAGAAAAAGCTTTCAAACGGTCATTTTAAAATATGGGATTAATGGGCCATTGAAGTGATTTTTCATGTCAGGAATGAATTAGAGTTACCATATTAAAGCTGTTGTCTATAAACTTAATAGAGATTGGAAAAAACTAGAGTTCTTTATGTAAAAGAAAAACCCACAACTAATTTTTGGAAAGCTAGTTGAAAAATCTTTTGGAATATTTTTATTATTTTCCGGGATAAAGCAAATGCCAAGTATTTATTGACCAACTTTTTAATTAGATTTTATATTATTTAATTTTTTTCAGCTATTAAAATCTTTATCCACCTGATGGAGAAGTGTGAAAAATAATATTTGATTTTGGGCTTGGTAATGTATGCAGTGAAAATTGTTGGAAAACTTATAATTTAGAGCTGAGGACAGTCGAATGGGTAAAGAGAATATTTCAGTCTTTTCTATGGAAAAGTAGACTTATATCCAGTTTTAAGTAATTTTCACTGGGGAAAAGGAGATTTAAACTGTTTACTGGAGCATCCTATTGAATTCCTATTTTAGAACAATTTAATACCTGCTTGCTTTCCAGATAACCTGGTGGAAAGTGAAAGCCATAGGTGTTAAAATGTTTGATGGATGATTCTCCTAACAGGACATTCAAGATATGACTCACTGATGCTAATTTGTTTCGGTACAAAATCTTTTACCCTCTGGCACTGGAGATTTCATGGTGCCATATCCTACCACCCTGGGTGATGAAATAACATTTCTGTTTTATTTTTTGCCAGCCTCAGAAAAAGGAAAGCTTGGGAGGGTTTAAAAAGCCTTGCAGTTGAAAAAGAATGAGAGATAACATTAAAACTTTGGTTTGATGATGTTAGTCAAATATGTGTCTACCCAGAAGTTTCTCATATATATACATATATATTTTTTAAATCACTTATCTGAAGGCAGGCCATGTTTGTTATTTTGCTCTGTCTCTCCCCCAGAGAACAAGTTGGGGAAACCCAGTTCCCCTCTTAGAAGGCTTCATGTAGAAGTGTGGGGATCCTAGGAATCCTCAGAGAGAGATTTCCGTAGTGGTCAAGGCATTCTACAGCATTTCACCCAAGAAGCAGGGACCTGGTGTGACCCTCGTGTGAGAGTGAGCTTCAGCAATGCTGTAAAAATACTTTATGTTGCCACAGACATCTGAATTGGTAAAATGGCAGTAAGTGCTTTTAGTACTCCATCAAACTAATGGTTGTTTAGAATTGAAAAATGCTTCTAAACACTATAAATCTGAACTTTGTCCAGAAGATTTGCATTCCCTATTATTTGATCTGTTAGCTTTTGAAATTGTATATCTTGAACTATTTTCAGCTATTAACCATTTGTATACTGTATGGAAACTTGGGTATCCTACAGCCAGGTTGGAAAGGGGGTAAGATTAGAGTCCAGATTCTATAGTTTCTACTAATGTCACCTGGGTAGACACTGACATTTACAGGAGCTCCATAAGTTAAATTAAAAGTAGACTATAATTCAGTATGATCACTAAGTCCGGAAAGATACTCATAAGTAAGCACATATTTTCTATGAGTACTTCCAGGACTTAAAGGAAGATTCGATCAAAATTATTAAATTGAAACTGGTAACTCTGGATACCACACCTAATGATTTAGGGGAGACTGGTTCCAGGCTTAGCTGTTGTGCTGTCATCATGTAAGTAAATAGGGAGCAAAGTATTTGGAGCTCTTAACCGTAGTGCATATATCTTTTTAGGTTTATAAACTCAAACATAGGGGCTTATGCTCACTGTGAAGAGTTTCAGAAATAATGTTTGTAAAGTACAGTATATTAGGAAGATCTATTTCAGGAATTTTTTTCTATCATTTCCTAAATGTTTATCGGTATGAAGATATGGAGAATTTTGAAAGAATCAAAACTAAGAGAGTAACTACTCATAAATACCAAGAACTTGATCCATTATGAAATTTGGGTTTCAGTGCGGTGAAAGTAAATTTTCAGACAGTGTCCAGCCCCCAATTTTGGAGTGGAGAAGCACATTATAACAGCAAATGTCTAATACTTGAATGAAACCTAAAATTGTTGAAAGAAGATGAAAATGAAAGGAATTTTGATTATTTATAGTTTGTTTTCTCTTTGTCTTTGAGAGTTTAGGGTTTAAACAGCTAGTGTTGCTAAGGATGCAAACTTCTTGTGTAAAGTTAAATGAACTGAGTAACAACTGACAGGTGTTTTGCTCTGGGCTACCTTCATGGATGCCTTCCAGGTTGATTAATAGCAGGTTTCATTTCAACCAAATCTTGTAGTAGAGTTAAGTGAAAACTTTAAAAGTAAACTTAACAAATAGCGTATGTATTCAGAGAATTAGATTCCTTTTATTGCTTAGCAACAGCCTTCTTCAATCACTAGGAGTTCTCTGATGGAAAGGGAGAGACATAATGCCTTTCTTTTTCTAAGTGATAGACAAGTAGATGATTACATTTGGGGGGTGGGTGGTTTGTGCATTACTGCAGTAAGGTACTGTTCAATACTTAAGTCTGGAGTGTAATTTTTTTGACAAGTTATTTAAACTTGGTTTCAGTCGGCAGAATAATGCAGACCGATTTCATCAGCTGGTATATCCCTTATGAACCAGGGTGGTTTGTAGTTAAGTCAGCTGTTTGAAAGCAAGATCACTGTCAGGAACTTAGTCACGAAAGTTTTGTATCTGCACAGTGATTTTAATGCTTTGTATTGGGAACTCTTAAGAGTAACTAGATGGTTGGTACCTCTCTGCTATAGAGGGTAGCTTACAGACTATTTTATTATTTCTTCTGGTCCCTGTTGTCTGAAGCATGTTGAATTTTGAAGGTCACTGTGAGAGGCTGAGTTTCTGAAGTGTAAATGTTTGGTTTTAGACCCATGAAGGCTCTCATCACCAACAGCAGGCAGCACAGAACAGCTTGCTGCCCCTCCTGAGCTCTGCTGTGGAGCCCCCTGATCAGAAACCATTGCTTCCAATACCAATAACTCAGAAACCTCAGGCTGCACCAGAAACATTAAAGGATGCCATTGGGATTAAAAAAGAAAAACCTAAAACTTCATTTGTGTGCACTTACTGCAGTAAAGCTTTCAGGGACAGCTATCACCTGAGGCGCCATGAGTCCTGCCACACAGGGATCAAGTTGGTGTCCCGGTCAAAGAAAACCCCTACCACAGTGGTTCCCCTTATCTCCACCATCGCTGGGGACAGCAGCCGAACTTCGCTGGTCTCGACCATTGCAGGCATCTTGTCAACAGTCACTACATCTTCCTCGGGCACCAACCCCAGCAGCAGTGCCAGCACCACAGCTATGCCTGTGACCCAGTCTGTCAAGAAACCCAGTAAGCCTGTCAAGAAGAACCATGCTTGTGAGATGTGTGGGAAGGCCTTCCGAGATGTTTACCACCTCAATCGACACAAGCTCTCCCATTCAGATGAAAAGCCCTTCGAGTGTCCTATTTGTAATCAGCGCTTCAAGAGGAAGGACCGGATGACTTACCATGTGAGGTCTCATGAAGGAGGCATCACCAAACCCTATACCTGCAGTGTTTGTGGGAAAGGCTTCTCAAGGTACTACATTTTGCTTTGCTTTTTTTCATTATGGTATTCAGTAAACTTCAATTTTGTTACTGTGTGTTCTAGAAGGTTTATGTGAAAATGGATGTGGGCAGGCCTGCGTTATTAGAGAATGGTGATAAAGTATTACACCTCCAGGTCTAATTTCAGTTTGTTGTGGTTGACAAGTGATGACATATTGATTAACTTATTATTTCATTTAAGGTGCCTTGGTGGACTCAGGCCTATATTCGGCACATAAATACTTATTACTGCAAAACCACCAGAATCCAGTTAATTCAGTTGGGTGACTAGTCATGAGGTTCACTGTCTGCACGAATCAAAGAAACTTATTTTCTGGAAGTTAGGATGTCCTTGGATACTCATAATAAAATTTTTGGGAGAATAATTTTTCATTTTTCTGTGATTACTAATGTTTCACTAATTTTCATTTTTAAACGCTTTTAAAGTATATATAAAGTATATATAGTAGTAGCTGTTTCTGGCAAGTGTTAGTACTAAAACTTTGGATATTTTGTAATCGTAAAGAATCAAGACCTAATATGATTTGATGTTGACTAGGAGAGAAAACAGGTAAAGGACTTTTGTTTATGGTAAGAGAGGTAAAGATGCTTGGACTAGGGGGGGAGGGGGAGTTGGTAATTCTGCTAGCTTTCTTTAAAATGCCCCCCACCCAAATCTGCCAAGCATGTAAACATCACAGTAAGTAGTAGCATTTCTCTATATGTTCCATTATATCTTCTGTTGAAACTCTCTCTTTCACAGGCCTGACCACTTAAGCTGTCACGTAAAACATGTCCATTCAACAGAAAGACCCTTCAAATGCCAAGTAAGAGTTAAAATGACTTATCCTTAGTGTAGCACTTAATGCACATTATCCAGAAAGTCTGAGCCAATCAGATCTCACCGTTCTTTAAAAGTTTTAAAAATCACTGACTTGAGTAAATGTGGTCCATTTGAATTCTAGTTTTATAAAATATAAATGACAGCTTCTATTTCTGCAGGGCAAGATCATTTAAAAATGTAAATGTGTTTGTTTTTTGTTAAGCTACATTTCCCTTTCCTTGGGCAACAGCATTTATTGCTATAAGAAAAAAAAATTATAGTCTTGCAGAGGTCGCGTATTGAAATGAGTGAATGAAGTGTTTGAAATTAATTTCTGGGTTGATGGTAAAGATTGTCTTAACTATAATAGAAAAAATATGCCTTTTCTTTCAAATGTTATCACTTATTGGATTTTTATCTATTATTACCAAATTAGAGCATTTTCTAGTTGTTGGAAAATCTATTCATGTTGATGATTTTATTCAACATAAGTTGTGATAATGAAAAGGTTAAGAATATTGCTAAATCAAATTACTGTTTTACATATCAGTAATTCTAGTTTGTTGCTGGAAGTCTTTTTGTGTTCCTTTCAGTGAAATTTGTTAATGACTGATTTTATTAAGTAAATGATTTGAATTCTAAGAAAAATCCAATTGGAGAAAGGAAGCTAGTGTCATTTTGAGTGTCTTCTATGTGCAAGGCCAGGCTCTTAATCTACCAGTAATTTTGTGAGGTAGGTATTATCATTTTATAGATAAAGAAACAAATTCACATAGGTTAAGTAACTTGCTCAGTGTTACACTTGTTAGTGAATCGGGGAGCTGGATTTAAATCCAGCTTTAACTGACTTTAAAGCTCTTCTCACTACTCTGTTTACATTCTTTCTTCCCCTAAAATGTAAGGTCTAAAATTTGCCAAGTGTTTTATTATGATTATGATTCTAGGTAACACAATTAAAATTCAGCTAACTCAGTCTGCTTGCTGATATGCATAGGGTAATGCCTAGAATATAACATACTTTAAAATGAGTAGAACAGGATAGTCTATATTTAAAAAAAGTTTTCCTCCCTCATGCAGACGTGCACTGCTGCCTTTGCCACCAAAGACAGACTGCGGACACACATGGTGCGCCACGAAGGCAAGGTATCGTGTAACATCTGTGGGAAGCTCCTGAGCGCAGCATACATCACCAGCCACTTAAAGACACATGGGCAGAGCCAAAGTATCAACTGTAATACATGTAAACAAGGCATCAGTAAAAGTAAGTGATGCTTCAAGTTATATTTCTTTGGCATTTGATTGTTGAAATCTAGATGTTTTTATAATGTATCAAAGGGATTTTTGCTGTGCTCTTAGGACTATTATTGTTCATCTTACATTCCCCACTGTTAACTAGAGTGTGCAGTACTGGAGAATGAATATTAGTATTGGAAATATACTTTATGTGCGTGTATGCAGACGGCACTGATTTTGCTTTCAGTCTGTGCTTGTCTACTGTTAGCCCCCGTGTTAGAAAAGCAAAATTTCCCTACAGCTATTTTTCAGTGTGTCCTGTCTTCTTTGGGGTTGAATAAAAAGCTCCAGTGTGTTAGAATTGTGGCAGTATAAACCATACTAGGAAGTTGCATCATATCCAGACAATTTTAATTGTTTTTATTTAATGTTAGAAAGCTTCTCAAGCCTGTGTTTCCTTACTGCTGATGGTATTAATAATGTGTCCTTAATAACCTTAAAGATGAAAGCAGTGTTAATAAGCTTCCTTTTCTAACCCAAATCTGTAGAGAAATGGAATATCAAATCCATTTTAAGATTTAAACACTTTGTTTACCTTAAATTCAGAGTTGAAGATAGAATATTCCAGGGACTTAGGGATGAAATTCAATATTTGCATTTACCCAGGCTTTTTCTTTAAGATCTCTCTAACCACCAGAAGAAAGTGTTTTCCTAATTTTGTATTGTTATGTATGTACTTTATGCAGCAGAAACATCAAATTCTCAAAATAGGTGGACAAGAGTGAGTAGCAAAGATTGCTTAGTGTGTTTTAATCTCATCCATTTTTTACTTCTTTGTAAGTACATTGGGTTTATTATCTAGCACGTCATTCTTTAAGCTCATAAAAATTTACTTTTAGTGTACATCATTGTGGTCCAGTAACCAAGTATTTTAGATATTTTAATGAATATTAATTAGTCCATGATAATATTACTCAAGTTCCAGTCTAAAAGACTTGCTTTTTACTATAGCAAAGAATCCTTTTTTATATTGGTTTTCTCTAGCGCTCTAGTTTTCTAAATTAATTTGTCTGTTTTGACCAAAAAGACACAAGCACCAAAAAAGATGCACTGTAGTAAAAACTATCAAGTTAAATGGTAAAGATCATAGAGGCACAAGGAGTCAAAAGTATCTAAGTTTCAGATTTTGAAAAAAACGGCTGCATTTTTCAAGATAAATGTGTTTCTGGTTTGTCTTTCGAGTAGCATGCATGAATGAAGAGACCAGCAATCAGAAGCAGCAACAGCAGCAGCAGCAGCAGCAACAACAACATGTGACAAGCTGGCCAGGGAAGCAGGTAGAGACACTGAGACTGTGGGAAGAAGCTGTTAAAGCAAGAAAGAAAGGTAAGATGAGGCTTCTAGTGCTCCAAGTATGGCTAGAGAAGTGTTTCACTCAATATGCCAAGTGATCAAAGTAAAGAAGCCACAGCTTAGGGAATCCAGCTTTATGGAAACTTGGAAATACTATATGCTGGGAAGTGTAAGTTATTGGCAACAAAGCTTTCAAGCTTACCAGATAGGTTTTTTTTACTAGGAAATAAAGATTCTCAGTATTTCTTGTCATGTTCCTTCTTTTGATTTACTTTTTGTTACAGATTTAGAACCAAATTTGGTCCTTTGCTTTGTATGCTCGGGGGTCCGTTTTTATGTTCACTTTTATGTCAGCCTCATGCGTTATGGGCTCCTTTTTTCTTCCTGACTCAAAAATTCCCACTGTTAGAGGTGGGTAAAATGTCCTTATGTGTACATAAGCTCTTTTTTTTTACAACCATGCTAATTTCTGCTGTTTAGTGTTCTTTCTGTATTGTTTTATTTATTACATGTTCAGGCTCTTTATCTCTTGGTCTTACCCTTAGTCTCATTCAGTCTGTCACTGGGGCTGGCATTAGCTTAACATGTATGTACTTCAGTTGTTAGAGACTTTGCCTTAATTGTTACCAAAATCGAGAGTGGTTTGCTTTTCTCTCATATATATTTTATAAAGAATCAGTTGGAATATCAATTTTCAACATAGATTTTTAACTGACTAGTTGTAGCTTTGCTTCTGTACTATTGTGCAGCCATTTCAAGTACATCATTTTGTCAGTGTACCAACAGCTACAGCATAGATTTCAAAATTCCTTTTCTCCCCCACCCCTGCCATGTCTTACTGTTTTTTAAATCCATAAGGAATCTTCTGCATGTAGGCTCCTCTGTAATTCCTTTGCTGTATAGTTTCTTCCATCCTTTGCATTCATTTGGTGTGGCTGTTCCCTTCCTGAGATCTCCTCTAAACATTCTGTTCTTGGATAAAGACAAAAGGAATAGCATCCTTTTCATACATCTACTGGCATTGGAGGAAAAGAACACAGCAGTCCAGATAGGCCTTTTACCCTTTCTCAGGTCCAGGCAGGTCCTGCTCGTTTCTGTCTTCCAAATGAAGATTTGTCATTATTTTGATAATTTGTGTGTGTGTGTGGTAGGAGGAGGGTGAAGAAATGGGGAAAGGGGATAGAAAAATTATATGTGTATATACACTATGATAATTGCATATTAGGTTGAAAGTATAATGTGAAGGTTGTTTTACTTAGAGAAGGAGTGAGAGTAAATGTATTTTAAGTTATAGAAAAGAACAGTGTTAGATTAAAACGAAAACGTGGGAAGGCGGTAGGGAGACGGCGCATGGGAAAGTGAAAACTCCTTTGGTTGATACTGGAGAATATCCTTAGCAATGCTACCATCACCTTAAAAGTGAATTGGTTTTCTCTTTCATTCTCTTTTTCTTTCTGCACTCTTCTGTTTGGTATTGTATTTCAGTTTACACAATAAGACTCAGTTGTTCAGCTCCTAAATCTTCTGACTTCCACGAAACAAAATGTTATTGTATTCCCACTCATAGCCTAAATCGCTCTGGAAACGACCACTAATGTTAGAAACTTCTGTATTCATGTTAGTAAATGTCACATTTTTGGGGGAGAGGAGACTCCTGGCCTAATAAACTTGAATCAGCACATTTCTTTTAAATATTGGGCTTAAATAAGGTAATATAAGTTTCCAAACTTGGATGACAATCAGATCATTTTTGCAGCGTTTAAAAAAGTACAGACTTCCCAGGTTCCATCTAAATCTCACTGTTGAATTTCCTGGGAAGCCATTTTTTTTAAAAGCTCCCTAAATGATTTTGATCATTAGCCAGGTTTGGGAATCTCTGATATGGAGTACAGAGTATGCCAAGTTACATCATATTGATCAAGGAAGGGCTGCTTAATGGCCCAAGGTTCCATCTGAGGTGATTTGACCCACACGTGGAATGTGCGCAGACCTTCATCTTTAGTCTCAAATGTGTTTTTCCATTTTGACGGCCAAGTCACTGCCAGCCCACCCATCTGTCTTCTCATTACTGTTTTGTGACACACCAGCAGGTGGTGTTGAATTTTGTTCAGTGGTGGGGTGCGGATGTCACCTCTTAAGGAGGTTTTCATTAAGAAGACTTTGCTGGATAACAAGAACCAAGGCCCCCCAACTCATTGCAAGGTCTCCTTGCCTGATTAGTCATCCTTGGTATTGGTGGTGGTGTGTGTAATATGTGTAGTTAAATGACACCAGGCATAAAGTAGGTGATTGTGTCAGCATCAGAAAGAAGTAGGAATGGGAGTGGGGAAGAAAACATAAAGATATATTTTCTTTTTTAAAATAGATAAGACACAACCAGAAACAATAGGGTTATTTAACTAAAACAGTTTTCTAAGACTGAAATAAATAGGTGATATTAAAATAGCTTGTTTATCAGTCTCTGTTTACGGATTTTTAAAACCTTAACAGAATGTGTCTTCACCTGAGAAGGCTCAAGAGTACCTATAGCTTTGAGGAGACCCACCTCTTTCTGCTACAGTATGCCTTATGAGAAGATTTCTCTGATTATCTGTTATTGTATAACCATCAGCCCAGCTCTGTGTAAACAAGCTCTTGTTGCCTGGCCTGCCTATAGTCGGCTCTTCTCAGGAAAGTCTTTAGAACTCAGAGGAACTGTGTGAAGTGGTAGTAAGAATACTCTAGCGCTCCTTGATCTCTCTGCCCCCCACCCCGAGTGTCTTGCAGAAATTTACTCATCTTCTCAGTATCACTGTGATGAAGGTAAGTAAATCTAAACCAAAAGTGCCAGAGCTAAACAAGTTGCCTAAATCCTTGAGGGAGCACACGTTGGGATTCCTGGCCCCCCATCTTATACTCAGAAGGATCCTCACTTCCTGTTGACTACTTGGTAGAAAATTAATTGAATTTATTAAATGTTCTTTTTAATTGAAAGAAGTTGATTCAGAAGCTGTTTGTGAATTTTGTTCCCTGTTTTGAGAGTCTAAAGGTCCTTTTGTCTTCTTATTTTAGAAGCTGCTAACCTGTGCCAAACCTCCACGGCTGCTACGACACCTGTGACTCTCACTACTCCATTCAATATAACATCCTCTGTGTCGTCTGGGACTATGTCAAACCCAGTCACAGTGGCAGCTGCAATGAGCATGAGAAGTCCAGTAAATGTTTCAAGTGCAGTTAACATAACCAGCCCAATGAACATAGGGCACCCTGTAACTATAACCAGTCCATTATCCATGACCTCTCCTTTAACACTCACTACCCCAGTCAACCTCCCCACCCCTGTCACTGCTCCAGTGAATATAGCACACCCTGTCACGATCACATCTCCAATGAACCTGCCCACGCCTATGACGTTAGCTGCCCCTCTTAATATAGCAATGAGGCCTGTAGAGAGCATGCCTTTCTTACCCCAAGCTTTGCCTACATCACCACCTTGGTAAACAGTATTATAAAATCAAAATATAAGTTAAAGTAAATATTTACCAGCAACTTTTAGTTTATTAAAGCAAAAAGTAATGATGAAATTGGGAGATTTTATCATATTAGTTAATAATAGTGTAGTAACATTTTTCTCCAATTTGGCTGGGATTGTTCAAAGTAGGGTGTGTGTTTTACTTATCACTGGACCACTTTAGTTTAATCAAATTCCTTTTAGCTGACAGCATTGCTTAAACAGGATAGTAGTTGGCAAGATGAAATGCCAGAATTAAAACCAATCATAAAAAAGCAAAACCCATTTCAAAATAAAAAAACAGCATTAGTTTCTAATTCCAAGAAATCATTTTATTCTAAACACTAGCAGAACTCTTCTCTCAGTACAAGGTAGATGGCTGATTTTAACCTGAAGTTCTAAGTCCATGGATTGAGAGCTAGTGTAGAATTGTCTGTGTTTATTGTTTTTGAGTAAATACATGCATTGTCATAATAAAATGCATTTCAGAGAATATGCATTTTACCTTTGGGAATATGTTAATTTCAGGCAGCATTCCCTATGGGAAAGGTGATACCAGCTCTGATATGCAAAGCATATGATAATTTATCATTCTAACTTCAACATATAATAGGGATTGTGACCTGATATTTGGAGATGTAAATATTGCTCAGCATATTAATCCTGATGGAATATAGCATTGTAGTTGACTTTTTAAAAAAATTTAAAAATATATATATACAGATTGTGTTTTGGTAAGAGAAGGCCGCAACTGACAGAGGAGAAGTCAAGCGTGTGGACAGGCAGACTCCTAACAAATGGAGGCCAATGGGACTCCTATTCAGGAGCCAAGGAATACTTTGGAACACTTAAAATTATTGCTTTAAATTGGAAGACGCTGGAGGCACTGGGATGTGATATGCCCCTCTCTCTCCCATTCAGAGCCTGTTGATATTACAACAGGGAAAGGTGTGTTAGTTGCTCACTAGAGTTTATGTCTTATATTAAATTGTATACAGTTATTATTCTAACCACTAACTAGGTAGTATGCCCCTTCAGAACAAGCAGAGTGTTTTTTTTTTTTATTTCTCCTTTTGTTTCTTAATCAAGTATTGTGCAGATTTGTTCAAGTTTGTAAATATGGACATCACTTTTTTTTTCCTTTGAGAAAACACTTGTATCAGCTTTGTGGTGTTTTCAGGGAGACAGCTGTCCACACTCCCTGTAGAAACCCAGCAATGATTGTGCACGTTAAGACATGTGCTTTTTATTTCTTAGCAAGATATCTTATTTCTGTACATAAAGTAGAAACCAAAAGCTAAGGAAACAGATGCTCTTTAAACCATCATGCCACACATTGTTTTTAAAGCATTGTGTTCTAAAAAATAATTACTAAAACCAAGACGCCGTGATTTTTTTTTTAAGTTGCAACGTGTTTTTGGTTTCTTTCCTTTTTCAACCTTGCAGTTAAGTGAAAATTAGTTGTGTTAATCTTGCAGAATGTTTGCAAGACTCACTATCAAACTGGATGACTTCCGTTTATACCCCACTGTGTCAGTTCAAGCATCAAAATACCCTGCATCTGAGGCAGACTTCCTACATCAGGGACAGGTATCTGTGTGTCATTATACAAAACAGTTCGAGGGGGTTGAACTACATAGTAAAAAACAAAATAAATAGTACTTAGTGTAAAATAATTTTATAAATGATCTTTTGTACTTTAGGACATTAAATTGTACAACTTTTGTATATATAAAAGCTTAGGAACTTTCTGTTTAGCAGGAAGGCAACACATTCCTACACTTTTAATGTATATGTTTGTTATAATGTCCATGTAAACATGCCCTATGTTTGTGCCTTTTAATTAGTTTGTCTCAATAAACAAAATGTAGAGAAAAATATGTAGCTATGACTTTGTTACAACTGTTCCTATCCACAGTACAAAGATGGTTTGTTTTTAAGATGTAGAGCATTATGTGTGGACTACTGGAAGGACTTGTATAGGGAAGGCCCATGCGTGGCCCTGCTGAGCCTGAGATTAGGCAGGTGGTGGCCATATTTGGAGGAAGCCCACATTTATTGGCATGCAGCCCCGAGACAGTTCTGGTTCTGCCTGCTGGGATCCATCAT
The DNA here is from genome assembly GCF_902729225.1 of Pteropus medius. NCBI lineage: Eukaryota > Metazoa > Chordata > Mammalia > Chiroptera > Pteropodidae > Pteropus > Pteropus medius. Next base: position 4,112,409 of record NW_024349799.1, on the reverse strand, counting down.
CTCTGGCTGGGCTGATAATCACAGTCCTTCATGATTCAGACAGCCAGGCTTCCTTCACAGTGGCCCAAGGAGCAGTACTCTGTGGGGGCAGGTATGGACCCTACCCCCAGGTTAGAGTGTGGTCGTCAGAACCCTGAAAGTATTAGTTCTTAAAAAAAAAGATATATGCTAGAAATGATTGTTTTATCAATTCATTGTATAATAAACAGGAGTGATTTCATTGTATGACTTCAGTTAAAATGCTATTTTGTATGCATTCTTTATTCACTTAAGAAGCTTGTCTGCAATAATAAAGCCACGCCGTGTCTTCTTTTGGGAGGGAGAGAGTTGGCAGGATGGGGTGGCAGCAGGCCACTGAAAGGGGGACGAATAGGTTGTGTGGTGAAATTCTCCTGTGTTTGGAACTGGAATTGAGTTTTGATGCTGATGAACTGATTCGACCAAGTGTTGAAGGCACAACGGCCACCGCTCTACGAAAAAGCAGAGTTTGTTTTTCCATCTGGTTGTAACCTGGTTGAGAGCACCCCCTTTATCAGATTGGCAGCTGAACAGTTGTATTAGATAATCCTCAAATCTGACATCAGCCTGTTATACTCTAGGGCTCACTGCTTGGCCTGCATTTGCCTTTTATTGTGTATTCATTTCCCTCCTAAGGTGTGCTCCTAAATGAAGGTTTCTATGTAAGCAGATGATGATTTTTCCTGTCAATACCAGCACTGTATTACTAACATGCAAAATACTGCAGATTTATTTTGACAAATTAAAGTTAACCAGTCACAAATGCTATGATGGATTGCTTAATACCTCAGAAGCTTGACCAGTTCACTATGACGATAGAGATGTTTTTGAAGCACTGCTTCTCCAGGTGTACACATAATTCTGGGCTGGAGAGAGGGAGGGACTAATTTTAAGCTGGTTGGTATTGAAATACCATGAACAAGGGAGGGTGGAAATGCTCCAGGCTGACTGCAGGAGAGGTACCCATGCCAATCAACTTGAAGCCAGGCCTCCAGGCAGTGGCTACAAGCTTAAGCCTCTGTCCTACCCAAAAGACAATATAGATTTAGAACATTTCTTTTCATGCTCTAGAACCCAGTTTCTTTATTTGAAAAAGACATTAGACTAGGTCCTCGACTGATTTTTGTTCAACTAGATTCATCATATGCGTAGAGTACCAACGTCAGGCACTGCTAAGCACTAAAGGGCATGTAAAGGTGGCAAAGACATGGTTGCTGCCTCTAAGGAGGCCATTAAGAGAGAGACGACAAGTACCCAGGTGAGAGTATCACCAGACAGCAAATCAAGATGAACCTGACACTCCATTTTATGAAAAAGTTTTGGGTACGTACATCTGTTTTATATAGAACTGAGGCTTTCCAAACTTCCTCTGGTAATTGCTTTAGTGTCTGTTGACTCCATGAAAACAGCTGGAGGAAAAGTGTTCCTTGGGTTGCTTTTGTCAGAGAACAGGGAGTGTTATTTCACTGAGTTGTTTGTTAATCTTTCCAGTCCTGGCTGTCCAGGTGTCTCCACTCCTCTCAGGGGACCCTGCAGTTTGGTCCTCTCTGAAGAGACCTGGGTTTGAGATGTAGATGGGATAGTGGAGGTTTTTCCTGTCCTATCCTCAAGGACCTTTGGACAAGACAGTACAATGTGTTCATGGGATGTTGATCACTTTCTCTTCCCTGCCCTAATCTGGCCCCCAGTCCTACACTTTCCATTTTCTCCTTTAAAGAGTTGTAGCCTCAAAGAATGCCATTTGACCCCATTTGAGCCTATAAATCTCCCCCCATCCAGCTGGTCTAACCCATCCAGTAAAAGGTGGTAGGCAGGTCAGTGTGTAAGGCTCAAAACTAATTTTGTGCATTGATCTGGATGCCAGCGTTTTTTGGCTGCCCATTTTGGGCCAATCTAAAACTCAATTAGTTCCCAAGAAAAGAATGGAGGCACGGTTAAGGGCTTTGCTTTGGATATTTGTGTGATCTAGCCTTCTCCTTGGAACAGCTCATCAAGGGTTGGCTAGCTTTCCCCATCCCAAGACAGGCACTTGACCTAGATCTTGGCCCTGGACCATGAAGGTCAAGTATACTTCACTTTACAAAAACTGCCCTGTCATGGTAAAGGAATAGATTACACTTCAGATTCTGTATCACCACTGATTTGCATTATAATTTCATACATTTTCTTCATTCCTAATTATCTTCTTTAAGTTGACATCTCATTTCCCTCCCAACGCCAAATATCTCTTTGAAGAGTGCATAAAATAAGAATTTAAAATCACTATTCTTGTTGAAATGAATCCTTTCCAATTCATGTAACTGCCAAACAAATGGGGTGTTTTGGTAAATTCACATTGTTTACGGAGTTTTTTCAAAGTGCGGTCTACCTGCATTTGGCTACATCAGCCCTATTACCTGAATGTCACTTTTTCCGATGAAAACATCTATAAAGGGCCTGGAGCAAGATCTAGTAGGCTAAAGATGGGTGTGAGGACCATGTCGTGTTCTGCCCGTGAGTCATCTTTTGTCATGGCAGCTGGAAAGGATGAGGAAACCAAGGGAATGGAAGGGACATCCCCTTCTAGTTGGTCCCGTAGCTTTGTCTGGCAGTCAGTACCCAGGTCCAACAATGGCAGCAGATGTGTCAGTTCTAGAGGCTGCTCCTGGACAGGGGAGGCAGTCTTGGAGACTGGGACGAGAAGCTAGTCTGTGTCAATCTTAGGGTCAGTTGGGGACCACCAAAGCCACAGTCCCTACCATGTCAGCCTACATACACTCAGAGATCTGACTTGAAGGATCCTGGATCTCTAAAGCCCTTGCTCATGAGCCAAGAAATTCCTAACTCTCTTAATAATGGGTAAAGAGCCAGAGAAAAATCACCTTTGTTTGTGGGGAGAGAGGGAGGAGGAAAAGGGAGAACTTTGATTTTGGGAAGAGGCCCAGGGAGGGAAGAGAGATTTTGGAGAAAAAGTCTTTGTGCTTGCTGTGGTGTAACTTCCATGTTAACACCCATCCCTCTCCATGCATCTGCCCTAGAATGGACACAATTACTCAGAGGACTCTAAGATAGCCTGCTAGTCCAAGCCAGCTGTGATATTGTCAGCTTCAGTAAATGGGCATGAAAGAAGACGTGTTCTTCTAAGCAAGAAAAAGAACAAAATCAGTAGCTGAAGAAACAGGCAAGATGCAAGTGATTAAGGAGGGAATCCTCCCTGCAGTGGGGACCCATGAGCGCCTTCTGGTGAAGAGGTGGGGGGCTCCCTTCCTGGAATCCCTTCATCCCAGGAGAGTAGGTTCTGACTCTAGGGTGTCTGTCCTGTCCAACACAAGGGAAGTTCTGCCACCTTGTCACCCCCAGAAGCTCTGTGGCTGTCAAGCATCTCTGAGAGAGAAGAATGGGGCAAGGGTGGAGTTGGGGAAGGAAAGGAGACAGAGCCTTTGTGCTGTTCCCTAGGCCTAGAATGGCCTCCCCACAAGCAACCGTCCAACACATTTTTTCCATCGTGTATCCCTAGATATTCTGCAAAGTCCAATTTAAATGTTGCCCCCTCTGAAATCTTCCCTACAAATTTAGGCAGTTGATTCCTCTTTGGTATAACAGGAGGAGTTGGGAGGTATCCAAGTAAAGTGGAGGTAGTCCAGCAACCCCCAGAAGGAATGCTAGTTCCTAAATTCAACTGGACTAGTTCCAAATGATTTGCCACATCCCTTAAATCTTTGGTTCCAAATTAGTCAGGCCACGGCAGCCTGTGGTTTTTGCTGACTTTCCCTTGTATTGATGAGTCCCAATGTCCAGAAAGCCTGAAATACAACAAGGAACCAAGCACCAAGGTCAGAAACAGCAGCAACAGATCAGTGAGGACCCCAGAGGACCCAGAGCAGGATGGGACCTGGCATAAGGGCCAGTGGCCAGGAGGTGCTGTGATACAGGGTTGCAATCAAGAAGAGCAGCTTGGAATCTGACAGGTCCAGGTTGTGCCACTTGGAGCTAGCTGTGTGACCTTGGATAAGATACGTGACCTTGCTGGTCTCAGTTTCCTCAGCAGTAAAATAGGGACAATAGTAGTTCCAATCTAGTAATGTTTTTGAGGATCTAATTCATGTAAAGTGCTTAGCACAGAGCCTAATATAGGAAAAGGAGCTTCAAAATCAATGTACACCCCTCTTACTACCACCTGGGTTTCCTGTTCCCTATCTCAGTAACAGCAGCATCAGTTGGCTCAGAGGCACCAACTGCACTCTCCAAAAGACCTGCACAGGAACCAGATACCTTCCTGAATGGCTTCCCCACCTCAGATTTTGAGGATGGGCATCTAGTGTGGGAATCTAACCTCATCTCAGGAACGAGGAAGTAAGACGGAAGATACATCTCCTCAAAAGCAGCTGGCCAGGGATATTGGGCTGGCAAGGAGGGTTCAGGTTAGACGCATGCAAGAATCACCAAGTTGGAGACCTTGAAAACGTGCCATGATATGTGCCTATCTGGGGATGGTGCATCCTGCTTCCGAGAAGTCTTCCCACCCAGCTTCATTCCCCCACATGCGCTAAATCCAGAGAAAGATATAGCATACTTCCTCCCTCCGCAATCTCACCATCCTGGCATAGTTCTTCTTAGAACTTGCTGCAAGCCTTCCCAAGAGGACAAGAAGCGCCACCGCCTACCCAGGCAGGACAGGGAAGAGAAGCCTGACACATCCTTCTCAGACCTGCTCGCTCCGGAGTAAGCCCTCATCAGCCCTACTGGCTCTCCCAACGGTGTCCTGGACTCCCGCCCTCTGAGAGAGGGGCCCCGCAGAGTGAGCAGCAAAGGTGGGTGTTGCCAGGGCTGGATCAGTCAACCTAATGTGGTACGTTAGCATTACTACTGCCAGGCCTAGCTTCCGATGTCCTCCACCATTTAGCCTAACCACTTTGCCTGTCTCCTCTCCACTAGGGAAGACTAGAGTTAGAGCCCGGCTGCTGGGGAGCGGCCAACAAACAACTCTGGGCTTGTCTGCCCCGCCCCAACTAGAGCATTGCCGAGCCGGGATTGGTTGATATCTTCTTGTTCTGATTGGTCAGGTGAGGGTGCTCATTCACAGAAGGCATTGCTATCCTCCTGCTGAAGTTTCCATCTCCTATGCGGCTTCACTTTCTACACCCTGCACTATAGTTGTACGCATTCTATGTGAATAGGTAAAATTCAGTTCTGTGTTTTCCACAGATGACGTACCCCCAAGAACAGTGTTGACCCTCTGAAGGATGGCTAAATCGGTCTCTTTACTGTATCCTATATCCAAATCACACTTGTGTGGGTGAATAGGAAGAGCCTTGTTAGGGAAACTGTGGGGGCCTGCCTTTTGCATCCCGGGCGAGACCACACTTTATCTAGAGATACCCTTTGCTGAATTAGCTTCTCAGAAGACCCACTTTCGCCAGAACTTGTCTTTTCTATCATCTACACTTATATTTCACATTTGCTTGCCTTCATGCTGTTCTGTATGCTAGAGATGCTTTTCTTTCTCATTCGCTTTTTTTTTTTTTTTTTAATGTGGTTAACTATTTCTGCTCACTAAGAGCCTCTGGAGAAAAAGCTGATTACAGGGTTTGGGCAGGGAAAACACAAAGCGAGTCTGGAACATTTTTTTTAAACTTTTTATTTGTAAATAATTTTAAACTTACCAAAAGTTGCAAAAATCAAAATAATGCAAGAAAAATCTGTATACTCTTTATCCAGATTCACATATTGTTAACATTTCATCCCTTGCTTAATCACATATGGGCTCTCCCTTTCTATTTTTCTAATTTCTTTCCTAAATCATTTCAGGGGTTCATACATCATGGCTCTTACCTCTAAATACTTCTGTATTTCCAAAAAATATAGTTATCCTCTTACACAATAGACCAGTTATTAACTACACATTTACATTTGTATAATACTTTTATTTAATCTACCATCCACGTTCTAATTTTGTCAGTTGATCTAATTATGTTCTTGTTAGCATTTTCTCCCCTCCGGTACATGGTCTAGTGTTGCATTTAGTTGGCCTGTCTCTTTAGTCTCCTTAAATCTGGAACATTTACATAGCTGGCTTTTTTTTTTTTTTTTTTTTTTTTTTTAATTACAGACCCTGTCTCTCTCTCTCTCTCTCTTTTTTTTTTTTTTTTTTTGATAAGAGACATTCCATTTTTGTTTGATGTTTCCCCATGATTAAATTGAGGTTATGCATTCTCAGCTGGAAAACTGCTGAGGCAATGTGTCCTCAGGATATCATATCTGGAGGCACACGATGTCCCTCTGTTCCTCATAGATGATGTTAATTTAGATCACTCAGTCTAGATGTTGCCCAGTTTCTCTATTATATAATTAATTACCTCCCCCTCCTTGCAACTAATAAGAAGTCTGTGAGGAAATACTTTAAGACTATTCAAATATACTGCTCATCAAAATTTCCCCCTAGTTTTAGCATCCATTGGTGGTCTGATGCAATCTTTACCATGATGACAGAAAGTTCTCTTTGCCCAAGAAGATAGGGTGGGAATGTATCAAAGAAGATGGGAATGTATTCAAACAAAACAGCAGCCAACAAGTAGCCAAATCTAGAACAATCTAAGCATCAAAATAAATCATGATAGTAATAAATTATAAGGTATTGAAGGAAAGTAGGAACCAATGAATACATGAATAAATGAAGTAATGTATTCTTCTGCTCCTGTAAATCTCAGTTCAGTCTTCCGATGAACCAGTCCTGAAGTGGTAGCTGCGCCCCTCTATGCTATTATGCTGGCTGTGCCTCAGGTCTGACCAACCATCATCGTGTGACACTTCCCTGAACTGAGCCCTGGCTCCACGTCACCTTCCCAAAGGGAGAAGGCTCTGCAGGCACAAATGTGAGACCTGGGGCTGAGGGTTTGGACCCTGGGAACCAAAAGTCCCGTCATAGCCTTAGGGTCTTCTTGCCCCAACAGACAGTCCTGCCTCGGGAGAGGTTTCTGTTTTCCCTTTTAAAGAGACATCAGTAAGTAAAATCTCCCTCAGCTCTCTAGGGTCCTCTGCCCACCATTATCACCCTCGAAACTGGCTATGATACAATTCTAGGGACACTCTCCTGCCACAGAATAAGACATTTTTGCCATTTCCGCTAGTGCCCAGAGCCCCGCTCAGGGGCTAGGCTAGTGAGATAGAGCCAGTTTTCTCTCCTTCCTTCCCCGGACATTATTATTTATTTACTTTTTTTAGGTGAGGCAACCCTTGGTTGACCTCACAGATTGCAAGGACCTTGTCAGCTTATGATCTCTCTCTCTTTTTTTTTTTTTAATTTTTTTACGCCTACAACACCTGGTCTTCCTAGGTGGTCTTCCATCCAAGGCTAACCAGGCCTGACCCTGCTTAGCTTCCGAGATCAGACAGTATCGGGCTTGTTCAAGGTGGCATGGCCATAGACCCTTCCCTGGCCATTTACTGGCCCAGCAAAGGGCCCCTCCCTCCAAGCAGGAAGGAGCCCTTCTCAGTACACCCAAGTCGAGAGGCTCCTCCACTGGTGGCTTTGCTCCCCAGTGTCACTCAGGAATATTCATCCTGCCCCACCCTCACCCTCCTCCATGGATCTTCATCTCTGGAAAGAACCAGATCTGAACATCTGGACTAAATTGTTTCCAGGCAGGCCTCCTTGGAATTATAACAATGACAATAAGTAAAACAGGCATCATTCATTGAGTGTATTAGAGTGAGGAGGAGCAGACTCTGCAGCCAGACCACCTGAGTTCCTATCCTGACTCTACAAAGAAACTTGGGCAAATTACTTAATCTCTCTCTGTACCTCGGTTTCCTAACCTATAAACTGGGCTAATGGTAGTAACCACCACAGGGTCACTGAGGAATAATGAGTCAACAATGTCAACGTTAACTGGCATATAGTAAGCGCTATGTATTTGCTTTTATAATTATTGTAATTGTGATCTCCTGGGGGATAATGAAGTGTGTGGGCTCTGGAGTCATGGAATAGGTTTGTATCTTGGTTTTACCACTTATTGTTGACCTTGCTCAGCCTTTTTGACTTTCCAGTGTGGCAGTTTCCACATCTATAAAATAGAAATGGGAATAATGCCTGCCTCTTAGGGTTTTTCTGAAGATTAAATAAGATAAAATGTGTAAAAGTGCTTAAAACAGGGCCAAACACATTGTAGCTCAAGAAACTTTATTATTTGATTTTACTATTTTTCATCTAGTGAGGAGAAAGGCAATATTCTTATTATCGTTTTAGAGATTGAGGCAACCGAGATTCAGAGAGGTTAAGTAATTCACCCGGTTTGTAAGTGGGTACAGCAGGGGCTTATTTGTCCCTTTATCTGACTGGCATGAAGCCACCACACTACATGTAGCAGATTTACAAGGAGTTTAGGAGGAAGAAAGAATCTGCTGCTCTAAGCAGGGATTGGGCCTCTAGACCCTGTGAATTATTTGTAGCAAACTTAACTTCAGGCTGGCTTTTGCCAGGAACTGGTATGGTGCAGGACCGGGGGACCTCATGACCTCAACTCTTGGTGATATCAGTAAAGTCAAAGCCAAAGTTAATATTCCATTTTGAAATTCAGGCCTGAGCCTGAAACACACTCCTCTGTAAATTCTTAAGTTTGGTGTTCCAGGCCATTTACTGTCACACCCTTTTCACCTTCCCAGACTCATCTTGCTGTGTCACCCACCCCACGCTCTGGCCACAGTGGATGTTCACTCACATCTAAACATACCTGCATTTATGCTGTGCCCTTATCCATAGTTAAAACCCTTTCATCTCCCAGGCACAAATCCAAGAGCCAGCTTTTCAAAGGTGCCCTCTCTGATTTTTCCCCATAAGAATTAACCACTTCCTTCCCGTGTAGCCTCCAGCCCCCTGCTTAAACCTTGATTTCACTAAGTTCACACTCTGCCTTGTATCGCTTGATAGCTGTTCCATATCTCCCTTTAGACTTGGAGGTTGAGGGTGGATACATATCGTTCATTTGGGGGGGCTCGGTATAGAGTTCAATTGAAATAGCCTAAGTTAAACATAATTATGGAGGAAAAAGTTAGTTATGTTTAACTTTCCTCCTTCCAGTCAGAATGATCTCGGTTAAATATAGGCACACATAAATACAATTATAAAGGAATGTATGTTCAATGGAGGAACTTAGAAAATCTAGAAAAATATTAATAGCAAAGTAAAAGTTATCTATAAAATCCTCACCTAACAATTGTTAACATGTTGGCATATTTTCTTCTATGTTTATAATTAAATAAAAATAAATAAATCGGCTCATATTGCATATGCTGGAAATCTCCCTTTCCCATAACATATCGTAACATTTTTATAGGCTTTAAACATTCTTTAAAGGCAATTTTAATGGTTACATGGAATTCCATTTATCTATGCCTACTCTCCGCCCTAAAGACATGCTGGGAGCCTCTGTACTGGGGGCAGGACTCTTGGAGCCTCACAAACTATTACCAGTGAAGGGAAGACACATGATTCTGTGAGGGCAAACCAGGCATGTCTCACCTACCTGTCAGAAGTCAGACCTTTGGCAAATATTTACTCACTCATGAGCCAGCCATGCCTTTAGGCTGGAAGGTTCAGGCACTGAGACAGAAGACACCCCCCACCTCCCGGGAACACACACAGAGACCAACTACAATACCAGCGCTATAGATAGGCTGGCAGGATGGATAAATAGACTGCCAGGGAGCAGTTTGTTATGCAAGGGAACAGAGTCCAAAGAAAGTGCCATAGGCATGACCTTGGCGCTGGCACTCTGGAGAAGGATGAAATTCCCAGAAATCCTTCTCTAAAACGGAACTGAGATTACCAATCCCACAGGCATCTACCTGGTTATTGTCCCAGAAGGGGTCGTTTACTCATTTTTTGGGAAGGTCACTGCCTCCATATGTGACCCATGTGTTCTTTCAGACCCCTCAAGTGATAGTACTAAATTCTTCCAAAGTTTCCTCTGAGTTTCTTGGTCAAATTGGTGAAGACGGGGAAAGGAATAGGATTACCCAAATTATCTGGATGTTTACACCACTTTCTTTTCCACCTTGGGCCTTGTTAAGCTGCCTTTGGTGGTTCGAGGAGGACGGGGTCTCCTGGTGGCTAGGACAATGTGGTTGGTTCCAAAGCCGCAGCACATGCTCTTGTCCACCATTTGTGTCTCAGTGTTTGTCTTGGGCTGGGGGAAATCCCAGAAGGGAAATGTCCTGTTTTCCCTGTGGTCCAGCTGGAACCCACTCTTTCTAAGCCTGAGCCCCAAAACTCCCCATCAGCTTCAACCTCATAGTGGAGGTGAGACACAGCAGATGCACTCTCTACTGTCTGTGCTTACTGTAGCCAGAGCCTTAGCAAGAGACTTTCCTCAGATTCCCACGTACTCTGTGGGAACATCAAATGGTCTTAGCTGATCTAGCCTGGGGGTGGGCAGGTGGGGAGAGCATAGGAAAGGGGAGGAGCTAGATCATAGGTCAAGGGCAGGCTGGGAAGGGCCTCTCTAAGGTGTTTAAAGTTCATTCTTCGAACAGTGAGGTGTCATCTGTATTTTTTCAACAGGGCAGAGACATCCCTCGTCCATGCTGTAGAAAATAACTGCTGGTATTGAGGAGGATGGATTGAAAGGCAGAGGCCTGGTGGCCTGCAACAGGGCAGAGCAGTGGGAATAAATAGAGAGGAGGCAGAATATATGGAAAGTCCAGAGAAATTCAGGAAGTAGAAAGCCCCGAGTTTACCTAGGGGTTTGCATGTGGGAGAAGAGGAAGGCAGCATGTGAAGTTGGTAGCACGGGTGAGTGAGAGGTACCCTTCTCCAAGACAGAGAATTCTGGCAAAGAAGGATGTGGAAATGATGGGTTCCAGGCTTGCCATGCTGAAGGTGAGTTGACTGTGGGACAGCCTGTCCAATGGAAAGGACACATTCTAGTCAGGAGCTCAAGAGAGGGAGCAGGTTCAGGAATCGGTCATCAGCAGATACGGTACTATTATTATCAATAACAATACTAGAACTTCCTGCACATTCAATGAGGCAAGCACTGTTCCGGGCATTTCACATGTGTGGATTTGTTTAATTCTCACCACAATCTTTTGAGGTAGGCAGGCACTGTTGTGTGCCCCAAATACAGATGATGAAACGGAGGCACAGAGCATCGAGAAACTGGCCCAAAGCTGTGCGGCCTGCAAGTGGAGCATGCAGGAGTGGGTATCCACTTTGCCCTAATCCCTTTGTGAGAACATCCTGGGAATTGCGAGACTTGTGAAAAGTTAAAAGGATCGTGCCCTGGAGAAGCACCTGGGGCAGACAGTGCTGAAGAAATGAAAGAGTTGGTAGGAAAACCAAGCAGGTCAGACCTGTCGTGAGAATGGGAGTCATTTCAAGGAGGTGTTAACTGCACCCAGGGCTGCAAGGGGGCCAAGAAGTGAAGTAGGGAGGAGGCCATGGGTTAACCCACTGGGAGGCCTCCTTTGAGAGTCATTCCTGGAATGACGGGGAGAAAGCCGGATTGTAGGAGATTGAGGATTAAATGGGGATTGAAGAAGCAGAGAGAGTAACGCATGGTTTATTAGAGGAAGTCTGATGAATGGGCAAGTGACTGACAACTAGGATAATGGCCTGAGTGCAGGGTAGGGTTGGGGTAAGAGTTTCTTAGAAGGGGGAATCCTATAGTCCGTAGGTCTGAAGCAGAGAAAGAGGGAGAAAGAAAGAACTGATAGAGTATCTGGAAGCAGACAAGAGGGTAGGTCTTGAAAGTGGGAGACAGCTCATCCTCCGAGATGAGCAGAGACAATAAGGAGCCTGAACCAGGGCAGAAGCTGAGGGAATAAGGGAGCAGAAGGAAATGGAGGGATGAATAGGACCTGATAACTAATAGAATGCAAGGGAAGGAACACTGAGGACCGAGGTTTCTAGCTGCTAAGCCAGAGGATGAGGAGAAAGCTTGGGGAGGCAAGGGGTTTAAGTTCACTTTTAGCCTCCTTGCAGGTGAAGTGTCTGAGGAACCTGCAGGTAGAGAGTTTCTGTAGGCAGCGTGTATGAGGGGCTGGAGCACAGGAGGGAGATTTTACCTGGGACCCTGGGGAACCTGCAGCTCAGAGGCAGTGGTGGGAGTGAGGGAGGTTACCCAGTGGGGTTGTAAGAGGCAGGAAAAGAGTCTGAGGAAAGCTTCCAGGAAGACGGCCCTGAAAGGCAGAGTATGTTTGCAATGCCTAAGAAGAGTCTGTCAACAAAGAGCGTCCATTACAGTGACTGGTTTCATTTGATAACTATATTAATAATGTATTAAATGCTTTTATGAGCACTCAGAGATGAGTATAAACAGGGACATCTCTATGTTTGCAGGTTCATTGCTTGGTCCCTGAAATGCCAAGGGAGGAACTGCAGAAGGATCTTGCAAGTAAGCAGAGAAGTGGCAGATGACAAAATGTAGATGATTAGCAAGGAGGATAAATCCTGACCTCTCAGTCACAATTTCAGGACAAGAGTCAGCATGGGTCAGTTCCTCTAGATTAAAAATCTTTAACCTGAGGTTGAGGGGACCACCTCCTGGGGTTTCAAGGGTCTCCCAGAATCGAATGTACCACCAAGTGAAGGAGCTTAGGGAGCTCCTTCCCCCGGAAGGTCTGGGAGCCCATTCTTAGAGCTCCACTCAACAGGCTAACCTAATGTGGGGCCTCCCCAAGGAGGGTGTGGTTCTAAGGTTTTTCCCCCTCCCAGGTTCCCAATTTGCAGAAGAAACTTACCCTTGACATGCAAATGATGGAAACACATTGGTGTCTGGGGCTCTTTGGTTTGTGGTTTTTACCATCAGATGTCTCTGTGGCTGAGCATGTTGATTTGCTCATCAAAGCTAGAGGACTGCAAGTCCTCAGAAAAAACGAGAGAGGGATCTGGGCCTATGGGCAAGTGGGTCTCTAAGGCAGGCTTGTCCAGGAGGAAGGCGCAGACCTTCTGCAAGAGGTCTGGGGGCAGAGCTGGAACTGCAATTTGGCCTTGCCCTCCTCAAATCCCCTAGCGCCTAGGTAGCTCCTCTTCCAAGCAGAGTGCTTGGTGATCACCACCTGCTCCACCTACCCACCCCCAGAGTGGAGCTGGAAACCAAACTACATAGAAAAAGACTAGCTAAAATTGATTTTTTCATTTATTGAACAAGTTTTTCGGTGGAAAATGTTCTCAGGTCGCAGAAGCCCCAGAAATGGCCAGGGATGTCGGGGAGGAGATGGGGAGATGGCAGGTCGAATCTAACCGTGTGAATGGGTAATAGCTTCGATTTCCTGACCTACTCCCCACCGTCTCCTCTGACCTCGCATTTTATTTTGTTTCCTTCCCGACTCCTAATTCCCAGGAGGCCGCCCCTCCCCCACACCTCAGCCATCCCAGACCTTGCTCTTCTCTTCTCCTCGGAGCCGAGGTCTCGAGTCTCCCCGCCCCAACCTCTCAGGGGTGCGCCTTCCCTGCGCCGCTCCCCAAGCCTGGAAGGGCAGAACCCCGGCACCCTGCTCCGCCCGGGAGACTGAGGCTTCTCTCTCACGCCCTCCTGCCCGCCAGCTGGGGAGTCACTGCGGCTGGTGCCTGGAGGAGGGGTGGGGAAACGGCGGGGATTTTCCTGATCGTCACCCGGCGCCCCCTATCCCCCGCCACCGTGTTGCTTTCTGCACCTACTCCGGCGGTCCTCCTCTCTCGCAAGGGGTCGGGCACCCGGAGAGGGTCGGGGGGCGCCGCCGCCTGGCCCCCGCCCCGCCCGCAGCCCGCAGCCCGCTCCTCCCCGCGCGGCCCCACTTGTAGCCCCGCCGGCAGGCGCGCAGGGACAGCTGCATTTCTCGCCGCCCGCCGCTAGGAAGCTGGCCTCGCCTCGCTTTCTCCGCCTCCCGCTCCCCAGCCGCGCCGCCGCGCCGGGCCCGCCGCCGCCGCCGCCGCCGCCGCGGAACTGCCGCCCCTCCCCCCGTCCGCCGGCCCCACCGGCCCGCGGGGCGCGGACGCGCGTGGCGGCTGCTCGGTAAGATCCCCCCCGCCGCCGCCGGCCGCCCCGCGCGCCTTCCGGACCCCGGCCCCGCGGCCCCACCTTCCCGGGCACCGACCGCCGAGGCGCCGCCGGGAGGGCCGGGCCGGCGCGAGTTTGATTCCCGGTGCTGCCGCTGCGGCTTCCCGGGAGCCCGCGCCGCCCGGCCGCGTGCGGCAGGTCCCGGCCTCGCTTTCCTCCCGACCCCCCACCTCTTCCCCCGCCGGGGGCTCTCGGGGCGTGCGGGCGTTTGGGGGCAGGGAGCGGCGCGCAGGATTAGGGGGTGGGCTCCGGCGGGCGGCCCCAGGCAAGGCAGCGAGGCCTCCCCGAGCCAGTGCCGCCCGGATCCTCCTCCCCGGCCGCTCCCCCTTTTGTGTGGGCGCCCCTCTCGGCTTTGCCCCGGCCTTGGGGGCGCTGTCTGGTTGGCGACAGCTGGTGGGGACGCCTGCTGGGGGCAGAGCTCGTTTTAGGAAGAGGAGAGGTTCGCTTCCTGCCCATGCCGATGTCCCAGGTCGCCTCAGCCTGTTCTGGTCCCACCCTGTCCCCTGGGAGCTGCATCTCCGGGCGTCTTGGCTAGGGAAAGTTCAGAACGTACTGTCCCCGCCCCTGCTCCCCCGCCCCTCCGGCTCTCTGTGCTGGGGGCTCTAAGCTCTGGGGAGTTGGTGTTTGCGTTAATTCATTCTTTCCCCTTCATTTTCTCTTTGCATTGTTGCCTTACACCTACTCCTGGCTTGCCCATTTCTTTTCCCCTTAAAAGAAGTTTTAGCTCCAAGAAATTTATACAGAAATTAAATTCCTAGAGAGGAATTCATTTTAGGGAGGGAAGTTTTAGATTTTTCTTCTTTCTTCTCTCTTTTTTTTTTTCTTTTGGTAAAAGTGGAGAGTGAAGCAGAATGACTGGGAGTTTAGAAATAAGGTGTCCTAGAGGTGATACAGGATACAAGACCATCTCACTCCCCACCTGACCCTCAGACAGGAACATCACACAGGATGCTGTGTGAAGGGGTAGGGGACACAAGCCTTCCTGTTGGTTATTCTGCTGCACCCTGAGCCACCTGGCCCAGGAGAAAGGACTCAGGGAGATTTTCTGGGCCTTTTATCCCTCTCCTTTGCCAGGCATGCTCGCCTTTACAGCCTGGGCAGAGTTATCCAGGTGTGCCTGAAGGAGGTAAGGGACATCAGGAATCCTCTTGTGCAGAAACTCATCTCACTATGAAATTTGGCCCCTGTGGGATTAAGTGTGAAATTGGGCCCTCTCTGCTGTTGGGGGTCGATGCCCTTGGCACCTCAATTTGAATGGAAGGTGGCATCTCTGAGATGGAGAGAAAAACCTGGTGCAGGTCACCAGGAAGCTGGAGGGTGTGGACAGGAGGGTTGCCTTTGAAACCCCCTGTCCACTTTCTGATGCTGGAAAGAGCAAGAGACAAGGGAATAGGGGTGGTGCCTCAGGCCTGGGCACATCCATGAATAGGAGAGAGATCTTGGACAGCTAGGATGGCCTAGGACTGATAAGATGACTAGGGGGGAACTTGAGGGCCAAAGGCTAGGGATGGGCTACTCTGAGAATCAGATGAAAATTCTAACTCCTTTCCCCCTCAGAAACATGCACGTGTGCAGGAACACATTATGTACACAATATCATACCTCTTGGAACTGAGACCCCTATAAAGAGCCCTAATCTAGAGTCTGTGGTCCAGCCTAGGCTGTTCGGAACAGTTTTCTCCTTTGTGGCAGGTCAGCGAATGGTCCCAGGGTGCAAAGAGCAGATCTCTCAAGAGGTCTTTTCTCATGACCTTCTGATGCCACTTTGGGCTTGTGGTCATGGAGACCTGTAAACTCTGGACCAGATCCCAGTTGCCTATAGTGAACCAGGATGGGGCAGATGGAGGACCTTTTTCTAAGTGCTGATTTTACTGTCCCTGTGTGGGATGGCTCTGGCACTGGGCCTGGGCCTCAGGGCTATTGACTTAAAGGTAAATACAGGGATTAGGGTAAGGGATGGGTATTCTGGTGTTTCAGCTGAGAATAGGAGCCAGGTGCTTTAAGAGCCCAGCTCATTCTTTAGATAAAGGGGTTGAGATGGGAGCGGGTGCTTTGGTGAAGTTTAAGTGTGAAAGATGCTCTTCCTCTTGAGGTCTTGGGACAGAGTTGTCTAAGGCCAGGGTCTAGGTATTGTAGGTTCCTTAGATCCCTCTGGACTTTAAAAGGCAAGTGGGGGCCAGAGGGGATGGCTGTCACTATCCCCAGAGTATCCCTGAAGAGGCCTGGTCTACCTTTTCTTTCTTAGTCAAAGCTCACTGGGCCCTGGCTGCTGCTCAGATGTTTGTGGCATCTATACTTCCTGGGGATCTGGATGAGCCTTTGGTAGAGTCTGCCTCTGCCATCTGCAACTTCTTTGCCTTGGTATTGAGAAGCCTTTCTTCTTAGGCTCAAGTGGCCCCAGACTATGGTAGCTCATGGGATTTTTCTTTGTTTAACTAGCGAGCATAGTGTTTGTCATATAGTACCATTCGCACTTGTTTCTTCCTGCAGAACTTCCTAAATTTACTCTGCCTGATGCATTATTCCCATCCTGACAATGAGCAATTTAGGCAGGAGTATTCTAGAGCCTTGGGGGCAGGAAGCTGAGAGTCAGATAGGGATCACTTCTGACTATACAAGGTGGCCTGGAGGAGGTGATGCCTGCATTCTGTTGATTTCTTACACTTATGGGAAGTAAGAACCGTAAAGGGCCTTGGAGATGCAGTGGTCCAGCAGTCCCTGCCTTGGAACTTGGAAGTTGTCTTGGGGTAAAGGGTCCTGTGGCAGTGACTAAGGATTCACATTCCTCAGTGGCCAGGACCTGTCTGCTGCTGCCATGGCAGCCACACATTGATGAGTTTAGGTTGCTGGTTGTGTTGGCTCACTCAGTGCTTCTCTGATCCCCCTCTGCTTCCAGACTCCCAGTAAGTACCTCTGATGTGTCACAGCAGTATATGGACTCCTCATAATGCAGCCATTGCTCTTATCTTTAAAACAGGCCATGATGATAAATATGATAATAATTTCTGTAAACATAAACTCTCTTTTCATAAAATGTCACCATTTCATTTCTGTTATGGTGGCACCAAGTGTCTTTGAGGAATGGGATAAAAAAGTTCCAGTTCCACTGGTCTGACCTTCACCCCCAGGAGGCAATCTGGCCACTTTGTGCCTGTTTCCACATAGCTTAGTAGTTTGGAGTATAGAGTCTTTAGTTCTATATTCCCAGTTAGAATCCCAGCTCTTACCCTATGACTTTGAAAGTACCTCAGTTTCTTGGCTCTAGAAAGAATTCAAGTAGATCTAATAGGTGTGCCAAAGAGTAAACATTCCTTAGACGCCATATTATTATTTCTGCATATGGATGCTAATGTTCTGAGGCTCCTTATTGTTAAGGAAAATCTTTGGTAAAATCCATAGTGGCTAAGGCTGGCTTTTGGAGGGGTGAGACAGGGTGGGGTGAGACTCTTAAATCATGAGCAGAGGAGATCGCACAGTGAGGAGCTGGGGAGCCCGAAATATCAAGAGTGATGATAGAGGAGCATAGTTAGGGGCAGAATTACTCAATATTTGAAGCACTGCTGTGGAACCAACTCTTCTTCCTTTTCTTTGGAGAGTTCGCCCTATAAGTTTGTGGAGGTGGGGTGCGGGGAAGAGTGTAACTGGTGAGGAGGGTGAGTGACATATCAATCTTGACACTGGTCCTTGAGGAACAGGGCCCAGGGGACATGGAAGAGGGGAGTCTACTAGGAGGGGCAAAATGTAGACACTGGGTGGAAGCTGCAGGGGGTAAGTAGGGGGGGTTCTGTGAAGTAATACGCTTAGGAGATAATAAATCCAACACTCAGCACTTGCTGTGGGTCAGACCTTGTTCCAAGTGCTTCTCATGGACCGGCTCCTTTAATTCTCACAAGACCATCTGAGATATTATCTCTAGTTTTCGGTGAAGAAATAGAGACATAAAGAGGTTAAATAACTTGCCTAAGATCACATGGCTACAAAGTGGCAGAGCCAGAATTTGAACTTAAGAAGCCTGGCTACAGACCTTACATCCTTAGATTCTCAGAGACCTTTACTGAGCTAGGGGCGGGGGAGATGGCGGTGGAGAGAGGTGGAAAGCTGGGGTTGGAGGGACTGGGGGCATTTCGGTGCTTTGCTTGGAGGGCTGCCAACCCAGTGTTAAAGCATCGCTGGAGCATGCCTGGAGGGTTCAGGCTAGCACAGTCTGCTGACAACCCCTGGCCAAGTGCCAAACACCTTACTGGAGCCGTCCCCAAGAACAAAGGTCACTAAGACATGGCCCCTGCTTGCAAGATGCCTACAGTCTAGTAGAAACAAACACGTTAGCCTAGAACTCCAAACACCATGGCAAGTGCTGTGATGAGGCAAAGCACTGAGAAAAGGGATGCTTTGCCATCCAGAAGAGGAGCTGGGGTGGGGAAGGCTTCTTGGAAAAGGGGGCACTTGAGCTGAATGAGGGTCAAGGTGGCTGCTGTCTCCGGGACTTTTGATCTGGCTATGTGACCTCGCTCTCCTACTCTGTGAACTCGGAGTGCAATGGAGGGTCATAGTTTCAGGGTAAGGCAGGAACTGGGAAGTGTGGATGGCTTCCTTGATGCCTTTGTGGTTTTTAATAGTTACCTCCTGTAATGCCTGCAATGAACAGGCCAAAGAAGAAATAAAAGTTTTGTGAGAGTACTGCTCAGAACACAGTGATTCACTCTTGTGAATCTGCGTATTTAGAAGCAGAAACAGAGGCAAATTAACGTAAGCTGTGGAGGAAGGACTCAAGGCACAGGGACAATATTCCAGATAGGATGTGAGAACAAGTGACTCATAGGAGCAGAGTGGAATGGCTTCCCCTGAAGGTCTTTAGAAATGGGAACCAGTTCCATTTAGCTTTGTGGTTTAAAAGGTTTCTTCTGGAGACAAGAAGATGAAATAGAGGCCCCAAGAGGTTTGTGTCAACACAGTAATAGGAAGGTCAAAGGAGCTGGAATTTTTGAGCTAGAGGGTTATTCATATCTGGTCTAACCCCTCATTGTACCCTTGAAGTGACTGAAGAATGCCCAGTAACGTTGAGCGACTCACCCTTAATTAGTGAGCCAAGACACAAATCGCATCTGCTAAACAGCCGTGTGTTGCCCTGCGTTGATCCCGGCCAGAGCGATGCTTCCTGGGAGTGCTCACAGCCCTACAGGGTGGTGTCCAAGCTTTGTGAAGAGGGTTGCAGGAAACCTGCAAGTATTGACCTGTTGTCTGGCTGTTGGAACTAGAGAAAGCATCAGCTCCTACTCGGAAGATATTCCTGAGAATGGGATGCCCAGCAGGTCATCTTATTCACCCTGCTTGACCAGCACCTAGAAGGTGCCTATACAGAGCCCTCAGTAAACTTTGTAGGGTGAAGAGTAAATAGCAGATAATCCAGAAGCTTTTACTCTTACCATCCACTTGTTGGGCCAATGCATTTACCCTTCCAATTCTGTTTTGCTTAAGCCAGCAGTAGAATCATTACATGATGGCCCCAGCAACAGAGAAAGATTCCCAAAAGTGTGCTGGGGGCAAGGGTAATTAACAACAACAACAACAACAACAATAGCTGGTTATGCCTCACCCACATCCAGTCAGGGGAGGAAAACTGTTTAGGATCTTTCTTAAAACAGTTTAGGATCTTTCTTAAAATTTATAATTTTTTTGAAAGATCATCGAGAGCTGATGATATGTTCATTTATCTTGACTTGCTTTTTTTGCTTGTTTTAGTCTTGATGTTGTTGTTTCTTGCACAAAAATAAAGGCTGCATTTTTCAAATTTAGGAAAAGCATGTGATATAGCAATCTAGGGTGCATTCAGCAAGATGGCTACAGAGATCTCCGAAGAGAACAAGGCTTGCTCTCAGAAGAGAATCTGATTAAGAATGAGCTAAATATGAACTGATGCCGGACAATGAGTTTAAATTACCGGGTGGTGAATTATAGCTCCTGGGGTGAATTTAGATCGACTTGTGCAAATTGAAGAGAAGCAGCCGCAGAAAACACTATGGCAAGAACTCTTGCTTCCTCCTCTAACCCTGTCATCTCCTATTCATTAAGGAATCATTAGGTTCTAGAGGGGCACCTGAAGAGGCCTGGTTTTATTTTTTGGCCACCAGCGAGCTGGATTTGGAGCTCTTTTGAGGAGAAGATTCTCTGTGGTCACATAGGGTGATCGGGAGTAGGAAATGATTTCACTTCATTCAGGCCTGAGATTAGTTTCAGTTTCAGGCAGTACCAGGAGCTGAGAGAGATGGAGCTCGGGAGAGCAAGAGGAGGGTGAGCTAGGAGAGAGTTTCACCATTGGCTGTGCCTGCTAGTGGCAAGGTGGTGGGCAGTGAACTCCTGTGCTGAGAGAGAGGAACAAGATGAATCAGAGATGGAGTCCAGGAAGGCAGCCATTGAGTGTCTGTGTGTCTGGAGACTGGGCTAGGTGGTGAGGGAGGCAGCTTATGATGTCAGCATGTGTGCATAGGACAAAGCCCCGTACAAGTATAGGACTACTGAGCCACGGGCTAGGAGGGTATAAGGAACCTGTAAAGCACAGATTATTTGATGAGGTGGGTTTTCCGTGAGCAGGTGTAGACCTGAGAGGAAAGCAAAGTGTAAATATGCCACAAAGCCTACATATATCTTGTACTGGCATCCTTAACACTAGTCCTTACTATGCAGCATTTTCTTATATTTGACTTTCCTGGGGGGAAAAAAAAGATCCGGTTAAGATTTGAGAGATGATAGTTGAAAACTTGCAAACTTTTGCAAGTTGGTACATCCTTTAAGAACCTCAAGCTGTCATTTTTCCTGAGGTGGTTTGGGGCTAGTCTGGTTGTTTCACAGGGCATCATTATCCTAGAAAATCATCAGTTTTCCTCCCCTGACTGGATGTGGGTGAGGCATAACCAGATGTTTCATTCCACCTTCACAGTGTAGAGCATCATTGCATTTTATTTCTCACATCTATAAATTCGTTTTATTTCTAAAAGTGAAAAATTATTGAATTTTAAAGCTGGAAAGGATTTTGAAGATCATGCAGACGGCTCCTAGAGGAATATATGGTCCTGGGTCATAAAGCACCTTGAAAAGACCTACGGTTTGTGGTTAAGAACACCAAGTCAGACCGTTCTTGTTTGAATCCAGCCTCTGCTAGTTGCTACTGTGTTCTTACGGCAAGTTACTCAATCTCTCCAAGTTTCCTGAGCCATGCAACGGGAGTTATAATAGTCTCTAATGGTTGCTAGTGAGGATCAAATACTTATTAAGCCCATGGCACAATGTTTGGCATATTATAAAGCCTAAGTGAATGTTAGCTGCTCTCGCTGTGGTTGCTATCATCATCATCATCATCATCATCATTTCATGAAATCATGTGGCTAGTTAGTGGTAGAGCCAAGGCTGCAATGCTAAACTCTTTATTCCTAGTTCTCTCCAGCATGGCCATAAGGTGATTTCATCACAGTCTTTAAATAATGTGAAGAGCATTTATGAAAGTGCTTGTATAGAACTCTTTTAATGAATGTTCATAATACAGCTAGAAGAAATGGGCTTAATGCATTTATTAGATATAATTAGACTTTGGTCATGAAGTCATATGTTTGCCAAATAATTCGTTTCCATAGATATCATTTACTAGTGTTTAGAGGATTCCTAAATGCCAGATTGGTTACCTCTGCTGGAAAGGTTGGGGTGTTTTTAGATATTTTTGTTGAGAAGTTCTCAGACTGGGAACATCCACTTCAATGAGTTGTGGCACACAGGCTTTGGGGGTTAATGGAAATATTTCTGTAGCCTGGCTGCTATATATCAAGGACGACAGTGCATATTTAAAAAAAAAATATGGGCTTGGCCAAAGTTCACATATCTCAGGCCATGCCTGCACAATGCGCTCCCACATGATTTGCACTGACCCTTTTTGCAAATTGTTGACAGCCTAGGAGCCTCCCAAGGGAGCCCTTTTAGCCTGTAACATTGTTGAGGCCAGTGTGATCCTCAGCCCTGTGGGGTCTTTTGACACTTTAGATGGGGTGATACCCTCTCCTTTAAGTCCGCTTTGGCATATTTTCTTGGAATATGGAAACAAATAGAATTAATTTTGTTTGGCGAATCTTGCAGCACTTCCTAGAGATACTGCCACTCTCTGGGGTTACAGGATTGAAATGCGTTTTTGATGGTGATCCATGGGACTTCTTAAATTTCCATGCCTGAGGGAGGAAGTGTTTTGAAGTGTGAAATTTGTGAGTGTGCAACTTGGAGTTTAAGACCAGAGATCTAGTCTCAGCTCAGCCACATATGGACTGTGTCATCCTGAGCAGACCGTTTAACTTCTTAATTTTTTTTTTGAGGTTAATCTATTATTATCTCCACAATAAGAAGTGGCTACTGAACAAACCTGTTAAATAAAGCTGGTAATAGTCAACCCTACACACAGGATTGTTGTGATGGTCTCATAATATTACGTGCTTACTGCATGCTAGGAATCTTTCTCAGCATTTTAAGATTATTAATTTATTTACTCAATCCTATATGAATACAGTATTATCACTGCTTTACATATGAGGAGACTGAGATGCAGAGGGTTAAGTCGGCTTGCCCAAGGCCACACAGCTAGTGAATTGAGGAGCTGGGATCAGAACTCGGCCAGGCTGCTGAGGTGTTTAGAGGAGGGCTTTATAACATTGCAGTTGTACTTCTTATTTTGTGACTGTTCCTCTTCTTACTTGATGAGCTGAGGGAGGGATAAGCTGAGCCTGGAGGTAGATTAAGTGTACAGATCACAGTGTTGGAAAGAATGAGGAGATGGAGCATATGAGAGCTTTTTTTGGAGTTAGAGGGAAACAGCTGTTTCTAAGTTTGGGACAGAGCTGAAGAGAGCCGGCAGGGACAGAGAAGGGCATTTTCTGGGTGGATTTTTACTACCTGCTGTGAAGGATTGCGCAGTCTGCAGATTTAAGAGCCATGTGTCTTTTTGTGTCTTTTCCTCTCCTATCCCATTTTATTCGGAAGCCTGTCTTTCAATCCCAACTCAGCCCTCAGCTGTGATAGCTTTAGAAACTTCGAAAACTGCCAAGCGTAGTGAATTCTTGAGACATGAAAGGTGAAGGATGAGCTTTTTAGTGGAATTTCTGTTATTGAATTTCTATGAAGTACACATGGGGATGAACCATGGAGAGGCTTGCGTTCAACAGAGAGGATTGGGAACTTGGGTGACTTCTCTTTTTCTCATGAGTCGACTTAATAAGAGAATGAATCATCCTATTAGCTTTTATCCTGGAAAAGAAAAAAGAGAGAGCGAGTGAGAGAGATGGCATTTGACTGAAACTAGAAGCCTTCTGTGGCGGCTCCCAGGGCACAGGCCAGGCCAGGCAGACTCACAGGGTCTTGGTGGTTCAAGCCAAGGTGCAGTCCCTCAGGGGGCTTTGAGAAGGGCTATTAGCTTCCTGTCACTGCCACCCTCAGCCCTCTCCACCCCTGTGAGCCTTGGGGCATGAATAGACCTTAAGGGGAAATGCATAGGGAATGTAAGTGTCATTTTCTGATAACAAACCACTGGTGAAATTCGCACATGAGCAGTGATAATTTTGAAGATATTAACATAAAAAATTTACTGCATTATACTAGACAATTCAAAAATAGCTTTTGACCTTCAAGAATGTAAATGGCTACTCATACTCGTCCCAGTGAAGGTGGCAGGGGCCCTCCCTGTGCTAATGCTTGATCCCTAGACATCTTTGGGGACCTCTGGTTCTCTTCTAGTACTCCAGATAGGAGCCTTCCAGGAGTGAGCACTTCCTGCCTGCCCAGCCCCACCAATCCGTTGCCCTGTTCTCGGGAGGCTGGGGACACATCCTTTACTGAGCCACTCTGTGACCTTTCTGTGGACCATAATTTGGATTCTGAGCTGAGGCTGAGGTCCCTAGAGGAATGTGAAATCTCCCTCAGGAGAGCAGAGTTGCAAGAAAACTCCCTCCAGCCAGCCCCTTGGAAGCCCAGTTTAGGCACATCAGTAAGGTGGTTGTGTTTTCAGACTCTAGCTGGCTTATAGCACTTTCTTTTCTCGACAGTGCCCCTCTGTCCCCATTTTGCCTCATTTTCCTTCCTGCTCCCAGCCATCATCAGCAGCTAATAGCTCCCATGTATAAGAGGACTTTCTCTGTGTCAAGCATTTCACTTAATTTAGTTGAGTCCCTTTACCAACCCTGTGAGCCCGGGATTATTGTCTTTTGCAATGTGGGAACTAAGACTGAGGGCTAAGGGGTAAAGTACAGTAAGTCCTCACTTAACGTCGTCCATAGGTTCTTGGAATTGTGGCAAAACAATGTAAAACAAAACCAATTTTACCATAGGCTAATTGATATAAACAAGAATTAAGTTCCTACAGTATCTCATTGACGAAAGGACATTGAACAAGGTGTCAGTGTTATCAAGGACCACCTGTAACTAGTTCAAGTAACAGCCACTTACTGGGTGGGACTTTTTTTCATTTGTTTGTTTTAACTTTTTATTGTGAAAAATTTTCAAATATACACAAAAGTAGAGGGACTAGATAGTAAATTCCCATGTACCCATCACCAAACTTCACTCCTAATGGAGAAGCCCCAGCTCCGGTGGTTCTATGGCTGCAGCATACAGCAGATCCTTGTGTATATTAGAAGAAGGGACCCTTCCTCCTGGGTACACAGCTTGGTAAGGAGAGCATGGGCTGGATTCCAGCCCCATTCACTCCTTTGGATGGATACCTTGTGCAATGAACAGGCAACACAACTGTATATAGTGACTCTGCCTGCCTAACTTCTCATTTAGCTTTTGGCATAAAGTAGAGAGTAGCCAGACACCAGTTCCTGACTGATGATTTCTCTTGTTGGCCCTTAACTACATGGGGTCAATGGAGAAAAGTGCAGTCATTGGGGACTTTTGAGGCTAAAATAAGTTAAGCAGGGGGGGTGATTCCCAGAGGAAATACTTCTGCAGAGGAGGTAAGGGCAGCTGAGCTGCGTCTTTTGCTACTTCTGTTTTCTCCCAGCCACCTGCTTTCTTGATGACTCCTCCTTGATGCCTTCTTTCCTCTGTTCTGTGCCCAGGGTAAGGGAAACACTTGTGTGTGGCCGCGAGGCTGGTAGGCGGGGAGCTGGCGGAGGCCAGGGCACGAAAGCCTGGTATGAATTCACTCTTGGCTGCCACCCTCCTGGAGTCTCTGGGACAAGCTGTTTTTGCTTCCTGACAGCTAACCTTTTCTTGGGGCTCAATTTAGCCAATGGCTAGGTAGGAGGTCCTGCTTTCACATCTGTAGGACTATTCCTTTTAGTCCCGAAGTGGGGACTGGGGGTCACCTGATAGGGAGCTTCCTAGGAAGGATTGGATCTTTCTTACTGCTGCGCTCTTGGCTATACCCATTACAGCATCTGGTGTTGGTGCTCTAGAAATATTTGTTAAATAAATATTAAATAAATAAATGTAGCATCCTGCAGACCAGAGCAATGTGTTGAAGGGTCCAGGTTGAATAATTGGTATGCTTCAGTCAGAAAGGACTATGCTATGCTGTGTTAATAATTAAATCCTGACTTCCCAGTCGCTTGACACAGTCTAGGTTTAATTTTGCTCATGGAAAATCTGATGTGGGTTAGGCTGTTCTCCTGCATCTGTAGCCACACCATCTAGAATATGGGGCCTTCAAGGTTACCACAAGAAGGGGTGAGAGAGATGGAGGCGGCCCCTGGCGTTTAACTGGTTGTCAAGGAACTGACACCTGTTACTTCTATTTGCATTTTATTGGCCAGAACTAGTCAGTGGCTCCAAGCTAACTGCAAGGGAGGGTAGGAAATGCAGAGGTGCAAAGCGTTGTCTTCAGGGTTTCAAAGGAGAGAATTTTGTATTTTTTGTCCTTGGCTTTAATCTATTGGAATGCCTCTGGCCTAATCACTTAACCTCAGTTATCATTTTTTCACACTGCAGGAAGGGAACACCTGCCACTTCCTTTAATATGGGGAAGGAAGCATGGGATGACATTGAAGGAAAGTCACATAGTAGGGATTTAACTTCTCCTTTATGACATTCTGGTCATGTGGCATTCATTTAGTCATTTCACCTCTGTGAACCTCTTTCCTCATCTATAAAAGGAGGATAATCATCCAGCCCATCTTTTCATTCAGACTCTACTGATTGCAAGTAGCAGAAACTAGCCTGAGCTATTGGAAGCCACAGGGGAATGGAAGAATCAAGGGCAAGAAATATGACTTGCCTCCTAAGTGCCTAAAACTGCAGGATGCCATTGCTTCTGTAGATGTGTGTCAGATGTCATGGCCTATGAGCTCTCAACTATACCTTCTTCCTTTGAGACTGAATAGTATCTCAAACTTGATTCGAATTCCTGGGGAAAGAATTTGATTGGCCCATCTGTGTCAGCTGTCTCTCACTGGTCCAGTCAGCTATAGCCTGGAGGACATGGTCATAAAGTACCACTATGAGTTGGGGGGCCTTCCACTGTGAATGGAGGTGGAGGCAGTCTTCAAAAAGGTGCCCACGCTTACCTGGTTTAAGGGTCATCTAGTCAATTGGATAATGTCTGTAAGACAGCTTAGAGAACTGTAAAGTGCTACATAAATGTGAGCTGGCATGCTGGCGTGGGATTTCTCTTTAGGAATCTTGGAGATTGCACTGCACTGAGAGGAATGGGAGAGATTATGACACTGTGAGAGAGAACTTAAAAATCTTCATGGAGGCAGGGGAATTGTTCGTTGGAAGGTCATGAAGGAGGGACCAGAGGGAGTGGACAGGGCTAGCAAAGGGCATTGCCAGGGCTCAAAGTAGGTAGGTTTATAGGCCACTGCACCATAACATTGTAAAAGAAAGTACCTTGAGTATGCTCTCACCTGTGTAAATATTGATGCTTCTGTAGTTGAAACTGTGTGATGTGGAAAGGATGTTAGCCCAGATTATGGGACTTCAATCCTTATCCAACTGACTGCCTCAGCCGGCTGTGTGGATATGAGCAAGTCACTTCACTTATCTGGGCTTAGTTCTGCCTTTTGAAGATTCTGTGTGTGCAGCAAATGCATATGACTAGTAATGTGGGAATTAAGGCGTGGAGTCTGGAATTAGACAGCTGGATCTGAATCCTTGTCCTTCACTTGCTATCTGTATGACCTGGAGAAATTTCTTAACCTCCTTCCGAGTCGCTTTCTTCATTTTTGAAATGAGGATATTCATAGCACCTACCTCATATGGTTTGAAGATGACATGAAATGAGTACTTAATAAAATATCAGCTAATATTGATAAAAGGCAAAGTCGGCCAATTCCAGGGACCTTTGGCTGTGTAGTGATACCTTATAGGGGTGGGTGGGGGGTGCAGGAAGAAGTCTGCGAGGGCTTAGGAAGCTGGAGGTTGGGGAGACTGCTGACAGGCAAGTCTAGCAGGATGCCCTCGGTTCTTTCTGTTCATTCAGTTCTGCCAGCACTGAGAGGTGTGGCATGTAGCAGATACAGCCCTTGGAGTGCCTGTGGCCTCTCTTCCCACTGCCTCATCTGCTTCCCAGTCATTGTCCCTGGGCCTCAGCAATTTGTTGAATTCGGTATAACTCTAGAGAAGCTTAGAAGTTTAGTGGCTCATTCACTTTAGTGCTGGGCTAGGAGCTAGGGAGGCTATGGGTCTCAAACCAGGTCCAGGTTTGAGATTAAAGTGCTTCCCCATTTGAAACTGCAGAGCCTGGAGACTTAAAAAATAAATGAAGAAACCCTTCTGACCGCAGAGCAATTTGAGGGCTGAATTATTTAGAGGCTCGGCACCCTCTGGCTTATCCTGGGGGAAAGGACAAAGGGCGTAATGTGGGGTCCGCGAGGGCTGAAGTCCTCTGGGCCGGCCGGTGCCTTCAGGCCGGGTCCTCTGCCTCCGTCCCCGGCAGCCCACAGGTTCGGGCTGAGGCCCCGAGGGCGGCCTCTCCCGTCCTCCCTCGGCTGCTGAGGTCTCCCCTCGCCTGCTCCTGCTTGGATCCAGGACATAGCGATAATGAATTACATAAATAAGTCATAGCCATTAGCAGCCGGGAGGAGGCCGGCCGCGCGGGGAGGCGGGCGTGGCCCGGCCCGGACGCCTCCCTCCCGCCCCGCGGTCTCTGCCGAGAGGCCAGTCAAGTCCCCGGCCTTTCTCTGGGGAGCTCCTGAGGGAGGGGGCCGCTTGGCCTGCTCTGGGAGGAGCCTTAATCCTCATTCCTTCCCTTCAGGATTATGTTGTCAACCGAGGACTTGATGAAAATCAGCGTTTCCCCCACTTGCGGGGGGTTCAGCAGAGGGATGTTAAGGAAAGGGGTGTTGGGGGCCAGTAGGGTCCTCTAGAATGGGGTCAGGGCGAGTTCCTGGCACTGAGGCCTCATTTGGGCTGCCAAGATGGACCGTGGCCATGGCAACCCCTGCCTGAGTTGGGGTAAACACAGGCTTTCAAAGGGGGCCTTGTTCCCTGTGGGAGCCCTTCAGTTCCAGCCCGCTGGGGCTTTTCAAACCTGGGGAGGAAAGGGGGGGCAGCGGAGAGGGGGCGGGCCTGTTGTGAGGAAATGTCTCTCGGGTTCTCCTCCTCTCCCCTGCCCCCAAGGCATGTTTCCTGGAGGCCCCAGTTTCCAAAGCCGTAGCTTCTGAAGAATGAAAAGAAGCATAAGCACCAGGAATGTGTTCAGTCTCTAGGCAACAGTGTGTGTGTGTGTGTGTGTGTGTGTGTGTGTGTGTGTGTGTGTGTGTGTGTGTGTGTGTGTGTGTGTGTCTGTGTGAGAGAGAGAGTGAGAGAGAGAGTGTGTGTGTGTGTGTAATTGAGGGAGGGAAGGAAGCTTGAAAAAAATCGCCCTCCTACTGGCCACCTCAGAATAGAAGGTGTCAGTGCCCTAGAAGGATTACAACAGCTAGCCAGGGCCACCTGAGGGCTTGTGCATCCTGTTGGCAATGAATATCAAATAAGTATAATCTCAGAGAAAACTCTAAATCATTCATTAAATATAATGTAACCGCATTGGCAATTTGCACTCTTATATATTAGCAAGTGAATTTTAGTAGAAAGCCGACCTTGGGAGCTTGAATAGCCTTTGCCGTCCTTTGGGGAGCTTGGTCCCTGGATTCTCCCATCATTTTTTCTTTAACCCAAGTTCAACATCAGGAAGGATGGTGTGTCTGCCCTTTAAGCACCTAGATCATTTTTAAGGTATTCTCTCTATATTTGTTACTGAAAGAGTGAGTGATGAATGCATTTCCACTTCTTAGAAAGATAGGAGTTAATAATACTCTCCCTTGACACTGCATTCCTCATTGGCCTTGTCTGAAGAGGTGGCTAGTGAGGGCAGTCTCAGGGGGAGGAAGGAGGGGAGGCAGGACACAGACCTGACTACATCTGTCAATGTTGGCCAGGCTTCTCTCAGTCAACTCTCCAGCTCTTCCTGGGGATCCTTATGGGAGGTGTGGAAAAAGATCCTAGACTTTTGGGCTCAGAAAGGAGCTGATTTTGAGCTTGTGTATGTTTATTCTCACATCACTGTCAGCCCGAGGCAACTAGCAACATCCTTTGTGGTAGGCTGGAGTTTTTACTACTGCTGCTGACCCCCAGCCTCATGCCTTAGATTCTGGTTGGGCGGGGTGGGGTTCAAGAAACTTGAGTATATATAGCTGGCACCCTGGCAACCTGGCAAAGTTTCCTCGCACCCAAGGGAGAGCATGAAGGGGGACTTTTCATGGACACTGGGACCAAAATCAGATAGCTGGATTCTCATGGACCCCCATCTCTTCTGTCCCTTTCTCCTTTTGAAGTTTAGAAGTTTGTAAATTCTTCCTTGTCATATGCTGTTGAATTGGGGCTTATGTAAAGGGCTTCTTCATCTGAAATTGGGGTGAGAGAGGCTCAATTACTTTCCAAAATTTTCTGATTAGCATAAAATAGAAGGAATTGCATGGAGCACTGTCTGGAACTTCTGGAGAGATTCTTGATGACCCAGCCAACACATTAAAAGAACACCAAGGGCTTGTCAAGTGATAGAAATTTTTGTTTACCTGTAGAATTTAGGCCAGAATCACAGTGTGTGTGGAGTGGGGGCCCAGGCATGGGTGAGTTTTATAAGCTCCCTAGGTTTTTCTCATGTGCAGCCTAGGTTGTGGGCCATCCCTCTAGTGCAGTATTCCCAAATGGGAATACTTTTGTCCCCCAGGAGACATTGGCAGTGTCTGGAGACATTGTTGGTTGTCACAACTGGGGTGGTGGTGCTACTGGCACTTGACAATAGAGGGCAAGGATGCTGCTAAACATCTTTCAATAGACAGGACAACCCCCAAAACAGAATTATTTGATCCCAAATGTCAGTAATGCCCAGAGCTGAGAAATCCTGCTCTAGCGCCTGGGCCAGACCTTCTGGAGATTTATTTTAAGCAGAATTCTGAGAGAGGGAAGGACACGGTTGGTTGGAGGAGCAAGGTAGGGGCATCACATAGGGAAATAGCACATGGCAGGGTTTGAAGGTAAGAGAATGTGATTGGTTTTTGCAAAAAAAGAAAGAGGCTCATGGTTTCATGAGAGTCATCCAAGATCCAGAGGAGGTTTTCAGCCTGGTGCTCTCTGGGGTTGGGCTGGCAGACCCTTGTGGTTGGGGCATCAAGCCCTTCTGACTGTGTTTGCTGTCTGTGTGTCAGTAACCCGTAGGCCTTTCTCTGCCTTGTGTGAGTCAAGTGAAGGAAGGCCTGTCAAATACCAGCAACTTCAAAAGCCCAGTCCCACCTTGGGGCTGACTTTCCCTAAGTCCATGCATATGTGAACTCACTTTCCTTCTGGCTCCAGAAACAGGCAGTGCCCTTTGCACTAGTTAACAGCTCTATGGTCCCTTCTATCATGTATTCTCTGCTTCTTACAGAAGTGGGAGGGAAGCGTCCTTGGCTTCCAAGTCCATGCTGTATGCCCATGTCCTGATGGTTCCTGGCTTGTGACAGTTGCTCCATAAATGTTTTTTGAATGGATGAGTGAACCCCCCGAAGGAATGGGAGGTCCGGGGCTCTTACTGCGAATTGCCTCTTTAATAAGTATAGTCCTTCAGTCCGTTGAATTAGGAGAGACTGAGGTCGGTAATAAGACTAAGGAAGGTCTCTGTTGTCACGAATTCCCGGGGAGTAGAGTGGATAACCTGAGGGTTACCTGTGGGAAGTGAGCATCATTCCCCTTTGGAGATGAGCTGCTTGTGGCTCTTTCTGGCTGCACGAGTGGCCAGGAAGGGGCCATTTCTGCCCTCCTGGGGTGACCCACATTCCTTCCTCTTAGGCTTCCAGCTCTAAGATTTCTTTGCTCTCACAATAGACACAAATGTCCTTTTATAAGAAGTAAAAAGGGCTGTCCTGATGCATGTGTGTAGCAGTCCTCCCAGGGAATCACTGTCCGAGATCCAGGTATAGTCTGGCATGATCAGGGTGAAGGCAGTAAGCACAGTTTTCTCAGAACATCATCTCTTCTAGCAAATGGTTGTAGGTCGATTCCCTGATGTTTGCAAATGCTTCTTAGCTGCTCTTCTCTGCCTTCTGTTAAGCTCTTGGGACAGAGAGTCTTCTGTTTCTTCAACTCAGGAAAAAAGGGCCCTTGGGTGGCCCAAGCTCAGACTGATGTGGGAAAAGCTGTATTGGAAGGGCTGCCTGTGAGCTCAGCCCAATCCCACGCAAGGCCTCCTGTCCTCACAGCCAGTCCTGACTGATGAGCCTATTCTTGGGCCCTTTGCTGGGCTCTGGCTGGCTTTGTCAGGTGGACTTTCTGGCACCAGCCTCATCTGCCTCAGTGAGTTTGTACAGTTCGATTCTTACTCCTCAAAGTCCGGTCCCCAGACCAGCCATCTATCACCTGGTTAGAAATGGCAAGTCTCAGGCCACACCTCAGACTGCCCAACGCAATCTGCATTTTAAGAAGATCCTGGATATTTCTTGCCCATTCAAGTCTGAGGAGTGCTTTGCTAGAAGATTTTGCATGCTGAGGGGACCACTGAGGAGATGGCTGGAGGTCTCTTTTGAGTGTCATATATGCCTCTGTCTTTGCAGAGTCCTTTAGAACTGGGCTTCTCAAACTTCCTGAAGTGAAGAACAGGTTGTTTTCTTCATTCATTTGGGGATGAATTTTCATATGTGGTCCCAGTGAATATGGCCAATCTGCACAAATGTGACAATGTCCAAATTGGTCTGTATGTACCCTGTTCAAAGAGGCAAGTCCACTGTCACATGCTTGGATGCTGTGGCAATGTTAAATTGCTAGAAATGTCTCTAAATCCTTACTTTCTTTTTCTGGACTTATCTTGCCAAATACCCTTAACTAACAGTGTGTGGGTGGACTTGCTTTCAGTGGCCCTGGTCTAAAGCCCCATCTTTTAGGATCAGGTAGACCTGGGTCTCTCACTTGTTGTGTTTTCTTGGGCTGCTGTTTAACCTTTCTGAGCCTTAACATTGTCATCTGAAAGTTGGAGATAATAACGCCCCTGACTCCTAGGGCTGGGGTGAGGATTGAATGAGGTCAATGTAAAGCACAGAGCCCAGTACACAGAATGTGCACTTGGTAATACTGGCTGTCAGATGTGGGCAGCAGCACCACTGCTATTGTTTACTGTCTCGGAGCATCTGAAAACGAGAACAATGGCCCTAGTTAAAGGGTACCCTTGTTTTTAGACAGACAGTGGTGGGGCGAAAACTAGAAAAAAAAAAAAAAAAAAAAAAATCTGATCGTTTCGAGTTGCTGGTAATGAATTTTCAATCCAAGCAAAACCCAGGATCAGAATTAGGACAATGTTAGAACTTGTTTATAAGTGATGGGAAGGAGTAATCAACACTGTAGGAAATTCCTTTTATTTTCAGAGTCCCCGCTGGTAACCCTTTCCCTCCTCCTCCCATAGTGTATCTTCTGGTAACCTCTCTCAAGCAGGTCTGGTGAGTTTTCTGAGCCATGTTGCCTAATTCTAAACTGCCAGTGCATCCTCCCTTTCTGGAGCAATGCAGCCAGCCCTCTTGGCTATTTCTTTAGAGTGAAGTGAAAAAGTAGAGGACTCAAGTCAGAAGGTCTGTGTTCTTGAGTCAACTTAAGAAGGCATTGGGGTGTGGCCTCATTGGCCCATGGTTCTTAACCTCTTTTTGGGTCCCAGAGCCCTTTGATAATCTAAGAGAACTTCGACACTCCCTGCCATCCTGAAAAGTGCATGCACATGTAAACACATTAAATTGTACATTTGATTTGATTTGGGGGGTGGGTTCCACAGACTGCATCAAAACCTCAAGGACCCTTGACTAAGAACCTCTTACCAGGTTGCAAACTCCACAAGGCTTGTTTCTAGTGTACTAGAATATCCGAGTGACCCCCAGCATGTAGGGGTTAAATGCACAGGCTTTAGAGTGAGGGTGCTGGGGTCTGAATTACTCCTCTGCTACTTGCTAGTTTGCTGACCTTGGGTAATTACTTATCTCATCTAAGCCTTTGCAGAAGGGATAAGGATAGTACCTACCGCATAGGGTAGTTGTGAGATGAGATGACGTAGTATTTGTCGGATGCTTACGTCGCATTATTATTGTTTAGTCTACAGAACATTCCATTGCACTCTGGAGGAGTCCCACCTTGGTGGCATTTGGACTGAGACCATGAGGCTTTCCTTTAGATGGGTCGAGGAGTGGACCTCTAGACATATCTCTGGGAAATTCGGAGAGTTGGAGAGCTTTGGAGCAAGGCTCCTTAGAAGCCCTTTAGATCCAGCTGCTCCTGTTCAATAATTTCCATGCTGTTGGTTTTGGCTCCCAGCATGGAGCTCCCTGCCTCCAGAGCATTCCTGAAACTAGACGCCCAACCCAGAGTGTGGGGAGGAGGGAAATGAAGAACTGAGAAGCAGACTTCTTTTTTTTTTTTTCTCCTTAATTAACTCTGGCTTTTTCCTCCCCGGGCTTTTGGGTTCTCTGCAGCCCCATCAATTAGTGGGTGTGTTAACTGGTGTCAGGGCAGTGACAGGGCTTCAGGGAACTCCTGGGGACAGTGCCGAGGAGGAGGAAGTGCCTCGCAAGCCCTGCATGAAGGCTTCCTCTCCTGCTCTCCTAGCCCTCCTGTCCCTTGCTGCCCCCTTTTAGCTGAGCTGCCCAGAAATGCAGTGCCGCCCCCAGTTACAGCCTCACGCTCTGGCTCAGCTGTTGTGTGAGAATGGTGAAGAGTTAAAGGATTCCAAACATTGGCCCCCACTGGGCCCTTAATTACATTAAGGCACAAAGCGGCAGTGCTGGATGGCTGCTCCATTGTGGTGCCTGTCCTGTCCTAGGGAACAATTGCTGTTCTGTTCTCACGGCCTGTTTTCCCCCAGCTGCGCCTCCCTTTCATCTCGGCCTCTTTCCCAGGGACGGGGGCTCATTTCCCTGGAGGGTGGAATCTCGGTTCTAACCTTCTTGCTTCTTCCCTGGTTTTGTTGGTTTTGTTTACTCCTTTCTTTCGCCTTTCCCTCCTGAGCCATTGCTTTCCCTCTGGTTTTGGAGGCCCCGTGCAGACTGCAACCTCTGAGCCCCATTTCATATGTTCCCGAGAAAGCCCCATCCAATCCTGTTTTAGAGTGGGTGGGTGATGGTTTGGGGAAAAAAAATTAATGTGCTCGTTTGATTTTGCTTCTAATTTGCATGTTGTCATGAAAAAGAAACAAAATGCCCCACTTTATAATGACACCCCACTAATCATAATGACACCTTCCATTTGTTTAGAATTTGATAGTTTTTAGAAGGACCATCCCATACATTCCTCATGGATCTGCAAACTTTTTTTATGCAGTAGCTAAGATAGATACCACTTGCACCTTATTCTGGGGAGCGAGGGACTTGCCCCAGCCCTCCAGCTAGCAAGCCACGCAACAGTGACAAGACCAGGTCTGACTACCAAGCCCTTCCTGCCTCCTTGGCTTCATGAGTGTGGGTACTTTTCATTTCTCCCCAGTGTCTCAGCAGGAATGCTGGCAGCAGGAGGACATCCGGGAGGGGCCTTGTCAATGATAGTGAACTTGAGCTCCTTGCCCTGAGTCGTGAGTGAGTGACCTCTAAGAACTTGGATTTCTAATCTTTCTATTTGACTCTGTCTTCTCCTCAGCTTCAAGGGACGAAGACATCACCCGCCCCCTCTACGCCCCCACCCGCCCATTTTAGTGTTGAGCTTTTCCAGACGCTTATTAGTTCTTTAAAATTTCCAGAGAAGGAAATTCTCTAGTCCTTTCCACATTCCAATGTCTTCCAGCCTGGCGCTGGCACAGGCCTCCTGACCCTATGCTATAGACTTCTCGGTAAGCAGGACCTTTGGAAGCTGTTTTCTGGACCTGGGCTTCCCCATCCAGCTGGGGGAGGTGGCAGGCCTGTAGCCCCAGCCAGTTTCCTGCTCGCTGCCTCTGGGCCAGCCACAGGCAGCGAAGCACAGGTGGATGGGCGACTGCTGGGCCCTTGGGAGGATCTTTGCTTGAGTACCAGGCCTTGTTCAGGCGGAGCAGCCCCTGTAATTAGTGTTTTTTAGACACAGCTGGTCTATTTCCTTCTCTTGAAACCCCCTTCCTTTTTCACATTTGCACATGGCTTAGAGACCTGCCATTCTCTCACCCCTAGCATTCCCAAAAGGCACCTGAGCCCCATATGGTGAAGCTTGTCTTTTTTATATCTTTGTGGGGGTGAGGGGGAAGGAGGGTCATGTAGTGGGCAGGAATCATCTGCTTGGGGTCTCTGAGGGACATTGGACCCTACAGTGGCAGATGTCTTCTGCCTCTCTGCCTGGGGCAGAGCACCTGACTGGAAAGTATTTCACTTTGGTGTTTTCCCCGAAATCCTTTTGAGCATTTTAAGGGCTAATGGGCTTTCTATTATGTTCCCTGGAGGATTTCAGCCCCTTGGGAAGGATACCCCACTGACTTGCTTATCCAGGTGTGACCACAGCAGCCTTGCAGGCCTCTGGATTACAGCTGTGTTTGTTCCATTTCATTGCTGTGGGCTGCTTGGGGTCGGGGGAGGGCGGTGGGGGGAACTATATGCCATCACAGTCTTCATTCCGACTTCTCAGACACACTGATTTTAGTCAGAATGTGTTCCTCTTGCCCCTGTGTAGTTTACATGTTCATTAAATTAAAAAAGGAAAATGCTTAATTTCCAAAACAAACTGATCATTCTGATCATTTAAACACTGCCACTAATAACATTTGGTTGTATTTCCCTATGATCTTCTTTTATGTGCATAGATTGAAAAAAATAGGTATGATCTTACTGATTACATACTTTTGTATATAGCTTTTCAATGTAATGCTACATAATGAGCATTTTTAATGACCCGGTATGGTCTTAAAACGTTATTTTAAATGGCTATGTAATATTTCTTCCAGTGACATATTGGCCGTACGATTGCAAGCCTTGGAACTTTAGAGAGCATGACATTCAGGAGCCATTTGTTTGGGTTCTATTGGTATAAAATTAATCCAGAGTAGGGCCTCTGCCAAGACCAGTGCCTTGGCAAGAAGTGGCCTGGCTGTGATATAGGTCTGGGGCCTTAATGGGACAGAGGCTCTTAGCATGGTCTCTTCAGCCCTCAGCTCCATAGTTCTTAAAATGTGCCACTCATTCGAATGGCCTTTGGTGGCTTCAAGAAGCTTCTTGTAGCTTATGCAGGGGTGAGGTGATGGGATACTGGTTCAGGCTGGCTCTCAGGGCTCGTTGGTGCATTGGTTGAATCTCATTTCCAGCCTTGGGCCTGGCATAGTGGGCCAGGTGTCAGGAACATGCTACTGTGACCCAGCTCTTGTCTCCTTCCTTGAACTGTTGGTTTTTTGGACTTGCTATCTCACAGCCAGGGCCTTCCCCCAAAGTCTCCTGGTATTTACTCTGGAGTTACAG
Source organism: Pteropus medius (assembly GCF_902729225.1). Taxonomy (NCBI): domain Eukaryota; kingdom Metazoa; phylum Chordata; class Mammalia; order Chiroptera; family Pteropodidae; genus Pteropus; species Pteropus medius. Next base: position 4,075,517 of record NW_024349799.1, on the reverse strand, counting down.
GTGCTGTTCCCCCTTTCTCAGAGGCACTGGGGACTGCAGTGGCCTGGGCTGCTGGAAACTGCCTGAGGCTGGTGCCTTGCTTAGTCACCCTAAACATTAGGATAAACACCAATTTTTTTCTCCCCGGATCTTTTAATTATACTTCAGATGATGATAATGATTAATAATCAGTATAATGATAATAAGCATTTCCCTTTGTTCTTGGAGACCCAAAGCCATTTTCAGTTCTGTTGATTTATACCCTTTTCCCTGCCCTAGCGAAAGGGTAAATTGAGGCACTGAGCAATTTAAGAGTAGTGAGCAGCACCATAAGGAAGTGAGAAAGACTGGCCAGGTTTGGGTTCTAGTCCTGTCTCTATCCTCTGTAAGTTCCATTGTCACTTATCCACAGAGCCTCAGTTTCCTCATTTACATAATGAAAACAATGATGCCTGACTTGCAAAGTTGATGTGAGGCTCAAATGCGAGTATTTCTGTAAAATTCCCTGGCACATAGTAGGTGCCCAGTCCGTGTTGTTATGTTGATGTTGTTCAGGGTCACAAAGTGCATCAACCTCAAAGCCAGAAGGGACTTGCCAGCCCAGCCTCCTCCCTGCTCATGTTTCCCTGGAGTCCCTTCAACTGTGCTTACCTAGCCAGCTCCAGGCAGGAAGCTTTCCTGCTTGGCTGATCAGAGGAGTCTGGCTGACCAGAGTTGCTATTGTTTTCAGCTCCTTCTGGCTGGGACATCCTGCCAAGTCAGGCCATGTTCTCTTACACCCCGCTCATCCAAGTGAAAGTAAGTAGGACCCTTTCCTTCTGACTTTTCCCTTGGATGGTGTTGAGAAGGCAGCTCCACGTGAATGCAGGGTGTGGTGTCATGTTTAATTCGCTAGTGCATCTTTGTGGCCCTACTTATCTGCAGGCTCTTGTTAGAATTCAAAAAGCTAACAGGAAGCCAAAGTGAGAGTCATCTGAGGACAGGCTTTAGTTCTAGGTCCTTGCGCCCCAGTCTAAGGTCATATAGTTGACTGTCTGTTTCCAGGAGGCAATGGACTCTGGCTTGGCTAGACAGAGCTGGCCTTTGAGACTGTGCAGAAAAGCAGCTTATAAACTTTCCAGTCATCTGCCCAAGACCTCGAGTTTTGGGTGTTGTTCTTCCTGAGTCCATGGACCAGCAGCATTGGCATCCCCTGGGAACTAGTTGGAAATGCAGAGTCTCAGGCCTCACACCAAACCAACTGAATCAGAACTTGGATTTTAACAAGATCCTTAGGAGATTCATGTGCACGTAAAAGGTTGAGAAGCACTGATTTAGATCATAGTTCTCAGCCACAGGTACATATTAGAATCACCTAGAGAGCTATCAAAAATGTACTGATTCCCTAGGTCCCACCCCAGATCACTGAATCAGAATCATTGAGGATAAGATCTGGGTATTGGTATTAAAAAAAGAAAAAACTTTCCTAGGTGATTCTAATGTGAAGCTGGAATGGGGAACCGATTTAGACTCCTGTCTTTGGGATGGATGGTCTCCAATGACGATGGTGGTAATGGTGATAATAGTTGCTCTTTGAGATCTTACTCTGTATGAAGGGCTTTATTCTTATCTAGGATCTTCTTTCCAAACCTGAAAGGTGGTAGTCTTCTTACTGTCTTACATATGAGAAAACTGAGGCTCAGAAAGGTGAAGTGAGGTGTCTAAGGCCATGTAAGCAGTGGGGCTGGCACTGTCTGCCGCGAGGCATCTTTTGCCATTACTTTACTGTAACTGAAGCTCATAATGGTTTAGAAGGGCCTGGTTCTGCTTGGAAAGTCTGGCAGGGGATTCTTTTCTGGCCAAGTTTCAAGGATACTTTGAGATTGTGTGGTTTTAGGATTGTTCAGTTTGACGAAAATCACAGCAGCTTTTAGTCCTCAGATTCCTATGTCCTAGAATGGAAGGGCAGAGGGGTGAGATCAATGACAGACAAGTCACAAACGAATGATAGTGAAATCTTATGTGAAGGCTGGATTCTCAAAGATCATAGAGACTTGATCCAGCTCTATTTATTTTAAACTAGCCAAATGGATTTCAGCAGTCGCGTTATCCCTCTGTACCCATGCTCCACACCCCTCAGGTGAGAAAGGGGTGACTCTCACTGTTCTTTCTGGTTCTGCAAATCTGAGTTGTAAGACGAAAGCCGGGAAACTAAGGCATCAGCCGGAAGCGAGCCAAACTGCAGACCTCAAGTCTTTTGCGCTAAGAGCAGCTGGGAGACAGCACTGGGCATGGTTGCCGTCGGGTGTCATGGAAAGCAAAGGAGAATACAGCCCCTGTGCCCAAATGCGAGGTACACAGAACCCTGAAACAGAACTTCCTGGGAGTTGGGAGCCTGCAGAGAAAGCTGGCAACAAACACAGAGAAAACGAGCTGGAGAAGTAGCCCTTTCTTTTCCTGTTTTGAACCACGTCCAAACCTAACTTTTAAGTTCGAATAAGGATTTGAAAGTCAGCCTGAGGCTCCCACAGAATCTAAATCCAGGTTACTCTGTATATCTTCCTTATAAAGTCATGGAATAGTTGTGTTTAGGGAATGGAATGAGTGAGGGTGAATGTTTCATTGCTTTTTTCATTGCTTTTCTTTTCAAGGAAACACTTGGCCCTTGCGTTGCATAGCATCTTGCAGTTCATAGGGGCCTTTTATGCATTTTATAGCACGGTTGGTCCCTGCACCAGCGCTATGGGGCTGGAAGGGTGTGTGGGGTGGCCCCCATTTTACAGTGAAGGAAACACAGCCATACAGATGTTAAGTGAGAGCCTTGAGGTCTCAGAGTAAATAGGGGCAGAGCCTGGACTTGAACCTGGCTCTTCTGATTCCAAGCACAGCACTCCTTTTAATCTATCAACCCTTCCCTATGGACTCCTTCCCTTGGCCTTGCAAGGCCTGGAGTTGGGAATGGTCAGTAGCTTCGGACAGATGTAGTTCATAAAGTACAATCAATTTCCAGTGTTCTGTACTTGTGTTTTGAAACATTGTTTCCTTTTTGATTACATAACCAATATACAACCACATTATTTTTATTAGAGATTTCAAATCATACAAACAGCCCCTTTGACTACCCCTTCTTCCCATCCCGTCCCATTCCTCAGAGGTAACCAGTGATGAATTTGAGGTGAATTTTCTTAGCCCTTTTAACCAAATGCATTTTGTATGTGTTACTGATGGATTATTATAATCCCTAACCATCTTGCTTGCTTTAATTACCAGTTCAGTGTGTATGTGTGTGTGTGTGTGTGTGTGTGTGTGTGTGTGTAGAAGCAAACATTCTAATATTACCTTCAGCAAGATAAAACCAGGATGGTGAATCAGCTGGCCTGGTGGTTTAGAACAGTGATTCTCCATCCTGGGATGTGCATACGAATCACAAATTTTGCTAAAATGCAGATTCTGATTCAGTAGGTTTGGAGTAGGTCCTAGGACCCTGAATTTCTAATAAAGTCCCAGTTGGTGCAGACACTGCCAGTGGTAGGCCACTTTTGGAGTAGGGAGGGTTTAGAGCTTATTGAGCTGGGAAAGTGTGTAAACCTTCCACGCTTGTAAATCGGGAATAACACCAACACCATTATGTATAGAATTGTGAAAACAAAATGAGCTGGGGCCCGTGAAGAAACATTTAGTCCAGTACCTGACACGTAGTGAGTGCTCAATAAATATCAATTATTAGTATCATCTAGAGACAAATACCATAAAGTTGTCTGAGTCCAACAGAAAATGCTTGCCAATTAGCTGCTTTTGGGGGCTGTTAATGCTGATTCGCTTCTCCATTATCCATTTAATGTCATCATCATTGTTGTAATCATTATCATCAAGATTTTTAATATGCCTTATATGGTATTATTTCCATTTACTCTTGGGAAACTGAGGCTCAGGGAGTTTGGGTTACTTAACCAAATCCACACAGCTAAGAAGGAGCAGAAGCAAACTTACACCCAGGTTTCATGTCTAGTGCTTGTCATATACACTGTAGCTGCCTTCACTTGAGAATTTACTACATGCATGGTCCAGTGGGTCTGTTGGTGGCATGGAAGCTACAGCCTCTGAGCGTAGCTCCAGGGAAGTGAAGCCACAAGCTTCAAACTTTTTTTTGCTCCCACACCTGTCAAAATAATTTTGAAAAATCGTATCCCTTTACGCGTTTTAAAATTCACATGTAAAATTTATTTATCATGACTTTAAGTAGAGTATATTTCCCACCTTATTGTATGTCATATACTTCAAATATTTTGTCACAGCCTTAGAATGGCAAACTTAGTCTATGCAGTTATGGAAAATGTCTGCCATAATTCCTAATTGAGAAAGCTGGACCTCGTTGTTTTAGCCGTCAGCCAAATCATACTTTGTGTCAGAAAAAGTCTGGACTCCATTTTTGATTTGAATAAATGTGTTTAATGGGTGTTCCTCTGTCAGCTTCCTCCCTTCCTCATTCTAATCCTGAAGTAAGCAGATAGATAGATAAGATAGATAAGGCCCCTTCTCATTTAGAAGGGCCACTGTGAAAGGACTGCTGGTAGACCAGACAGTTCCCAGCACAATTTAAGGAAGGACTTCACATGGAAGAGGAGGTTTTTGGAAATCGACTCCCTGAAAGCCAGTCATGTGTGAACACCTCCAGGAAGTCCCTGGGCTTCCCAAATGTACCCCAATGGGAAGACCATTGAACCAAATACGTCCTGGAGGTTTTGCTCTGTGAACATTACACGTCTCGCTCCAGAGCTTGTGGATCTCTGGGAAACTTTTGCTAGAGCTAGGACTGAGCCTGTTCCTTCTACGGGCTCCCTGGTGACACCTTGGACCCAAGCCCCATGTTCCTTCCCGGCTCTTCTCTCAGTGAGATGGTAAGGGTTCGCACTATGCTGATGCTTCCTTGTTACAGGAGAGTGACTTCATGGTCACAGAGCAGTCCACGTACCCCACCAAGAAGGCCAGCTGGTCTTCCCAGGGGAGGTATTGCAGGGCAAAAAGGCCTTGGGTGGGTCAGGAGAGCGGATCTTCAGAGTCTGTCCCTGGCCTCAGTGCAAGTTGCTTGTACTCTGTCATCCTCAGCATCTCTTTCTGTTAAATGGACTGATGTGGCAGCATTTAGCTTAGTGTTCATGCTTTGAAGTTGGACAGACGTGTGTTTGAGTCCTGGTTTTGCCACTTACTAGCTGTGTGACCTTGGGCAGGTGAATTGCCTCTCTGCCTATCTCCCCATTGGTAAATGGCGATAAGAATAGTATCTCCCTCATGGGGTGGTTGAGAGGATAAATGAGACAATGGCTATTTAGTGTCTGGCCCACACAGATGCTCGGTAGATATTATTGTTATGCTTGGTTTTTGTTCTTGTAGGAATCGTAGTCAGGAAAAGACTGGAGTGAAGGCTTGGTTGAGACTCTCTGAGGGCAAGGCTGTGCTAGTACGTTGCGTTGTTCCCAGGATGACAACATGTGCAAAGAGGTGCTTAATACATGTCACCTGATGAATAGGGAGAGCAAGCCAAGAGGCTCCTATTACTGCTCTTGAGCCCCTGCTGTCTGCAGAGCCTACTGTTGGCCTTTTCTTCAGGCTGGCCTTCACCAGGGAGTGTTTCAAGCCTCTGGCCTTCCTGATGCCCTGAGGGGATGAGGGCTGCTCCCTTCTGCTCCCCACATTTCCTCTTAGCTTAATGGCTTCGAGAGTGCTGTGCTTTGTGGAGGGGCACCATGTTAGAGACCTGTTGGAAACCTGGGGCTGCCCAGACTCCTCCGCTGTAATTTAGGTTCTCGTGTCCTTTGTGGTGATCAGGACGCAGGCATTCCGTTCACTCTCCTTTCTGTTTTAAAGCGGCCCTGTCTCAGTTTCTTGTGGGCCACTCCCAACAGATGTCTTATAAACAGATGCCTTGTCCCCACCTCCCCATACCTTCCCTTTAGGAATTTTGTAATCTTTTCTTAAAAACTTTGAACTGGAAATTACTCCTTTGTCTTCCTTCTCCTCGGCCTTGGAGAGGCAAATAATGAAACCAAATTAGCCTCCAGTCCAACCCTGGGGTTTGGCAGTTTCAAGGAATCTCTTTGTCAAGCAAAGAATCCTTTTGTAAAGTGAATAATTTTACACTTTGGATTTCTCTTCAGGATTTTTTGTTGTTGTTCAGGATCTTTCTCAAGAGTGGGGGCCTCTCTCTATCAACTGAAAGGGCTCCTGGTATGGTTTCTAGATCTTCTGATTCCCTTAATCTTCCTGCTGCCTTCCTGTCAGGGCCCTGGCCCGCCAACATCGATCACATTAGCCCCGGAAGGTGGTGACGGATTTGTGTTTCTCCCTCTGTTTTGTTCCTTTGCTTCGTCAATCACGTCTCCATGGAAACAGGTGCAGCCTTTGTGTTGCCTTTGCTTTGGGCAAATCAATGCTGAGTGAGGGTTTTTCTTTGCTCTTTACCCCCTCCCATCTTTGGGATCAAAGGGGGAGGTGGGAGCAGTGCAGGGATTGACAGGAGGCCTTGTGGTGTCCCGGAGCTCCCTGGGTGTGGAAGCTATGGTCAGTTCCTGCCAGGAACCCCGTGGTTCCTGGCCTGGCCTGTTCTGTTCTGCGTGGTCACACCTGGTGCATAATGACAATCTTGGATGGATAGCAGTGTGCAGTTGTTTATAGACACTCTCAGTGTCCCCCTCCCCCCAACCCTCAATTCTCAGAGTCAGCTGCTGGCCACCTGGGACGGGAGGCTGGGTGAGAGAGCTGGCACCAGCTTTGCTTCTTTGGCGGGACCTCGAGGGCGAGACCTTTTAATCTTCCGAGCCTTGGTTTTTCCTGCGGGGGTGAGAGGTTTTGAACCTCTTTGGTAATATGATATCTTTTACCTTAAGGAAATCCCATATCTGAGTAAACTCTGCAAAGTTATTGTCACATGATTGTTCTATGGTGAATAGTAAATCCTGTGTTTGATTCAAACCAGTGAGTTGCCTGGTTTGAAATGAAACATTTAGAAATAAGAACCTCTCTTTAGACTGAGCCTCTTGCTTAAGCTCCAGCTCCACAGGCGCCACCTTCTCTGCCCAGGGTGTTCTGCATTGGGGTTGATCATAGCCTATCAGGGGAGCCTTCTATTCCAGGCCAAAGCACAAGTGTTGGCCTGAGCAGCCCGGGGCAATCCTGATCTGCCCGGTGTCCTCACAGGCATCCCAGCGTCTCAGCAGTGAGGCGGCGAGGGTGCCCACGTGGGATGGGGCTTTCCGAGGCCAAGCAGCAGTTCTCTGCCTGAGCTGTTTGCCTGCCACATGTCTCATAGTCGTCTCTGTCACTGCTGGTTTCACAAACTATGTTATCCAAGGGTAGACTTTTAGCAGTACCACACTCATGTTGACTTTAACGCAGTCACATTTCCCTCATTGATTAAATCAACAAAATACTTCATTTTAACATCTGAACTTTCTAGACTCACCTGCCTGTTAAATTTAGCAAAAGATATGTTTAGCCTCAGATTTTGCATTGTTTAAAAACCTCCCTTGACCCCGGCGTGGAGCCAAACTGACTGAGGATACCTCTAGCATGTTAGGCGAGGTTCTCGTGGTGGTAAAGGTCAAGCTGTCCAGACTCCTACCTGCAGAACAGGCACTTGATGGAGCTGCCACCTTCTGGGATCTATCCCAGAAGCGAAGTCTGTAACATCTCTTTACAGTCAAGAAGTTGCTTCTAGAATCTAGCCTAAATCCCGTTTCATTTTGTCTGTCTTGAAGGAAGATGGAGAACAGAAAGCAATTATCTTCAGTGCTTTACTCAGAAACCCTTAAATCTCCTCAGCCTTGGCCGAACACTCCCAATCCTTGAGGACTGCCTCCTCACTTTCCCTCCTTCCAGTAGAACAGTACCCGAGTTTCTTTTTGGTAAGACCAGGAGAATATAGTAGCTGCCTCATTGGGTAGGTGTAAAAATTAAATAAAGACTGTGGGGACAGAGTCTTTAAGCGCCTGGCATATGGTTCACTTTCATTCACTTGCATTTATTCAGTTGGCTCTGAATACATTTTATTTCCTGCCTACTTGTATGCCACTCAGGGTTCCTGCTTTTCTTCACAGCCTCTTAGCAAAGTCCCTGAGCTAGTGGAACATCCTCCTCACTAGCCTCTTTGTGGGCCCAGAGGAGGGGCACGTGGGACCGGTGCAGGCCACACACCTCTGCTATTCCCGAACCAGCAGACCAGGAGACTCGGGCATGGAAGAGAGAAGCCTTTTCAAGCTCAGGCCCTAGATGGCATTATCCCGGTCCCTGTTTCTAGATTGACCTGAAGAGCTCCCAGCTGGGAATGCTGATTCCCCAGCTCCCCCATACGGATGCAGCCGTATCCCTGGTACTTCACTGAGAGGGGCCTGCGGCAGAGACAAATCGGTCCTGCTCCCGTGGACAGCAATCTGGATCTGTGCTTTGTCCAAAGGATGAAGTATGGACTCATTGTGACCCAAAGCCACAGAGAGCAGGGACTTCAGAGGTAGCTATTTTTTCCCCCCCAAATTAAAAAAAATCTTCCTCGCTTTGAACCACATATACCATAGCAGAGTGGCTGAGAGCGAGCACTGTGGGGTCAAGCTGCCTGGGCTCTCGCCCAGCTCTGCCACTGTAGGCATGCTCTGTGTTCTCCGTGGCACATAGGACGTACTTTAAAAAAATATTTGCTATAATTCCCCTAGAGTTTTGAAAAATTTGCATAGTGGAGCTGTTTGATTTAACATTTCCTCCTCTCCCTTTCTCTTGATCAGCATAAATATACATATCGCTTGCCTGCTCTATGCTGGGCACTGAGCTTGGTGTTGGGGACAAAGAGTTGAATGAAAAAAAACAGCAACGACCCTGCCCTCCAAGTGGGCACTGTCTGTTGGGGCCACCAACTGGCACACTGGCACATTAGTCATTGTGATATCGTGTGACTAGTGCTGCCATGTTGATTGCGCAGGAGGAGTAAGAATCTAACATGCTGAGGCTGTGTGCAGGTGAGCCAAGGAGTGCATCTGGCAAGACTTCTCGGAGGAGGAGGTCTGAAGTCTGAATCCTGAAATAAAGAAGCACAGTTGGTCAGAGAGAGGCTGCTGGGGCTAAGGCATTAGGTTGAAGGACCAGAGAAATGTGCTGGGTGTGGCTGCCGCCACAGTAAGGAGAAGTCCAGGATGAAGCAGTCAGTGAGGACATTCCTTCCCCAACCCCGCTGGTCTCTGGGCACCCTCGACACTTAACAGCCCCTGCAGTCACTGCCCCTGCCTCCTCCCTTCTTAAATGATGATTTGCTACTCACCTCTGGGGTAGTGTCTTTTAAGCAGGAGTGGCCCAGACTACTGGAACCTCTTTGACTTGGTCGGGGTTTGGGGAATGGGGATTCTGTGATTCAGTAGGAGGCCCCGGACTTTTGTCTTTCAGAAGCTGCCCAGAGATCTTGTTGCACCCCCTCCAGCTGTGATCACTGCTCCAGCCTGGCCTGTATATGTTTCAGGTTTCCCCGCCAGATGCAGTTTCTTTCTTTTACTTTGACAGAGTGGCATTATTGTTTTTTGTTTTTTAATCTTTCCTTCTTTTCTTCCAAATGGGATCTCTATCATCTCTCTCTTTCTCTCTCTTTCTCTCTTTTTCTTTTTCTTTTTGGCTTTACTACTTTTAAAAAAGATATTAGATAATGAAATGGGGGCACAAAGAAGTAAAAGTTGCCCAAGGTCCAGGAGAAGCCATGGTCTCCTCAGCTTGCTCAGAATGCCTTGCTGGGCAGAGGCCTAAGTGTCCAGAGCCCCAGATGTTTGAGGAAATGGGGCAGGGGTCTGCTCCTCAGACTTTAGATTTACCGCCTTGTCATTAGGAGGTGGTGTCACGATTTCCTCTGGTGGGCCTGGGCCTGTAGCCACAACCATTGCTCCCAGCTGCTCTGTCCTCTTGCCTGGACATCTGTTCTCCTAACAATATCTGCCCATAAATTCTGTCTCTGAGTCCAGGGTATCTTCACTGGGGAACAGCGAAACCTGCAACTGGTGGCCAAACCTTTACCATGGCTACGTGAGGGTGTGACTACAACTGTGTGCTTGCTGGCGGGCACCGACATCTGCACACCTCGCTTCAGAGGCCGAAGATGACCGTGTGTATTGATATTGTGTGTCTCTCTCTCTCTCTCTCTATCTCTCTCTCTTTTTCTCTCTGGGGCTGGAGGGGTGGCGTGGCATTTCTCTGCAGTTGGAAGCATCCCTTACAGAGCCCCATCTGCAGGCTTCTGTTGTAATTCATGCTATAGTAATTCTTGGTCTCCCTGAAGAAAAGAGATTTTTACCTTGTGCGCCCTGACATACAGTTGGTGCTTACTAAGTGTTTTTTGACTGAGAGTGAATGAATGAGTGCATAATTACAAGTCCGTGTATGGGTGTCACTGGGTGCTGTGAATGAAACATTTAGTTCACCTTTGACATGCAGAATACCTCCCGGGTAATGTGGGGTCGCTGAAGTGTCCCTTCTAGTCTCTGCCTTTAAGAGCTGATGTGATGGAGGAAGACAGCAAATGATGAAGTGCCACATTGCCCATCATTATGGCCACTAAGCAGTCTCTTCCCTCTTTCAGACCACCAGACCAGGTTTAAGTGTGAGGTGGTTTGGAAAAGTGGAGAGAGATCAACATTGGCTGAAGTTTCCAGATACTGCTTCGTGGAAAGGAGGAACTCCAGCTAGGTCTTGAAAGCTAAACAGAGCTTGAAAGGAGGACAGAGGAGAGGTGAAAATCGGTATTTTAAAGTGGTCCCTGAACTAGTGGCATCAGCACCACCTGAGAACTTGTTAGATACGCGGATTTAGGGGCTCGACCCCGGACCTAGGGAAGGAGGATCTTTGGGAGTGGAGCCCAGCAATGTGTGTTTAGCAAGCCCTGCAGGTAACCTGATACTCTGGGATCCTGGTGACCGCTGATGCAGAAAAAAAGTAAAAGAGTCTCTCATCTTTACTGGAGAAGCTGGAGAGCTGGGAAGTGACCTGGCTTGTCTTAGGTGAGAAAGACAAATGAGGAGGCATCAAAGGAAGCGCCTGGGATGCCGAGGGTCTCAGCTGGATTGGCGGAGCCTGTGGGAACAGAGAGCAAAGGCAGGTGGTCCCGTGAAGGGAGAGTGGACAAGCCTGGTGACACATTTGATCTCGTGCCACATTTTAAGAGCACTCTTTTCTTTAAAATGTTTTAAGATGACTTGTCCCCTATCGCATTTTCATATGCTAATTGTGGAAAAATATAAGAAAGAAGAAGATGTGGGGAGAGGGGCACACAGAATCCCACCGTCCAATACAACTATTGATATATTGGCCCATTTCCTTCTGGTCCTTTTTTCTATACATTTTGTTTTTCTTTCTGTAGTTGAAAGCACACCCTATGTATCAGTTTGCATCCTGCATTCTTTGCTTAACAAAATATCACAAGCATTTCCTGACGTGCTTTCAGGTTGTCTCTTTTATTGTCACAGGAATCCCATCAGTTGGGCAGGGCAGTGTTGGTCAGGAAAAAGTAACAGGATCAGAGAGCAAAAGAAACTTCCTGCATGAACTCCAGATAGTAGGGGAGTCTGTAGTCAAATGGCCTGGGTTCTTCAACTTGTAAATTATAAGCGGGGGGAAAAGAAAGGATGAAGGGGGAACCTGTAGGTTAAAACAGACTTAAGAGACAAACAATGTGCAAGTCTGTAGTGTCCATGGGGGTACATTCGAGTGACAAAGAAATGCAAGGGAGTGGTTACTACAGGAGTTAGCTGGTGGCACATGGAGAGAGTGTGGGAGTGGCTGGCAAAGTTTTATTTCTTGGCACGAGTTGTTACAAAGGTGTTTGCCTTATTCATTAAATTCATTCATTAAACTTACATCTGTTTTGTTTAGTTTTCCATATCTGTTTTATTTTATTTTAAAAATAATGGTCAAAAGGAAAAAGAAACTTGCTCAAGGGTCCATATGGCAGAGCCAGGACCAGATCCCAGGTCCCCGCCTCAGGGCTTCGTTTCCCGTTGTTCCCACGCTTTGTGGGTTGTCCGCTTGCCCACCTCCCAGCCCCCAAACTTTGGCTAGCTGGAAAAACTGCAGATTTACAGCTCACTTTGGTTGACTTTCAGGGCTAAGCTGAGACAGCTTGGGAGGGAAATTGGTGATGCCCCTTTGACTCATAAGGAGAATTCTTTAAGAGATGGGTTAAGTTAGGAGTGAAGAGATTTCATACATTCATGTGTGATGGGTTTTGCAGGGGCGGGAGGTGACTTGACCGATTTTTCTATCTCCGGTTAGTTCAAAAATACAAGCCCAAACACCCAGTCATCATTTGCATACTCAGAACCCCTTTCAGTTTATTTCCTTAGCCTGACCCATCTGATTCCTTGAAATGATGTGTTTTTTCTTTAATAAGCACTTACCCCCCCTCCCCACCCCCACACACATACCCCTGCCTCAGCCGTCATTTTCCTCTCTGACTCCTTCCTGTTGCTCTGGAGAAGCCCAAAGAGGCAGTGCCAAAGCCAGTGCCAAAGCCATCATGGGACCCAGGCAAGAGGACAGTGGATGAGCCCTGATGATGCTAAGCACCCCATTCCCCCCTGGCAAAGCAAATTGGAGGGCCTTTTCTGAATCTCCTCTGAGAGGGATCCTAAGGGTGTTGAAACCAGAACTCGGGCTCCTAGCTGGACTCCTGCTTCTTTCTGCCTGGAGTGTCAAGTTTCACTGGCAACAGGCCATAGCTTTGATCTCCTCTGAGGCCCTAGGACACTAGTGGGGAGAGTGCCTAGTGTGCACCCCAGCTCTGCCTGTTTAGGATAAGAATCATTCTTTGCACTTATCCGCCCGTTCCAAAAGGATGTGGAAGGGCTCCTCTGTTGGGGATCAGTGGTCCACAGTCCTTGGTCTCCCCCAGGTAATTGTAATGAAGCCCTCCAGTTTTCATACTGCTAAGGAGGAGGGCTCCCCTGTAGGCTCTGAAAGCACTGTCTGATAGAACTTCCTGTGATACTGGAAACGTATATACTGTTCAGCACGATGGCCACTAGCGTAGGTGGCCATTGAGCACTTGAAATGTGGTAGTGTAACCGAGAATCAAAATTTTAAATTGTATTTAATTTTAATTAATTGAAATTTAAATTTATATTGCTGTGAGTGACTACTGGCTCCCTTCTTGGACAGTAGTTCTAGGAGTGGGTCACTGAGAAGGCCGTAAGTGACCAAGTTGAGATGTTTCAGAACTGCCTGTCCCCCCCTTTTCATACGCATACATATACACTCCTTACACAGTCCAAGAAGGTCTTGGATACAGTGTCTGTTACAACAAAGTTCACTGTTTACATATTCTTATCTGGAGCGAGGCAGAGCTGCCACCGACCACAGACGTGCCCCAGCGCACAGCTCCGTCCTTGGCACAATTGGAGATAAACCGGGTGAGACCTCAGGATTACGTGCACCTGGGAAGTTTGAATTCAGCTGTCACAGGCCCCACAAACCTGGTGTCCCACCCCGGCATGCCCACCCTTCTCTCTTTTCTTCTCCCCTTTATGAAGAAAGAATCTGGTATCGGTCGACGCCCGGGAACTGGGGGCAAGCATACTTGTGTGACTAAGGCCCAGTCACCAGGGAGGCTAGCCCACACTGGCAGTTTTGATATTATTTCTTATTCTGGATGGAAATGCTTGGCCTCGAGTGAGAAGGGGTTTGCCCTCTGTGAGAAGGTGGAGGTGGGGGACAGCTCTCAGTTTCTTTTTATACATGTACACATTTTGGGGCAAGGTGGGTGGTGGGACTGAAAGTGCACTAAGGTATTTACCAGATGAGTTGGTCCTCCTATTCCCCCCACCTCCGCTTTCCCACTGCCCAGCTCCTGGGAGTGCTCTGTGATGTTTGTTGAATGAATGATGAATGAATGAGAGATTTCTGCCTGCTGGAGTGTCCTCGAGGATGGACTTCTGCTTATCCTCCCCTCTCCTCTGCCCTTCTCTTCCTCTCCCCCTGCAGTATAGGCGTGCCATCTCCCCTTTCCCCTTCCCTTTTAATCAAGGCTCTTCGATGCGTGCTTCATTTTCCGGCACACTAACCTTTGCTAATAGCTGTTTCCTGATGTAACCCAGCTATCCCAAATGTCCCAGGAAGTAACCCTGCACCGCCGTCTCCCCCGAGCCCCATGGCATGTGTGACTGTGCAGACCATGTGAACAGTCTTCGGCAACAGGGGTGTCATTGTCCCCTCGCCCGTCCTCGCAGATGGGGACAGAGCTTCTCTGTGTAGGCAGGATTTCCTGTACGCTGGTTGCCCTGTCTCTGAACACTCCAAGCAGTGCCCCCTTCTGCCTGGTGACTCATGATCTCTTCTGCAACCCAGTGCCTAATCCTGCCTGATTTCTCTTTATTTTCGTTGTGGTAAAGTATACATAACAAAAATTTTACCATTTTCACTATTTTTAAGTGGCAATTCAGTGGCATTAGGGATATTTACAGTGTCGTACAATCGTCACCACTATCCATTTCCAGAAATTGTTCATCATCCCATACAGAAGCTCTGTGCCCGGTAAATAATAACTCCTCATTCCCCCGTCCCCTCAGCCCCTGGTCACCTCTATTCTAATTTCTGTCTCTAGGAATTTGCCTATTCTGGGTACCTCATAAAAGTGGAGTCATACAGTACTGTCTTTTTGTGTCTGGCTCATCACATAGCTTGCTTTCAAGGTTCATCCATGTTGTAGCATATATCAGAATTTCATTCCTTTTATGGCTGAATAATATTCCATTGTTCCATATGTATATACCACATTCATCTGTTTATTCATCTGTTGATGGATGCTTGGGTCGTTTCTACCTTCGGGCTATTGTGAATAATGTTACTGTGAACATGCGTGTGCAGATATCTATTCGAATCTCTGCTTTCAGTTCTTTTGGGTATATACTTAGGAGTGGAATTGCTGGATGATATGGTCATTCTTTGTTTAACTTTTCGAGGAATCGCCCAACTTTTCCACAGCAGCTGTGCCATTTTACATTCCCACCAGCAATATACTTTTAAAAAAATTCTTAATTTTAAGCTATAGAAATAATGTGTTCACTTTAAAAACTTCCAAGGATGTAGAGGTATGGAAGTGAACAGCAAGACCCTCACGTAACCCTACCTCTCAGGTAACTGCTATTTAGTATTTGGTGCATATCCACACGGACATCTTCCTGTGCATAGCCAAATATACAAGTATATACCCGGATACTTCAACAGAAATCCTCCTGAACACGTGGCCCTGCAACTTGGTTTTTCATGTCAGTCCATGTTGGCACCTGAAGGTCTCGGCTGCATGCTTTTCCATTTTGTGGACGTACCTTGTGTTATTTATTAATTACCAGGTATTGAGAGATAAATAGGAGCTTCTCCTTTTTGCTGTCACAAATCGCACTGCACTCATGGCTTTGCACACATGGACCACCGTTTCCCCAGCCCTCAGCCCTTTTGGGGAATGCGAGCTGAGCTTGGCATTGGGGAGACCACGCAGCCCGGAACCATCTTCCCCACCAGTCTCAGCTTTTCCCAAGTTGCTCTCCACTCTCAGGGCAGCTAAACTAAGCTGAGCTGTGAGCTTCTTTGTGGAGGAGGGCCACCCACCTGGCCTTAGCTCGCTGGCAGCCTCACCAGGCACACCCTCCGCTCTGGCAATTAGGGAGTCAGCTTCCTCGGAAGTAAGGAAGTAATTTAGAGGTGGGCAAAGGGGTGAGCAGGGGCTGGGGCATGGTGGGGGCGGGGGTGAGATAGCCAATAGCAGGCTGGGCTCTAGTCATGGGGCACACAAGTGAGTTTTCTCTTTGGGGCTATGAGAGGTGTTTGTGGAGCCATCAAAGCAGGTGGTGGAAAGACCCAGTTTAGTCCTGTCAAAAGGCCACCTTTCAAGCCAAGGACCAGCCTGTCTTTCACCAGCACCTTTCTGCAGAGCCCCAGGCAGCTGGTGAGAGTGTACAAAGAGGCCTGGAAAATCCATAAACTGCATAATCAGCCTCTGCGTCTTGGCCGCTTGACTCTGTTTATTACTTCCTGTCCCCGAAAGCCCTTTACAAACAGAGAGGCTTTGAGCGGGGTGAGTTGGACCTGGTGGGTGGCCTGCCCCTGCCAGGCAGAGGTCCCTAGATAGGCCCCCACCCCTATGTTGTTTAGGGAGGGTGGGAAGGAGGGGTGGTCTGAGAGTGTGAGGGGACCCCCTCAAAGGAGGGAGATCCCACAGAGCGCTGTTTACTTTGTTCAGTTGACAAAGGACAAGGATCCCATTTCTCCCAATTTCCTCGAGGGCCTGGAGGTTAAGCTCTAATGAGGTGCGGGAAGAGAGCAGAGTGAAACTTTAGCCTCTGATTGACCCCTGCAAGGTGGGGAGGGGAGCAGACCCCATTCCCCGGGATCTAGGGACAGTCCTGGTTCCAAAGGCCTGTGAGGCTTGCTCAAAGCCTGTTTTATTCTTGTTATTTGTATTACATTTTTAAAAACGGATTTTTTCCTTGTCAGTTGACTTTGCTCCCTGAAAAGTTGCCCTGGACAGTGATTTGAGGCCTCATGGGCATGCCTGTGGGGGCTGTTTGCTGTTCTTGCCTTGCATCTGGGAGACATGGGGGACATGTGACACCTGCACGGTTGGAAGAGGTACGCCATCTTTTGAAAACGGGGGTATAGGAAGGCTGTCTTCCCAGAGCTGGGGCTGCCCATCCCAGCCAGATGTGGGGGGCATTGTCCATCTCTGGGAACTGGGGCTCCAAACACGGCTGTGGTCCCGTGGCCTGAATGCCCACCCTCCCTCTGCTGCCTTTCTGCTTCCTTCCTTTGCTTGGTTTCCCTGACTTGGAAGATGAGTGACCATAAAGCCCCGACATACCCTCTGTTGGAAGGCCTCTCTGATTTGAAAAGCAGTAGAGTTGTGTTGGCCTGCAATCTCTCTCTGCATGGACCTGCCAGGTGTGAGGGCCGTGGGTTTGCTGGTGCTTTCCCTCAGGGGCCATCTAAGCCGACTTCCACATGGGACCTGTGTGTGTCTCAGCCTGTGTTTTTGATTGTGCAATTCTGAGCCTGCCCCACCCTCCCAGCTCCTTCCTGAAAGTGAAATGCTTCAGTCCTTGCTCAAGAACAAAGGCCCCAAGCTCAGCCCTGCATGTTAATGATTTTCAAGTGTGGCCACTTCCTCTTGCCAGGCCTTGACTCACTCAGGCTGCTGCCCGCTGTGGTTGGGATGGAAGCACAACTTGACGAGAACCCAGACTGGGACAGGCCCTGCTGGGGTGGGAGTGGGAGGCCGCAGAGGTCCCCTCTGGGCCTGGGATGGCTGTGGCACGGAGGAGGCATGTGGTGGGACTGGCCTGCCCAGCTCTGAGCTGGGTGCATCCACTTCTTTTCTACCTCCTTGCTGCTGGGCCTGCTCCATACATCTGCTTTACTCCTACCCCAGGATGCCTGGAAATGGGACCATTGCCAGGCTGATCCCATGTTCCCAGCCCTCAGTTTCTCTCTTCGCCCCATGTAGAGCTGGAGTGGCTCACCGCTGTAAGTGGGGTGTCAATCTGGTGATGGTTAGGAGTGTGGGCTTTGGGGTAGAATCCTACTCTATCACTTCCTGGCTGTGAGACCTCGGGCAAGTTATTTAATTCCTTTGCTCCTCAATGTCTTTATCTGCAAAATAACACTTCCTACCTCATACTTCTGTTGTGAGGGTTCCACATAGGTAGAGTACCTAGTATAGTGCCAGGAGGAATCTCCCCTGCTGTGGGGTACATGCCCAGCCTAGAGTATGGCTGAATGGAAAGGACTGTGGGCACTCAGCATCGTAAACTGTTAAGTGCTGTGCACATAAAAATCACAATCATTTGGGGCAGTCAACATGTTCAGAGTGCGAGGATGATCTGTTTTGGGATTCTTAAATGGCTAGCTAGCATCAGCAGACTGTGGGTACAATTCAGATGTTTCCCACTGGCCGTTCTTCCTCTTTGGTTATTTTGCACACGTGCTTGCACGCAGATTCACCGTACACAAAGATAGCATAAATCTGAATTCACCCGGTGTCCATGGGCTATGGGTCTGGTAACTGCCATACTCCACACTCAGAGATTTATAGACCTTGAAGGATGAGTGAGTCATCTTTTGCCACTAGCAAGCAGTGCTTGAGCACTGGCTGAATACGTAGTGCTTTAACGGTGACATCAAGGAGACAAGGAACCGAGGAATGTCTAGCTGCTTTTGGAGGGGCCCAGCTACTGCCGCGTGCTCCCCCTGCTATCTCCTCAGACCCCTTCAGTCTGGATAACCTTGTAACCCATTCGTAGGCTGGGGCCACTCTGGCTACATCGTCTGTCTGACCCGTCCCTCGTGCCCTTCTGTGATGGCAGTAAGGGATAGGGTCCACACAGCCCAGGCTGGCTGCTTCCCTGTGAGATACAGAGCAGGATGAGTCCGGGCATGTGGGGTGACTTGGCAGTGCCTTTGTTTGATGACTGTTGACTAAGCCCAGGTGTGGGACCCAGTGTTTACAGAATCTGGTTGGCTCAGTCTGGAATGAAGAAAATAGATATTCAGAGGGGCAGGGAGGTGTCATGGATAATCCAAGAGGTATTTGTTTAGGGCCTAGAGCCAGAGATAAGGTATTTTTGCAGATTTTCCTAAGTCAAACAGACAGGAACTCTTTTTAATGTGTACCTACAGTGTACATTGGCTGCTACAGGGACTGAACAGTCCACAAAACTCGGCTCATACACCTATGGATCATCTAGGGACTCAGGGCAGATGCAGTGGATGTCAGGGGTGAAAGTGGTCTTAGGGATCACGTAGTCCTCCCTGCCCATTTTTCAGACGTGAACCTGAAGTTCCAGGAGGTAAAACGACTTGCCCAGTGTCACTCCAGTGGTTCAGATGGAGCTAGCACCAGAATCCAGGGCTCCAAACTGCATCACCCTATAAAATAACGGTCCTCATAATTTCCTGGGCATCAGGCTGACCTGGGGAGCTTGTTGCCATGCAGATTCTCAGGCCAAACCCCCAGAAATTCTGATTTAATAGTGGGGTGGAGAATATGTGTTCTTAGCAGACACCTCATAGGAGTCTGATGAAGCATTACCATGCTCTGAGATACAACGTCGTAGTGCAAAGAGCATTCGCTTGTTAGACTGATAGAGAAGTACACTTTCATTTCCAGAAGAGCAGCTTGGTAGCAGCGGAGGGGACAGGCAGAGGTGCAGGCAGCTTGGGAGATGAGAGCATGTGGGGTTAAACCCAGGCTTTAAAATACTTGCAAGTAACTGATGTGTCAGGAGACTTGACAGGTACACTTGTCTCTGCCCTGTATGGCCGTGCAGTTTGGATGTGGCACAGTCTTGGACAGACTCTAGGTCACATATAACTCAGTGTCCCCACCTGTAAAATGGCTCTGATAAAGGTAGAAGGTGATAATCTACAGTACTAGGTTATCATGAGGATTAACCGACATCATGCATCAGTAATACTGCCTAGCCTCAGTAAATGGCAGATTCTCTGATTACAGATAATTGCTGGATGAGGAGGGTGAGGGCCGGCTTCTGTTTAATGTCTTTATAGAATGGACTTCTGCTGAGGGTTTCTTTGGAGGAAAGGGGTCTGATTCTATAGCTAAAGAAAGGATACAGGTCCTTCCAGCACTGGGGGACCTGGATGTAGTCACCTCCTACAGAAGCGTCATCATGGTTTATACCTAATACAGTGCTCTATCTCTGGCCTTGATCCATCCCCCACCCATATCCCTGCATCCCTGGGAGATTTCAGTGATGGGAAAGGTCAGACTGAGTAGGGACTATTTCTCTCCATTTTCTAGAGGAGGAGCCTGAGGCCCCCTCGAGGCAAAGAGGGCTGGTTATGGGACCCCCCAGGAGGTCCTACCCCCTCCCCCTGACTGTCATATTTGAGGGCCAGGCCTGGTAGCCTCAGCAGCCTGAGACTTTTCCCTGCACTCCTTTCCAGGAGCGGGTCCTACAAGTAATCAGGAAGCTGGTACTTTGGCTAGGGTGTGCCGCTTCCAGATTCTGGTCTGTTTTGTTGCAGGTCAGGTCAGCCCGACCTCACTGTCACTGCACCAGACACTGTAAAAACCATTCCGGGCAAAGATGGAAAAAAGATTGGGATTGGGAGCCACATCTGGCCCTGCCATCAGCATAGTGAAGAGATGGACCTGCAGGGTGGGCTATGGGAGGGTCAGGGTGCTGTTAGTGCACATTAGTGTGTGTTTAGGAGAGTGTGGCTGTAATTTTAAAAACACAGCTTCAGAGCTGGGTGGAAAGAGAAATGGATTGAGTGCCTGGGCTGGATGGGAGAGTTCAGGAAAAATCTGAAGAAGGTGTCTGTGTCCTGTGGCTGAGGGCCCGAGATGAGCATGTGGCACTCTGTGAGTGAATGGGTCCGAGTGAGCTGGTGCTTGTGGCACACTGAGGCACATGAGCTGTTTCGGAGTGTACTAGTGTGTATGCCTGCACGGGGAGAGCGCGCTGGCCCAGGAGTCTTGAGAGCGGGGTTCAAATCCCAGCTCTGTAGCTATTGAATTCTGTGACCTTGGCAACATGCATCTGAAAGTGAGAATATGAGGTTTCTTCCTGCCTTCCTAACCGTGGTGTCTCCAGAGGCCATGTGTGGGTGTGTGGGTATGTAGAGGCAAGGCCATGTAGATGAGTGAGGGCCTTAGGTGGGGAGGGGAGGCCTGGCAGCTGGCCTGTAGGCGCCTTGGTTGTGACTGCGCAAGGGAAGCTTTGCTGGTTCACAGGCCAAGAAGGGACAGAGGTGGAAAAGAGGGAGCAGCCTGTGGCTGGGGGAGGTAGCTGGCCTGGTAAGTGGCTCTAAACAATCCCATCTGCTGTGTGGGCTGGGCCCTTCTCCATGGGGTGGAATTTCTGATGGCGTCCTGGCTGCCTGGTTGGAGGCGGGGCGCGGGGGTGGGCGGCATGGCCCTCTAGCCACAGCTGCTGCCCGCTCTTTTGAAGCTCAGGACCAACCACCCCCTCCCCAAGCCTCTGCTCCCAGCCCTTAGCTTGCATTCCTCAGCTGCCAGAGGTGGCACTTCTGAGAAGGCCACTCTGCCTGTGTGCCTGTGCTCCTGCTGTCCAGAGCCCTGAGAGGGAAGGTCCCTGTTACACCACTTCCTAGCCCTCAGCCACCCCACCCCGCCGCTCCTCGCGGAGTGGGAGGCCTGGCAACCCAGGGCCCGTGCAATATTCCAGTCGCTTCACTTCTCCTCCCCTAGGTTGGTTCTCTAGGAGTAGAGTATAGGAAGGAATGGGGCTATTGGTCCAGCTCCCTGCTCCACTCAGGGGCCCTGGAGCCCCCAGTCTGAGGTCCTGGAGGCCCCTGAGGGGAGGTCTTTGTGCTGCACACACTCCCCCTTCAGGGCTGGACTCAAGATCATAACCCCAGGCCTGACTCCAGGGCCTGGCCAGAGACTCAGCCTCTGAGAACTATGTGGCCTTAGGGCTTACTAACACCTGCCGCCCACTAAGAGGGTCCAGATGTGGAGCGTGCTGCCCATCACGAGTCCCCTTCAGGAGCCCATCCGAGGAGGTGTAGATATCCTGTTCTACCGATGAGGAAACTCACCTGGAGAAGGTCCACTCACATCCTTCCACCCCTCCAGTGGGGATCAGGATGTAAGCTGAGTTTGGCCCTGAGCTAAAGCCCCCGCCTTAACCGCTGTGCTCTGCGGCCTCTTACCTCAGACTCAGCTCCCGTAAAAACCAGCTTGTGGTTTCCCCTCCACTAGGAGCTTCCTGGCCAGACCTGACCCTGTTGTTCCCCAGTGGGCCCTCCATGCTGTAGTCCGACCTCTGAAACAGCTGTAGCCTGGGCCATCACCTTGCCCACCGGGTCTTGTTGTCCCCAGCAACTCCACCAGGAGGTGGACAGGCCCTGACCATAAGGTTCAAGGAAGCACCAGAGGAGGGGCGGTGCCTGGTTCCCACTGAGGCAGGACTGAAGAAGGCCTCTGAAGTGGTGGAGGCAGGGAGGATTGAGTTGAATATTCTAAAGATTAGAAAAAATTTTAAAGCCCTGGAACCTCTGTGGTTCACTTTTTTTCTTAAGATTTTTTTTCTATTATTCAGTTTTTTGTTTGTTTTTAATTTGATAATATAAGGTGGAGGTTAAGGAGAGCACCGACTCTGGGGCAGATGTTGGAATTCAAATTCTGGTGCTCTCACTGACCGTGTGACCCACCGTACGCTATTTAAACTCTCTGAGCCTTAGTTTCCTTTTCTGTGAAGTGAGTATAATAATTGCTTCGCTGTAAGGCTTTGATGAGATGATACATGCCAAGTGCTTGGAAAGTGCACGGCACACAGTAAGTACTCGTGGATACCTGCTCTAATTATTTTTAAAAAGTAATTCATGTCCTTCGTAGATAGTATACATATGTAAAAGGAGCATTAAAAGCCACTGGTAAGACTGTCACTGATACTCTTTATAGGTTATTTGCTTATTTTCTTTTTGAATTAATAAATGAATATGAAGCAAAATTTAAGATATACAAAGATTTACAGAGAAAAGTTTCCCTGATCTGTTTCTTATGACTTAGTTCTCCCCTGTAGCAACCTGTATCATTCGTTTCTTGTGAATCTTTCCAGAGTGTTCTCTTTCTCCCTCTTCGTACGTACAGACACACACACACCACAGTGCACGCTAGTGCACAGGCACACCTTGTTTTATTGCACTTCGCTTTATTGCACTTCACAGATGTTGCATTTTTTACAAATTGGAAGCAAGACTCTTCACCAGCTAAAAGATTTCTACTCTGTTGCGACACTCGCTTTATGACAGTGTCTGGAACCGAATCCGCGCTATCTCCCAAGGTAGGCAGGCCTTCAGTGATTATACTCACGTTTTGTGCCTCGCCTTGTCCCTCTGAGTGATAAGCCTTGGGCATAGAGACATACAGAGATGCCTCGTTTTTGTTTACCATTGCGTAGTATTCCGTTATATATATTATATGAATTCCATAGAAGTGGAATTAGGATCAGTAGGTGGGTGCGACGTATGTGTTAGTGTGGGGGGAAAGGGGTCAGGAGTTGGGATTTCTGTTCCCCAGATCCTCCTCTGCTCACCCTGAGCACCCCTTCCTAATCTTGATTCCTTGGCCTGCATTCCTTGAATGTGCTCAGATACTAAATTAAATACTAAGTGTGGTGTCATTGACCGACCACCTGCCCGGGGGCCCAGAGACATTTCCTATGGCTGTCCAGACTTCAGGGCTGAGCCCCAGACCATGCAGACACCACCTGTGGAGGAGCCTTCACCCTAACTACCTGAAGGCGAGGCCCAAGGGAAGGACAGCTGGCCCCTCTTTCCCAAGGGGCTGGACCTGGGCCAGCATGAGCTCATGCCTGGAGCCAGCCCAGCTCCACTGCCATGTACCTGAGCTGCCAGAGGCCCCCTTCCCCCAGTTCGGGCCATTGCACTCAGTCCCAGGTACAAACACATTCAGGCCAGCCCAGAACCCTCCCCAGGGCTTTGGCCCCATGTGGGGCAGTGGGGAGCAGCACCGCTCTGTCCACTGAAGTTTGATCTCCTCTCAGGCACCTGGGTTAAATGTCTTGGCTGAGCTGGTGGTGTTTGTTGATGGAGAGAGGGATTGTTGTGGAAATAGTCCCGGTTCAACCAACTCAGGTAGAAGTGGAAAACAGTTGGTTGCCCAGGCTACTTGATAACCTTGGCGGGGTGGGAAAGAGGTTTTTGTAAGAAACTGCCAGGGTTCTGAAGTCTTTCCTTTTGGATGAGGCTTTGCCTGAAGACTCCTCCTTCTTCCTCTCTCACTCCACCTGCGTGGGCATGCACCTCCAGCCTCTCCAGGGGCAACTCTGCCCTGCTAGGACTCAACTCAGTTCAGTGTGCCCTGCTCTGTGTGCTGTGTGCCCTGCTCTGTGCTCAGCTCCAGGGAGTAACAGAGAGGTGGTTAAACCCATGGATTATAGAGTGTCAAATCTGGAATCAGACTTCCTGGGCTCAAATGTCAGCTTGGCCACTTAGCTGTGGGGCCTTGAACAAGTTACTTGACTCTTTTATGCCTCATTTTTGTACCTATAAAGTAGAAATAGCAGTGGTAATAAGCGCCTCATAGGGCTGTAGAGAGAACGAAGAGTTAACATGCGTAAGGCACTTGGAATAGTCATTGGCATGTTAAGAAGTAGGCAATAGTGTTATCATTATTACTATTATTACCGTTATTCACCAAGATGAGCCAAACAAATGACATGTTACTCATGCCTGAGGAGCTTCCTCTTGGATCTTTTCAACTGGAAGGCAGAGTTGGCTTCTTGATGGCGCCTTTCATGGCAGACAGGCCTAATATTTGGGCCTCAGGAGCAAAGATGAATGATAGTGTCCTTATGATTGAGGCTCTGGGGCCAACCCTCCCATAGGGGAGGGACCTTATTAACTTCCTTTGTAACCTTTTGCCCTAGTCCTTGCCCCACAGCCTGGATTGGCTACAGACCTGGCCACAGAAATTGAGGTGAGAGAAAAATTAGGAAAGAAAATGTGTTTTTTCCCTTTTTTTTTTTTCTTCTACAGATTTTTAAAAGATCTTTGGGGGGGATTTTTTTTCTGCCCTAGCCCTAGATTAGACTAGATTACATTGGCCCAGAAAAGTAAATGGCTAACTCAAGGTCACACAGCAGGGAATGGCAGAGCTGAGTCGCATCTCCCTCTTTCTTTCCTCCTCCTCTCAGGTCCTGCCAGGTCTCCTTTTCCCAGTGGCTGTGCCTGAGGGTCCTCTCTGTCCTTCCAACCCCCACCCCCATCCAGCAGGTGGGCACAGGTGTGGCTGCCCAGGAGCTCCAGGCACCTAGGGAATGAGGCTGGCTTTGTTGCAGTCCCAGCAGCTGTGGCCGTTTGAGTTTCCATTAAGCCATTTCCGAGCCTTGGGCAGGAGCTGGAGGCTCGACATTTAAAGGTCACTCGGCTTTTGAAGCCACAGCGACATTAATAGCTTGGGAGGAAAACAAGCCTATGCAGGGGCAGGAGGACAAGGCGCCTCTGTCAGGGCTGCTCCCTGCTCCTCCCTGCTGGAAGCTCACACACGTACACACACACACACACACACACACACACTCACACACACAGACCCCTGAGAGTCTCATCATTTGTTCCACCCCCACCCCAATTTTCTCCCCTTTGGGGCCTCTCCAGCTCAGAAGCCAAGAGGCTAAGCAGACGTCCCTGTGCCCCACCCCCACCACGTCTGAGGTGACAACTGGACAAGGATGCAGCTGCCCCTGGCCCAGCAGCTTCTCCATTAACGCTGCCATTACCCACTTGAGGTTTCCCCAGGACTTAACCATGGTTACACAAGCGTCCCAGGGGTCATATGACCTCATTCTGGCCCTGCTGGCTTTTGCAGCCTGGATTCCTGATGAGACAAAGTTAGCCCAGGCCTACTCTTATACGGGAAATGAAAGGGCTGGCAAGCAGGTGTGTCTTCCTTGCCAGTTCTAATCACCCGGTAGTGGCTTGCCCAGAGCACAGTGTTAAAAAGGATCTGAGGCTGTGTGGGCGCCACAGGACAATAACACCTGGATGGATTAGTGATGCCTGCCAAGGACACGGGATATAAATATGTGGTCTGTGTGCCTCATGTTTACTATCTTGGGAATAAATTATTTTGAAATTCTTGAATCTTGGATTCTAAGACCCCTGGGGTGGTTGGGTGGTTCCTTTCCCTTTTAGAGTCTAAGGGTGGGGGTGGGGCAGATTCTTGGGTTCCGAGAAGCTGCCGTTTGCCCTTTCTCTGGGAGCAGCCATGGCCTGAGTCCTGGGACACCACCTAGTGGCCTGGCATGGCAGTGCCACTGGACTGAGCCCAGATCTAGACAAGAGATAGCGAGTCCTTCTGCAGGCTGTTATCAAAGCAATTGCAGATGGATCACAAGATGGGATCTGTCCATTTGTCCCTCCAGGATTTTCAGAGAAGGAAGCAGGGATGTGTAGGGACACAGCTGGCCTGGGGCAGTCCCACCCACTTCCAGAAGAGTGAGAGATGGGCAGGAAAGTGCTAGCAATTGGGATCTCTGGCCTTCCAGCCCCACCCCCACCTTTCTAACCCCCACCTCTCAGATGTGGGTCCTGGTCCTCATGGGGCAGGGGGAATGGATTTTGAAGGGGATTGACCTCCTGCCCCCTGAAGCTGGAGCTCACTTCGAAAGGGGACCAGCCTGATATCATACTATGGGCCATGGAGGAGGCAGGCCCTCAGGCCAGGTGACAGAAGGCTAATGGGACTTCAACCATGTCGCTAGACTGCCTTGGCCTTGGTTGCTTTGTCTGTGAAGTGGGATAGTAACGCCCCTGTGTAAGTGATAGGTTTGTTGTAAGGACTGAATGAGAACATAGAGGAGAAAGGGCTTTGGAAATGAAAACGTCCCCCACCCCCCCACTGCTGTGAAGTCGGAGGAGGAAAGGAAGGGAAGACAGTCCCGTTACTGTGCCCCTTAATCTCTCCTTCCCTTCTTTACTTACCCACCTAATAAATACCTGTTGACAGAGCCAGGCACTGTTGTAGGCACTGGGGATACCACAGTGAACAGAGCAAAGACCTTGTCCTCACGGAGCTTACATTTGAGTGGGGAAGACGATCAATGACAATTAAATATGTAATCCCTCTGGTGATCTGTTTCATGAGGATAAAGGGTTAGGGGAACACTGGCAGATGGGGCGGGTGGCGTTGTCTCTCTGATGAAGTGATGCTTGAGTGGGGGCCAGAAGGAAGCAGTCACGTAGATATTTGAGAGAAGAACTGGCAGGTGGTGGGAAGCGTAAGTTCAGAGTCCCCTCGGTGGGATCTTGCAAGGCTTGTTGGTGGACTAGCAAGGATCCAGGGTGGCCAGAGTGAGTAGGAGGAGGAAAGAGAGTGAGGGTCTGTTTGTGCGTGTGTCTGTGTGTGTGTGGCTTGATGGCAAAGTCAGAAAGGGGGTGCAGGCAGGACCATGTGGGGCCCGGTGGGCCACGATAAGGCTCCGGAATGTGTTCTGAGGACATGGGGAGACCCTGGGGGGTTTGGGGCAGAGGAATGACCACCATGATGAGTAGTCTGTAGGGAGGCAGTTGGGGAGACAGGGAGACAGGCAAGGGGTGGTAGCGGTGGAGGTGTCAAGGAGGGGCCGGATTCTGGAATAATTTTGAAAACAGGGAAGACTGGATTTGCTGCAGTTTGTGGGAGTGTAAGAGAATGTGAGCACTCAAGGATGACTCCCAAATGTTTGGCCTGAGCCACATGGAGTTGCCATCGACAGAGATGGAGGAGAGGAGATGCAGGTTGGGGTTGGAAGAAATCACGAAGGTGGACAACCTGTCATGTTAGAGCTGGTACTGGACATCCAAGGGAAGGCAGCAGGTCAGATGTGCAAGTGTGGAGTTGAAGGTCATGTTCTCAGGAAACCTTAGGGCAAGAGAAATTTGGGAGCCAGTATTGCGTGTAGATGGTATTTAAAGCCATGGGACTGGATAAGATCACTCAGGGTGTGGATGTAGTCTAGGAAAAGGGCCAAGGCCTATGGCTGAGGCCACGCAAACCTGTCTCATTGGGGGCTTACCATGCTCCAGGCATCCTTATAAGTTCTGTCACAGCACTCCTGCTAGGTCGGTGTTATCTCTATTTTTACAAATAAGGAAGCTGAGGTTCAGAAAAGTGAAAAATTTCTCCAAGTCAAAAAGTCTTAATGGGAACCCAGGATTCTGGCTCCTGGGCCCTCACATCACCCATGTGGCCTCTGCCTGGTTCTGCAGGAGACTAGCTAGAGTGACCTTGGGCAAGGTCAAGAGAATAACATTGGGGCAGCTTGCCCACCTCTCTGGGCCAGGAGGGAGTGACTCAGGCCTTGGCTGTCTACTCAAGCTTAGAGTGAAGGTTGGCCATTTGCGTCCCCTGCCAGGCCTGGATTGTTTTATGGGGAAGTGGAAGGCCTGGCTGCCTGGGACCTGCAGGAAGACAGGTATGGGGTTTCTGCTTCCCAGTCCCCGGGTCAGTCACAACTGTGAATTCAGGAGAGCCTTTGAGTCAGCCTCCAAGATTTCTAACAGGCTCGGCGGGTTTGATTCACTTCCTGCTTCAGAAGCCGGTCAGGGGTTATCTCTCTCTGTTTCCCTGCCAGTGCCCAGCAGCTGGGGTTCAGAGCAGTGAAGTGGTTTCCCCAAGGTCACAGAGCCAGCTCTGGGGCAGAGCCAACAGACACCCCCTTCCCTCCTCCCTTCCTCAGTGCTGTCTGGGTCACATTTCCTCTGCTGGAATGTCAGCCAGGCTGTGCCCTGTCTCTTGAGCCTGGGGCACACATGGCTACATTTCTGAGGCTCCTTGGCTCTTCGCCCTGCAAGCCTGACTTAGCATTTTTGGCTCTTAGGTAGTAGATTCCTAATTCTGGCCTCTCTACCTACTGGCGATGTGACTTTGCGCAAGTTACCTGACTTCTATGAACTTGTTCCCACAGCTACAAAATGGAGACGATAACATCTATCTCTGGAGTTGTAATAAAGATTAAATGTGAAAGCGCCTGGCACAGCTCATAAACCTAAATCTCCTGCCATAATTCTTTCATGTGTTTCAAATTGCTTTTCATTTGAGTCTTACTAGTTGCAAAAGGCAGCCTGGGAAAGATGACTCTGACCCTGAGGACAGTCCTTCTGCCTGCTACCAGCCATGCTAGCCATACCTCAGCCCTGGCCTCAGATTGCACTTGAGTTTAGTTGGGGGAGGGATGATTCTGAAAGGTGGGGGCCTCACAGCCCCACCTGGTGCTAATTCTAGGCAGCCTGGCTTGGGAGTCTATGAGTCCCTGCAGAGCCCTGTGAAAATGGTATTTCTCTACATTAAATCCTGTTTCCCTGCATTTCCCATTACCGTTTCTGAGCCACTTTCTCCTCGTCCGCAGAACCACCCTTTGATGGAAAAGTCTGGGCTTTGCCACTACTGGCTCTGTGTCCTTGGGCGACTCCCTCCTAGTCTTAGGTCTCCTCTCTTCATCTGTAATTTGGATGTGGCTGGCTTAGAGTTTTCAGCCATTTACATGTCATGGCACACGCACAAAATACTATCTTTCAAGGTTTGGCATCTGGGGTAAATGGAAGAGGCTTCTTGACCTGTTGTGTCTCCAGCTGCCCAGGCCAGCTAGGCTTTCCCTAGGGCTTCAAGGACCAGTATCTCTTTCCAGAGGAAATTCCAGGGGTTGACATCCAGATGGTGGAGAAGGATTCTCTTAGAATCCCCCACCCTATCTATTCCTGTAGCAGCACAGCCAGTATTACTGACTGCTGCTGGCTTCTTGCCAGCCTTCTGGGGCAGTGGCAACAACAGTCACACAGCTAACCATGTTCTAGGCACTGGGCTGAGGATTATCTTGTTGAATTCTCTTTGAAGCTCCATACATATAAGTGAGGGCACTGGGCACAGAGAGGAGAAGAGGTTTGTATAAGGTCCCATAGCCAAGGTGTGACAGAACAGGAATTATAGCCTCGGTCTGAACTGATCCACTTACTGTAAATGGTAGGCATGTGAGAATGACTCTCAGAGAAGCCCAGAGGCTGAGGGACTGGTCCAAACGGGAAGATATAAACCTCACCATTTTCCTTTTTCCTCCACCAGGGGTGGGTCAGGTCCTGGCTTCTTTCTTTAAGGGACTGCCCTTAGCAAAGTGAAAGCTGAGTCCTCCCATCTCTCTTACTAAATTACTCCGAGGGGCAGGATGATGGTGGCTTTACTCCAAAAGGCACTGACCCCTATGTGCGACAACACCAGGACAGCAGGTGACAACCCAGGGCACGGGCTTCTGGGGCCTCTTGGCCCTGAGGTGTGTGTTAGAGGCCTCAAGGCAGGTTTCCAGGGCCCAGGACAAAAGCAGTCCCCAGGGCGGAGCTCTGTCTTGTAGGGCATACTGCCAATCAGAGTGGCATCCTCCAACTTCTCAGTGTGTCGGGGGTGGTGGGAGATGTGGGTGTGGGGATTTGGGGCGTCTAAAGCCAGCTGCGGGAGGCCATGTCATACTTGGCTACCTTCCTGTTCATTCTCATAACAGAAGTCTTGAACTGATCATTTGAGATCACCCTCTGTGTTTCCTTGTGAATGGCTTTGGCCCCTCTGGGCTGTGACTTGCTCATCTGGGAAGTGATGGAGAGGAGGAGGTTGACTAATAAATCATGCTTCAGCCAGTCAACAGAATACTACTCAGGCATTAAAAATGATGAAATAGATCTATATGTTCTAACATGGAAAGATGGCTATAATAAATTATGAAATGGAAAATACAAGTTGCAGAATAGAATTTATGCTTTGATCACATTTCAGTAAAATAAATTCATACATACAGTAGTATATGCATAGAAGAGGAATATAGATATAGATATATCAGAGTTAACCAGTTTTCTTTTTGGGAGTGGGAGGGGATTATAGTTCTGTAACATCACTGTCAGGGGGCTGCATGGGATCCATGTGCTTCTAGTTTCTATTCTTGAATACAGCCCACGTCTCTGGGACTAGGCAGACGCCCGCCCAGCAAATCCCAGAACATGAGCCCTGGAGAATTTCCATGTCCCTCCAAGGAAGTAGAGGTTTGAAGGAAGTTAGAATCTCAGCATGGTGGCTCCAGAAGGCACTAGGGGGACAGTTTGAGGTCTTATTTTACCTGCGAGGGGACTGACCTAAAGAGACAGAATCGTGGTAGTGATGGGTCTTCTGACTCTGGGATGAGAGAGGGTCACCCCTTCCTCACCCTTGTGGTCTCGTCTTCCTTACATCATCAGCTATTTGACTGTTGAGATTATGGCTAAGAAGATCATCACACTGATTTGCACACACAAACATTTCTATATCAGCTGTTGAGATTATGACACAAGTCCTAGAAAAGGGAAAACAGGTTTGCACCTGTTTCATCAAACTTAAGAATATCCTTTGATAGAACAGTCCCTTAAAATAAAGCTGCCACTTTTCTATAATTAGCAAAATTACTGTAAAACTTGGGATAAGCATGAGAAAGTCAGAACTTGATTTTAGACACACACAACTCTCGATTCACTGCACTAACAGAAATGCAACCTCGGCAGTGATTTACATGCCTTGATCTGAGTGGGCTGGATGGTTTTCCGTCACAGATTTAGTGGAGCTCTGTACAAATTGGAAGCCATGATGGTGGGACCACGATGTTGGGACTGTGATGTGAGAAGATGAGGAAAGCAGGAACGGGGTGGGGCTGGAGGCCAGAGAGGCAGGACATGGCCTATACAGAGCCCCTCCTTCTTCAATCAGATCCTCAAGGGTTTTGTCAGTGTGTGGTTGAGACCAGGGGCTCAGAGACCATAGTCCTGGGTTCAGATTCCAGCTCCTCCACTTCTTCAGCGTCTATACTTCGATTTTTTCATCTCCAAAATGGGGATACTAGCAGCCACCTCATAGCAGTGTCATCCGTTAGGCCCCTCAGAACACTTAGGATGGTGCCTGGCACAGAGTAAGCCCTTGCCAACTGATGTAGCTGTTAGTGAAAAACTGTGCCTGTTTGATTGTCGCAGCTGGAGAAGGAAGCAGTTCTCCCCTGGGCGTGGCAGGGGGTCGCCCTAATTCCCTTGGGCATCACCCTGAGCTTCAGTTTGTTGCGTTCTGTCCCTGACTCTGTCTACCTCGGTTTCAGGTGCGACCGTCTGTGGAGCCGGCTTCAGGATGTCCCGGGGGTGTGGATGACCAGCCGTCCAGCCCCCCAGGGCCCAGGCCCGGATGCCGCCGGCTCTCGAGGATCGCTCCCCGAGGGCCGCCTGTGGCCCAGCGGTCTAGTCTCCTGACCCGGCGACCCCGCCCGTCTCGTCCGGTCCCGCCCGGCCGCCCGGGGCCGGGGTAGGCGCGGGAGCAGCTTCCGGAGCCCGCCGAGCGTGCGGCGACGGCGCAGGGACCCGGGGGAAGGGGCTCTGCGCCGGCGGGCAGCACTTTCGCCCAGCGGCTCGGCAAAATGACCAGCCTGTTCCGCCGGAGCAGCGGCGGCAGCGCTGGCGGCGGCTCCGCCGGGGCGCGCGGGGCCGGGGGCAGCGAGGCGGCTGCCTCGCAGGAGCTCAACAACAGCCGGCCCGCCCGCCAGGTGCGCCGCCTCGAGTTCAACCAGGCCATGGACGACTTCAAGACCATGTTCCCCAACATGGATTACGACATCATCGAGTGCGTGCTGCGCGCCAACAGCGGCGCCGTGGATGCCACCATCGACCAGCTGCTGCAGATGAACCTGGAGGAGGGTGGCGGCAGCGTCTACGAGGACAGCTCTGACTCTGAGGACAGCATCCCCCCAGAGGTAGGGGCGTGGCCCTGGTAATTCCTGGTAAAACCTTAGAGGACTCGGGTTAGGACCCTATCTGGGTTCTAACTAGCGAGCAGCCTTATTTCTCCTGGGGAAACCGTACCCAAGTCAGTCAGTGACCTTATTTTACCGGCAGAAATCATGCAGTATTCAACAAGCACGGAGCACTTAGTGGTATGCCGAATATGGTACTAGATCGTGGTTAAAGACTCATCAGAATCAAGGAGCTTGTTAAAAATGCAGACACCTGGGCCCCATTCAACATAGTAAATGCCAGTCCAGGGTGGAGCGCTGTAGTCTGTATTTTTCAAAGAAAGGCTACTGTTGAACCTCTGGGTATCCATCCACCTGGGCCGAGTCAGACAAAGTTTCTGCCCTCGAAGAGTTCACAGTCCAGTGGGGACTAGAGGCAAGAGTCAGGCATGGACAGCTCAGGGTGGTAAGTGCTATGATGGGAGAAGCAGAAGCAGGAGAGGAGGGTACCCGCTTCGGATGCACATATACTAAAATAGGAGAGGAGGGAATGGATTCCAAGAGGACGGCTATGCTGAGACCCAAAGGAAGAGCGAAGAGTGAGGGAAAGGGTGTGCAGGCAGAGGGAACAGCTTGTGCAAAGGCTCAGAGGTGAAATAGACCATGAATCCCTACGGAACTGACAGCAGGACCATCTGCCAGGATCCTAGAATGAATGGAGACTGAGAGGTTGACGAGGCCTAACCACTGAGAATGAGTGGGGCTGTGCTCCCAGAGCATAAGGAGCCACAGAAGAGGAGTGACGTCAGACTCTCTCTAACTGAGGCATGATGGAGGGGGTAGTGAGCAATAGATACCCAAGCCGTTCTCTTCTCACTCCAAGGAGGTGGTTGAGGGATATGTGACCACCCCACAGCATCAAGGCCCACCTGCTGGGCGTGGCCAGTCCTCTGGCCCCATTCAAGAGTTTAGTACATATTTGGACCCCAGCCTCCGCAGGACCTGTAGTGCTGCACACAGAGTCCTTCAGTGAAAGAGTCACTGCCTGCAGGAGCATGTGGCACATGCAGCCATGGACAAGACAGAAGAAGGACTCAGTGGATGGGATTTAACTCTGCTCTTCATTGAGTCCCAGCCTGTGCCAGGCACCATCCTCATGCTTTAGATGTTATCTCTTCTAATCCTCACAAACTGTATGAGGTGGCAGTATTATTACTCTCATTTACCGTGAGAAAACCTAGACCCAGATAAGCCTTCAGAATCCTACTCTACACAGCCCTGCAGGCAGCCACGGTCCATCCATCAATCAGAGTCATCCTGCAGGGTGAAGCTCACTTGCTCTTCCTCCCTTGGTGGATGCTGCCTCAGCTTTCTCTCTCCAGGTAGAGAAGTTTTGTGGACAATGACATCTTGTTCATCCCTGTGCCTCTTGCAACACCTGGGACAATCCTGGCACATCACAGGCACTCAGGGAATGTTGTTGAATGAATAAATGTTGCTGCTGTCTTTACACAGCTTTCTTTAGTTTCTTTCCCCAGGAGACCATTCCTGTGACCTGCCTGGATTAGCAAGTGCGTGGGAATATTGGAAAACCCAGATTTTCTTTGTGAAAAGGAGGGGTGAGTGTGTGTGTGTGTGTGTGTGTGTGTGTGTGTGTTTGCAGATACATCTTTTAAGTGTGAGCTGGAAGGAAAGTTTTCTGAAAACTCTGACCCTTCTACAGTCTCCTTTGTTCTGGCAGGCTGGCAGGTAGGATACTATTTCTTCCTTTGTCCATGGCACCCACAGCCCTGCGAACCTCTGCAAGGCTTCAGCGTCCCTGCACTGTGTGTGCTTCTGTTTTTCTAAGAATCTTGCTTTCCAGATTGAATCCCTTCTCAGCACCCCTCTTTGGCTGTGTCCCCAACCCCCTACCTTTGGAGTTCTGCCTGAGCCCATCGGCAGGCAGTTCCTGAGCCAGCGGAAAGTGCTTTGGAAAATTTATGAGCAGCAGCTGGAATGACAATAACTGCTGACTGGAAAAAGCCCCCTCTCTGGGGGCTGATGGATGGTGGGCTGGCCTGAGGGGTAGCTTTGCCACAGAGAAACATCTTCTGTCAGATAAATGGCCAGACCCTGGCCCCCAGAGCACCTGGCAGGCATCCATCACCCACACTGAATTAAGCCAGGAGGCCACAGAGCCGAAAATTTCAGCACCTTTAGAGCCAGAAGAACAACCTCATTGTGGCTGGCGGGATTGGGGGGAGAGCGGTAGGGGGAGGCCAGAAACATGGCTGGGGTTGCTCTCCCTGGAGACGGGATCAGCCTTTCTGGAGCGTGCCTGGCCCGCTGCCTGCCTCCTTGGCGTTCCCTCATTCTGCTCCAGGAGTCTCTTATGAGTGTCTGGTTCTTGCAGCCCCAAGAGGCCACACTGAGGCACAGGAGCTGCCGAGAAGCCAGGGTACCTCCTGTTGTGGTCATGGAGGCCTGATCTCCCTGCGTCTGGGGACCCCAACTGCTAGGCCAGTTATGGGAAACCGCAAGCAGCATTCTTCTAGGAACAATTCCCACTAAGCTCACCCCTCCTCACCCAAGTAACTCAGACCAAGCTCAGTGTGGACAGACTAGACCAGCCACTGAAGGTGGAGAGGCTTATCCTCCAGCAGTTGGCCTCAAGGCCCCAGCCTGGAACCCCGTCTCTCAGAGCAGTGGGGTCTAGGGGATGGGGAATAGGGGCTGAGGGACAGTACCAGTGTGGTCTCTGGGTGTGCCAGGTAGTTGCTGAGCCGCTGTCCTGTGCCAGACACCTGAGGCTCACCGGTGAATAAGAATGGAGCTCACAGTGTTCTCTCCTTCTCTCTTTTTTCCCTCTTT
The DNA here is from genome assembly GCF_902729225.1 of Pteropus medius. Lineage (NCBI taxonomy): Eukaryota > Metazoa > Chordata > Mammalia > Chiroptera > Pteropodidae > Pteropus > Pteropus medius. The sequence continues at coordinate 4,040,436 of NW_024349799.1, read as the reverse complement.
TGGAAATTTGAGGTAGGCAGAGCAGTGGCCTGCAAAGCAGCTACATTCTTCTCTTTCTGCAAAAGCATCTGTTTAAATACTTTCCGCCTCAAAGGAAAGAACGTTAGTGCATTCCAGGGCAAGAGGCCTCCTTGGGTCAGGCTTGCTGTATATGCACAGAGCGTGGCAGTGTGTGTGCGTGTGCGCGCGTGTGTGAGCATGTGTGCACTCGTGTGTATGCTCACTTACCACCTTCCCATCTGCCAGGTGTCCCTGTAAGATTCTAGGCACGGCTGGGCTCAGGGCCGGGATGTGCCAGTACAACCTGGCCCGGCCCAGGCTTGCAGAGGCAGAGCAGAGGCAGCTTAGCAGTGACTTCTGCAAACTCACTTGAGGTTAAAACATGGGGTGTGGAGACTCTGGGGCCAATTGACAGCCTCTGAGTCCTTCCTAGGTTCTTTGATCTTGAAGGAGATGGGAACAGAGCTGGGGAGGAAAAGAGAGGAGTGTTGGAGGCTAAGGTATAGGCTGGTTGGGGTTGTGTGTCCTTGGATCTCTTGGTTGATGGCTGCCTCCTGCCCCAGACTTCTCTGTGGACCTCTGGGGAAGGGTCTAGGTCAGTCCATGGAGCAGGAACCCCAGCCTTTGCCCAGCCTTTGGCCTCTGCCTGCTCCTCTTTCTGCCTCCTAGATGAAGCGAGGAGTCTGGGAAGGAGGGGCACCCCGAGTACTTTCCTTGCCGCTGTGCACCCTGAGAATCCACTCCGGGAAATGCAGGCACTGTGCCTGAGGGAGAGACCCTTGCTGCAGAGACCATGTTCAAGTTGAAGATTCGGTTCTAAAAACAGTGTGTGGCTTTTGCCATGTCACTTAGTCAGCTTGGGTCTCAGTTTCCTCATCTGTATAATGGGGTAACAATCCATATCCTACCTTGCCAAATTGGGGTCTAAGTGAGATAATCTACGTAGAAGTACTTTGAGAGAGGGTGTGACTGATGTTAAAGTTAGTTATCAACAATAACACATGTATAGAAGAGTTTGTCCATCACAAGTGTGCAGCTCAGTGGCATTTCACCAGCACTCAGATCAAGAAATATTTGCAAAGTGCTGGTCGTAGCAATTTATATTCCCACCAGCAAAGCAGGGTTCCTTTGCATCCTTGCCCACACTGGGTCTTGTGTAAATGTTACTTAAATTCAAGGAAGGGTTGTTAATATACTTTTCTTTATTCTCTCTGATGCAGATCTTGGAAAGGACTTTGGAACCTGATAGCTCCGACGAAGAGCCCCCTCCTGTGTACTCCCCACCAGCCTACCACATGCACGTGTTCGACAGGCCTTACCCTTTGGCTCCCCCTACTCCACCGCCCCGGTGAGAAGCCAGCTCCTCTCAGCACAGGGCAGTATGGGAAGGGATCAGAGGTTGGGACTAGGTACAGACACAGTGGGAATCTTGGCTGGACCCCTCAGCATGCGGCAAGAGACATTTTAACTAGATACCAAGAACTTTCAAACTGTAAAGATTTTAAGAGCAAACGTTCCCTAAATTCCTTCTCTAGGCTGGGTGCTATGCTGAACATCATACTGGACACAGAGTCAAATAAGGCTCGGTCTCTGTCTTCGGGGGGCTGATAGTCAAGGAAGATACAGAGTGGGAATGACGAACCCATGGAATGGGACATTTCCTATCCCGAGCCCATGGCAGACATTACTAGTCCATCACTGTGCTCTTTCCTGCTCACTTGAGACAGACCCTCAGAATCCTCCTTAGCACAGAACTCCCAGATAGCCATCAGTCATTGATGGAATGAATATATATTTGCCATCCCTCATCTAGGGATGTTGTGGGGATTTTTAAGCAATGGGAGCAAGTAAGTTTCTTTTGCTGGGATAGTTTGATAACTGGAGGCAGAAGGATAGACTGCTAGGTCCTTGGAGACTTATTCTAGGCCAGGGACTCTGTAATTTGGAGATTAAACGTAAAATTGGTTGCCAGTTGGGTCCCATGGATCTCTGAGGTGCTTGTTTTTCAGGGCTTTGTGTTTATCGTGGGGCTGCTGGAACCCAGATGTCTCTTTATTGTAGAGCTGCAGTTCTAGTGGATCTTCCCTTCTGAAGATCTTGGGAGCCTCAGACAGTGGTAGTGGAGAACTTTGTTCTCACACAGAGTATAGACAATATATAGATATAGACAGTAATATCGGCTACCATTTACTAAGCGCTAGAAACCATCCCATTCGAATCCTCTAACAACTGTTGAGGTGTAGGCACTGTCATCCCTTTTTGACAGATGAGGAAACTGAGCCTAAGAGAGGTTTCATAACTTCCCCAAGACTGCACAGCTGGGATTCGAACCCAGGTCATTTTGACTCCAAAAGCAAGGCTCTTCATTGCTGTGTCTTGTTGTTTCCCTAATGAGAAAATTCTGTGATTGCAGTTGAGGTTGCTGATAGAGGCCTAGAAGTTTACGCGGGGAGGTAGGGGAGCAATGTTTTGAGTCAGGGACAGGAGTAAAGCTGGGCTCCTTCTTTTGACACAGTGGTACCAGGAGGTTGTAATGGGGAGGGGTGCTGGAAGTAACTAGGTAGGTCTGAGTGTGACCCTGGTAGGACTTGGAGCCTGGAATGAGGCTAAATGATTTTCCATTGACTTTTTAAATTTATTTACTTATTATTGTTTTTTTAATCCTAAGATGCTTTTGCAAAAGGTTCGGTTTCTATTAGGCAGAGTGGTCCTGCCTATTTTTCAGAAGGGAAAATTGGAGCCCTAAGAGACAGGATCCCAGTGTAACCTGGCATGAATATTCTGGCCACATCCTCCCTTCCCTACTCTGGCTGGGTGTTCAGCTGCTGTGGGTTGGGTAGGCCTGGGGGCAAGGGCAGTGCAGCCCAGTAATGGGAGCCCCACATGGGGGCAAGGTGACCTCAGCACTAGACCAGGGCTCAGGAGGCCTCAGTGACTTTGGACAAGTCACTACTCTTGCCTGAGTTCAGAGTCCTGACCTAGAAGTGCTAGAAATGAAGGCTTTGCTGGCTGGAGGTAGATGCCGGGGAAGAGAACTTGAGTTGTGGAGTTAGGCAGAAGCTCTCCCCACCCCCTTCCTTCAGCTACCTAATTTCTAATTCTTTAGGTACCTTTGCTGTGCGGCCTTTGGCTCACCACTTAACATCTCTGAGCTTCGTTTGCCTCTTCTGTGAAATGGGACTACAAATCTCCTCCTCAGCACTGTTGTGAGGATTGACTGAGAATCGTTTGTGGAGTGCTTAGCATAGTGCCAGGCATGATCAGACCTACCATCAGTGGTTCACTGCTCCTCCCACCCCTACCCCCGCTGCATGGCTGGCCTCTGAGCTCTAACACTGAACCCTGAGACCAGTGGTGAGGCTTCCTTTCAGAGACCAGTGTTCAGAAGAGGTGGGGCCAGCCTTTGAGCAGGAGCCCCTTTGTTCCAGGATGGTCCTGCTAGGCCCAGATCCATTCCTAGGCTACTTCCACAGCCTCATTTAGTCTCTCTCTCCAGGACGTTCATTTCCAGCATTTATTGAGTCACCTGCAATATTCAGGTGTGTGATGCAGAGATGAATACAGCACTGCCTTGACCCGTCCCTCCCAAGAAGTTCAGAGTCTGTGGGACACAGGATGCAAGAAAGGCTGCCTAAAGGAGCTGATGTCCGAGCTGTGACCTGGTGAAGCAGAGGACAGGAGGGCAATCCAGGCGAAGGAAACAGCACGTGCAGAGGCCTAGAGGCAGGAACCATCTGGGGAGCTCTAGGAAGTATGGGACGGCTGGGCGAGGTAGCAGAGGCGAGGAGATCATGGGGTCTCGGTGGGTACTCCCAGGAGCTTTGACCTTATCCTTCAGCCAGTGAGTTTAAGCTGGGCAGTGATGTGATCAGGTTAGTGTTTTAGAATCTTCCTCTGGCTGCTGGGGGAGATCCGATTTGAGGAGGAGTTTAAGGGAGGAACGGCCTGGCCCCTTTCTGCTACCTCTAGTCACTGGGCTGCCTATGAAACTGCAGATAGGGCAGGGTTTAGGATATTGTCCTACTGGGGCACAGGGAGGCAGGGTGATCCCAGGGTAGCACACCTGAAAGGCCAGGATCCTTGGTTTAGCCTGGATGCTCTGTATGCCCTGGGACAGAGCCTGACCCTATCTGGGCCTCAGTGTCCAGTCTTTACCAAAATCCTGCCTGGAAGGTTTGTCTCTGAAATCCTTCTGGGCTCTGATATTCCGTGGGTAAACCTGGAGGTCTGATGGGGTATGAAGTTCTAGTGTTGGGGTCTCTGGGTAGGCTCTGGGCCAAGAGAGCCTCCCCAGTCGTCTCTCTCCTTCTCCCCTCCCCCAGCCGGTCCTGCCCTCTGTCTCCTGAATGAAAGACCAGCTCTGAAGCTCAGAGGCACCCCTCCGCACAGGCCACCTGCTGTTTTTCCATTGAAATTACAGCCTTGGAAGTTTTTTATTTGCCTCTCGGCTCATTTCTGACATTCCGTTCCAACCACAATGGAGTTGCCTGGGCTGACTGGGCCCAGGGCCCCCCTGTCTCTCGCAGCTGTGGGCTGACCTCATCTTCGCTGGTGCCAGGGCAAGGGGCCCAGAGGGGGCTGGGCCTGCCCTTCCTCGAGGACTCAGGCCCAGAAGCAAGGGAAACTCGGCTGAGGATGGGGCTCCTGCTCCTTGTCCCCCTCCCCTCTTGGGTTCTGAGTTAGGTGGCTAGAAGGGTCCAAATGTGACTCCAGGGCTCTCCACGGTGAGGTGTAGCTACGATGGGGTGGATACCCATCCCCCAGATGAAGGCCTTGAAGCCAAAGAAAGGCTGGTGACCTTGGGGAGGCTTTCTCTATGCTTGAACTCACTAAAGGTAGTCTTAGGGTCCCTGAGAGATGGGGGAGCCTCTTCCCTGCCTCTCAGGCCCTTGGGAAAAATGAAGCCTCCAACAGTGACAGGAGGTGGCAGAGTGATGTGGAGAGAAAGCCGCCTAGGAATCAGGTCCTGGGTTGTGATGCAAACTCTGCTCTGGACCATCCCCTCATCTGCACAGCGAGAGGGTGGACGAGGCGTGCCGGGGTTCCCTTGGCTCCAGTCTGCGTGTGCTGCTACCACCATGCACTTAGCAGCTTGTTATCCTGTCTGCTGCCCCCCCCCCACCTCGCCCCCGCGAGGCCGCCCGCCCAAAATAGAAAAGGAAAGGAAGTTATTTCCACAGGCAGCAGCAGCCCAGCCGGAAAAGCTCTCCTCCAGTGAGGGGGCGGCGGGATTCCTGGAGCTGGAGACCAAATCAAAGCCAGGCTCCAAAGCCAGAGTGGCCCCCACCGCCCCCAGGCCTCGGCTGCCTTCTGTGCGTGTCACTTCCCTGATTCAGCAGAACACGTGTCCTGCGGTTGCCACGCTGCAGGCTGCTGAGGAGCTGTGGGGAGCTCCTGGCTTGGGCCCAGGCTGCCCTCGGGCTCAAGGCGGCAGAGCAGGAGCCTGGGGTCAGGGAGGGCGGGTGCTGCCTCTTCTCTTCCTCTCCTTCCCTCCTCGTTGTTGGCCTCTGCCAAGGCACAGACCTCACACCAGGCACCTTACCTATGAAGAAAGGTACCTTGCCTATAAAGAGCAGAACTGAGTGCCCCCAGAACAAGAACCCTTCTGCTCCCACATCTCAATGTGCCTTTTCAGAACATTGTTCGAGACAGCCTCATGAGGGGCTCCCACCTGCCTTGGCGGCGAGGCAGGGGCTCACCCAAGACCACCCTGCTGGCTTGCGGCTGCATCAGAACAAGAACTTAAATATATTCTACTCTCTGAGGATCCTGGCCTTCCAATATCCCCTTATCCAAGCAAGCCAGCATTCAGGCAGACCGGGCTGTTAGTAGCTTATGTGCTTGTTAATTTGGAGCATACTTATTACTCAGCAGCCATGAGCCCATACTGTGCTAGGTACTAGGGACAGAAGCATGAAAGGACACGACCCCTGCTGTCTTTAGAGGGTGTTCGTAAACATCATCTAAATCCACACCACCCAACCTGAGTGCCATGATCAGAGAGCTCTCTAGGCCTAGAGACCTCGATGGCACTGAGTGGTTGGAGAGCAGTGAACTTCTGGTGCATCGAGAACCCATGCCCGGGGCTAGAGGTGGGGGTTAGCCAAGGCCTGGTGAAGAAAATGAGCTAGAGCCCTGGGCCTTTGTGCTGGAAGCAGTGGAGGGCATGAGCAGAAGGAATGCCATTCTGAGCAGGATCCTGGCGTGATGGGCCAGGATGCCTGTGTTTGGGCCTGACGGTTCCCTCCTCTTGTCACTTTTCGCCCTCCAGCATTGATGTGCTGGGCTCTGCGCCCCCCTCCAGCCAGAGGCGCTATCGGAACTGGAACCCACCACTGCTGGGCAACCTCCCCGATGACTTTCTCCGCATCCTGCCCCAGCAGCTGGACAGCATACAGGTAACGGAGGATGCCTCCGACCTGCCTGTGCAACATCTCCACTTGCCCACAGAGTTTGTGCCAGCCAGTTTCACTTCCTGATGTTTAAGTCCCGGCTAAGCTATTTCTGTTACCCTGGGTTTGTAGGGAAAGAATGCTGAACCAAAAGCCTCATTTCCTGTCCGGGTCTGGAGATTTCCTGTTCCACCCAGGGAAGGTGACAGCCCTGAGGATACTCTGGCTGTAGGAGAGGTGGGCATGTGGGCAGCCAGTGGCAGAGGGCCAGAGCACCTTCCTTCCCTCTCCTGGGAAAGGGCCAGAGGTAGCTTCTCCCCAGATGTTAGCGTATCCCAAGGGGCTCTCGCACAGGGTGGGGGTCTCACCCTGAGGTAGCTGGTGCAGGGAGAGTTTCGAGTTTGGGGATCCTTGTGTAGGCTCTTGAGCAGTTTGCAGATTACTTTTCAGGACTATTCAGGTTGTAAATAAAGGGATAGGATGGTCCAAGGGGGAGGAAAAGTCGTTTTTAAGCCCTTGCTGCTTCCTCAGTAGAGAGGGATCTGGCCCGTTCAGTTGGATTTTGGCCTATGACTAGATCTTGAAAGGAGGCTCAGGCCCCAGGATGTGGCTGGAGGATTCTGGGAGAGGACATGTGTACCCCTAGATGTGCATGGATGTTTGTACAACATGTGCCCTTGTGAGTAGGCATTCAACATGCTCGCTCCCCTCCTCAGGGCAACCCTGGGGGTTCCAAGCCCAGGAGTGGAGCTGGCGGCCTGCCCGCTGTGGCTGGGCCTGGCACCCGGGACCAGGAGAGCCGCTGGAAGCAGTACCTGGAGGATGAGAGGATTGCACTCTTCCTGCAGAACGAGGAGTTCATGAAGGAGCTGCAACGCAATCGCGACTTCCTTCTGGCCCTGGAGAAAGGTGGTACACTGGGTGGGGACCCTGTGGCCACTTCTCCATGGCTGAATAATGGAACTGATGTTGGCTATAGCCTTTGGGGTCAGGAGAGGCAGGGAGCTAGAGGCCAAGGGAGCTGGAGGTCTCTGAACTGCTGAGACATGGCCCTTACCACCTTGTCCTTGTGGGAGCCAACGGAGACCTGAATCACCGGGAGGAAAAGTGTGCCCTCTTGGGCCCTCTCCTACCACCCCACCCCACCGCCAAAACACACACACACATCTGCTCTATGCCAGGCACTGGCCTTGTGTCTGGAGCTCCAGGAGCAGAGAGACTGGGTCCATAGGTGTCAGAGAAGGAGCCTGGCTGAGTGGAGGACATTAGAGCAGGGGTTCTTGAGTTTTGGGGGTGTTTAGATTGTCTTTGGCCCGGGGACCCTGCTCTCCAGCCTGGCCGCCTTTCCCCTTCAGGGCTGGAGTGCGTTTGAGGTAGAGTACTGCAGGAGAGCTGTGGGACATCTGTCTTGTGCTGGTCACAGTGGCTACGTGTGTGTGTGTGTATGAGACAGAGAGAGACTGACAGCTTGTCACGTGGGAGGGGCAAGAAGTACAGGGAGAAGGCTGAGCTGAGACAGAGGCCCAGGGTTAGCCCCAGCTCTGTAGCAAAGGTACTGGGGGTCTTGGGGCCTCTCCTTTTAAATGAAGGGGTTGGACTATATGATCACTCAGAGTCCTTCTAATTCTGACATTCTTCCATTCCAGTGCTTGTCAGGGAAGGTGTGTTTCTGTGGTCGCTGGTTCTTTGAGAGCCAGCAGACATTGTGTGTGCAGACACTTTGTGTGTACTCGTATGCATGTCTGGGGGTTTCGCCTCCAACAACCACCTGCATCTCAGCCCAGGTGCTACCTTCCCTGACTGGTATGTGGTCCTTTTCCAGATCGATTGAAATACGAGTCCCAGAAATCCAAATCAAGCAGTGTGGCTGTGGGAAGTGACTTTGGCTTTCCTTCTCCCGCTCCAGGTAACCTTGCCTTCCTGGGAGAGAGGCCTGGAGGGCACAGGGGCTCATACCCAAGCCCTGCTTTGTGTTCTTGGAGTTGAGGGTAGAGTGAGGAGATGGGCTGGTGGGGAGGGTTGTGCTTCTACCACTGCACTCACCGTGGAATGAGATGGCTCCTCTACTTAGCAGCCCTGGGTTCTTACCAATCCAGCGGCTGCTGGAGCCCAAGCTGGGGTTGGCTAACAGGCTGGCTGAACTCCTCAGAGGTGCCTGGAGCTCTGGCAAGAAGAGGGCATGCCACAGCACATAACGTACCATGTGAGAATGGGGGAAAGAAGGAGGCCTTAGAGACTTATGAGGTTTGGTCTTGGCCCCAGGGGAGCTTATGGAAATATATCCAAGAAACAGTAGAGCAGACCAGCAAAGCTGACACACTGGTTGAATACAGCAAGCTCATGGCGAGGAGCGGGGCAGGATCTGTCTGGGAAGGAATCACTCATTCGCTCACATTCAGTAGCCGGGGAAAATCTGTTGTGAGCCAGGCCCGGCCCTTGTGTTGGAGGAAGAGAATTTTAAGCTTCATGTACAAGATAGTGAGAAGCAAGAATTGCCTCAAGAGAGGGCCAGACCTCTCCAGGGGCCTCAACCAGCTGAAGGAAGGCCAGGGGTGGACAGGAGCCTGCTGGGATGCATGGACGAGGGTCAAGCTGGGAACATGGGGCAGAGAGACCCAGAGGCCCTGGTTCAATACTCGACATATATGTGTGGCATAGTGGCCCCTCATCAGCCAGAGCCCTCCACATACGCACACAGGCTGCCCTCCTCAGAGACAGAATCAGCAGCTTCTGCCCGAAACAGACCTTATATCACACAGTGGAGAGGGGACTGGGGAGCAGAAGGATGGGGAGCTCAGCTGTCCCAGCTCGAAGAGAGAAAAATCCCATGGAACTGATTCATAAGCAATAGGCTGGGAGCTTAGGCCCCACCAGATGTGCAGCTGAGGGTTTTAACGGCAGCCTCTGTCCTTGATCCTGAATTAACTATAGATACCAGGGCTGCTGAGATGGATCAGAATGACTCACAGAGGACTTAGCAAACAAGGTGACTCGGGATTAGCCAAGCTGCAGGGTAGACAGCACGGGCTTTAGAAGGGCAGTAAGAAACCCAAGTGGGTGCAGAGTAAGTGGGGAGACTCTGGGTGGCCAACTGGGTTCTGACATTGGTACCAACCCCATTCTCATTCCTATTCATTGTCTAATGATTCAGAAACTCCACGTCTGGGGGGAATAATGGATGGGGCTGACCCTGGGGAGAAGGGGGCAGGAGCCATCACGGATGAATGCCTCTGTGCCCTGCACCTTCCTTCCGTTACCTCATTACCTCTCACACCCCGGGGGACGCAGGCAGGCAGACCACTTGCTGGTGAATGTTTAGCAGCCAGCTGGGTTGCAGGATAAGGCCAGGTGCAGTGTCTAATGACTTGTATGGTGTCAAAAACCCCAGCCACAGCTGATTTCAAGCTACCAACATGACTTCACGGAAGTGGAGTTGGTCCGAGAAGCAGACAGTTGAGAGCAGGTTCTCGTCACATATAGCAGGCCACAGGACTGTCCCTCTTTTTACAGAGGAGGAAAGCCAGGCGCGGGTGGGGACAGACACACTCTTTGAACCACAAGTGTCGTCCTTGCTCTAAGCTGTTTCCTAGTTACAGAAGAAACCTGCTCTTCGCCTCCTTCCTCAAATAGCAGGGTTGGGCTGAATCCCTGTCCTTCAGGGTAGCCCCAACCCGCCTCCCCGGGGCCTTGGGCAGCCACTGTTCCTCTCTGGCTGGCCCTCAGAAGTGTCTCCTCCTTCCAGGAGTCAGTGACAACAACTCCACTGTGTCTGAAGATGCCTTATTCAGGGACAAGTTGAAACACATGGGAAAATGTGAGTCCAGTGCATGTCCCCCTTCCAGCTCTTCTAAGACAGGCCCTGTGGCCCCATGGGAGGGAGGGAGCCACCCAGAATTTTTAATGCAGTTGACTCTTGGTGAACTGAAGTGACATTTTAATCGCAGGCTACCTCCCTCAGCCTTCTTGCCTCATTTCTCTGTGCGGCTGAGTCTGGATACAAATTAAGTTTTAAATCCTCTTGAGCCAGCTGTCTGCAGAAAAATGACGTGCTATACCTCCCTCCCCGGAGTTTTAATGTTCATGTTCTCCATGGCTTGAGGGGGCCTGGCTGGGCCTGACTGAGTGGGGGGGCTATTGCTAAACCTACTTTCTGCAGGTGGGAGGCCTGCATGGTTGATGACCTCTTCCCACAAAATCCTGCCAGCCGGTACTTGCCTTCCCCTCCCCATCCCACAGACACAGAACCATGTGTGAATGAGGCTGCTATCCTTTCAGGCTCCATTTCAGGGAAGATCTGGGATTAGTCACGGAAATCCCAGAACCATCTCTGGAGGTGGCAAGGCGGGTGGAGGTAGGCGGCGGGAAAGAAAGCCAAGATGCACTGCTGTTTGTGTCAGCTGAGGAGTACCCGGATCTCGGGCTGCCAGCTATCCCTGGTCTGGTTTGCAGTGGCCTGTGCTGCCCCTGCAGGCCAACCCAGGACGGCAGCTTCACTCCCCCAGGGCACCAGCCTGTCATCACCTCTCTGGCTCCCTGGGCTCTCACACCAGCCTGCCCACCTGCCTCCAGCCCTGGTGGGGGTGGGGGCCTGCCCCAGCCCCTTCTGAGCCCTGGTGGGCAGCTATCTGGTGCTCTGGCTGCCGGCTTACAAGTCTCTCTGCTCCCAGCCACCCGGAGGAAGCTGTTTGAACTGGCCAGGGCCTTCTCAGAGAAAACCAAGATGAGGAAGTCAAAGAGGAAACACTTGTTGAAGCATCAGTCGTATCCTTTCTGGCCCGGCACTGGGTGGGGGCAGTCGGTGCTAAGGGCACTGAGACCCTGGGCTGGGCTCCCCAAGGCTATACCCTCCTCCAAGAGTGGGGCCTGGGTCTGTGGCCCTCCTTTCTCCATGAGCCCTGCTGCCAGTCTGCTGTCCCATCTCTCCGTTCCAGTCTTGACCACCATGACCAGGCTTGGGGAGAAGGCCAGCATCTGACGTCTTCCTGCTGCAGGCTCAGAAGTTGTCCTACAGCATTTGTACTTTTTGTCTGGAGTAATCTGCATCTTGGGAGAAAACTTGGTTCTTCCTTTGAATTCAGCAAACCTTTCTCTAATTTCTCTGACTGAACTGACCCTCAGATCTTTCTGCCTCCTCATATAAAGCATGTTGGCCTTGGCTTCTCACTTTCAGTCCCTTGAGTAAAAATAAGGTTTTCCATATTTTTAATCATCCAGGCTCCCATCCTTGCTTGTCAGACAGGGCCCAGGACATGAGAAGCTGAACAGCCAAAGAACAGGGAGAAAGTCACTCCTCTGTCCCCAAGATGGGAGCTGGCTGATAGGGCCTGGCTGCTCAGGTGACTCCAAGAAAAGGAGCCTGGGTGAGGTACTGAGGAGTATTGGGGGGATAAGGCTGGTGTGGTAGAAGCCTCCTGAGCTTGGAGTGGGTGGTGGAGGGCTCGGGACAGGGAGCGGGAGGACGATGGCGGTGCCCACTCATCAGTTTTCCTGAACGGCTGGGTAGGCTGGGGGCTGCTGCATCAACTGCCAATCTCCTGGACGACGTGGAGGGCCACACTTGTGGTGAGGCATGGAGGGTGGGGAAGCTGGAGTTCTAAGTTGCCTGTGGTCAGTGGCCCTGCAAGAGGAGGGCCTGAGTTTTTCATGGTGGACCCAGCCTGGGGGACACATCAAGGGTTGGTGGGCAGGTGACCCAAAGAAATGGGCCCTTCCACTTGGACCATATTGCCTCTCCCTTCCTTCCACTCCTGAAAGGGAGCCCCAGCTGCACCTCCACCTAGATCTCCACCTGCAGCATAAAGTGCCAGGTGTTTTTTCTGGGGAATATTCTCTTCTCTGGGGTGTGAGGGGGCAGACAGGCCTACCTACACAGAGGGACCTCAACTTGAGAACAACCTTAGGGCAGGTTCAGTTTCTGGGCCCAGAGGCCTTTCAGTGTTCATTTATCCAGTCCCTCCCAAAGGCCACATGGGCCAGAAGATGCTGCCTCAGAACTTGTCAGGCCTGTAGCCGAGCCCTGATCCCTATGCCTCAGAGCAGACTACCCTTCTGTGGTCAGGAGATATCCACAAACAAGGGCTTGGAGGGCCTTGGAGGTCATCTGGGTAGTCCAAATTCCCCATCCCACTTCATAGGTGAGGAAACTGAGGGAGGAACGTGTCCGAGGTCTTGGAGCTCAGTCATGGAGACAGGCTGGCGGTCAGGTGTCCTAACCTTGTACCGTGCACTGCTGCCTTCTCACCAGACCCACACGTCGCCCCCCAGGGATCAGCATGTGCCGGAGCAAACAAGGACGCTCTCTTGCCCAGCCTGGGGGACTTGTCTGAGCGTAGCCCTGCAGGGTGGAGGATGAGGCAGCTTCCCTCTGCTTTTCAGATGAAGACTTCCGGGGAAGGCGGCAGGAGGTGTCCAAGGCGGAGGAAGCCCTAAGGGAAGGACAGTAAGAGGTAAGGCCTGGAGCCACCGCTGCCCAGGGACTGTCCAAGGCTGGGGCTGCCACTCCCCACATCCCACCTGTCTTCCCAGGGGTCCAGAGGCATTGGGCTCAGGAGACTGGATAGTGCAGGCTCTGGGTTTCTTCCCTCATCGCTGTGGCAGGGGACCTGGGCTTCTGCATGGGAACTAGTCTTCTGCATTTCTTTTTCTTGGTTATTCATTCATTTGACAAAAGATAATCACACCGACCTAAGCCAGATGCTGAGAACAGGAAAAAAAATCAGCTTACACCCTGAATAGTTTACAGCCTCATTGAGAAAACAGTCCAGGACACACACAGCCCACTATGAGGAACGATTTAAGAAAAGCCGAGATGGCCTCACCCCGGCCGAGCACACACAGGACTCTCCCACTGCCTGCCTGGGTTGGGCGGTGCAGGATCTGCCACAACCGGAAGAGAGAAACTGCCCCTTTCAGGGCAGCTCTGTTTCTGGCTGGAGCCCTGGCCCCCAGGCTGCTTCTCCTCCTCTCTTCCTGAACACCCCTGGGGGAGAAAACAGGGAATGTCAACACCTCCTCCAGGACTCGGTTACTCCTGTCACTCTTTCAGCCCCTCCCCCCATCAGGAAGCTGCCTGCCTGCCCTCCCCGCAACTGTTGTCCTGGTCCCAGTGGTCAGCATCTACAAGGCTGTATTGAGCTGACGATGTGGCAGGTATGGCCCTGTTTCAGACTGTAAAGAAATACTTGCTACCCTGAAGACAGTTGTCATGGAGGTGAGGTAAACCAAGTGCCCGCTCCCCTTAGCCTCTGCGGCTGGCCTTCACATCACCTCTAGTTGACTCTTCACCACATCCGCCACCAGGCACATCCAGACTCCTTTCGTGCTCAGGCTTTCTTCACCCATGGAGTTGCACCCACACTTCCCACTTCTCTGGAAAGCTCAAGTAAAGCCAGCCGGGGGAAGGGCCCTCACTCCCATTCAGCGTTGCTGCCATCTCTATCCTGTGGATCCTCAGGGACAATGTGTCCAGTCCAAAGCTACCCCTGCATCATGACCTTGCCCATTATTTATTTCCCTCCTGAGTCTTCCGGGTTTTCCCTTTCTAGCTCCTTTCCCAAGTCTACCTACATCCTCCTCCTCCACCCCATCTTTAAAACCAGGAGACCTCAACATTTTCCTTCATCACCCAACTTGCAAAAAAAGTTTCACCCATTTGCAGGCTGGCAGTCCCTCCTGCCACCCTCAGACTGACTCGAGAATGTCACCTGCCAGGTCCAGGGCCTTTTCCCGTTCTGTCCTCTGGCGCTCTCTCCTGCATGCCGTGCCCATCATCTTTCTTGAAACTGCCTCCCCTTGGCTCCTGTGGCCCCAGAATCCTGGACTTTTCTTTCTCTCAAGTCTTTATTCTCCGGGTGCTTTTCAGGTTCCTGTTGCTCCTCCCATTCCCTCAACCCCAGGTAGCTCCGCCCTTGATGTTCCTTGCCGTCTTCTCGCTCCTTACTCTCTCTGGCACTGAGCGATCATTTTGTGCAGTTGGCTCCAAAATCTGAATCTCCACCTCAGTCAGTCCTCCCTGCCTGCTCCGTATCCCCAGCTGTGCCCATGATTGTCTTTCTAGCCCTGGATTTCAACTCACTGATGGCCAGACGGTCTTTCCTCCTGACTTCCCCATTTCATTTCTCATTTCCTTCATCACCGCCCTGGTAGACTCTCACCACCTGGTTAATAGCCCCTAGGCTCTTCACTGCCCCTATTCCGTTCACCCCATCACCTAAAAACTTTGCTTCCATTTCTCTTGCTGTCTGAGTGGGTCTTCTGAGAACTAAAGGCTTAGGAACGTCTCACGCTGGTGAGTGGGGCCCACCAAATTCTAGTCCCAATTTACTTTTCTGCCACCACAGGTGCCTTGAGTCTGGCTCACCTGAGCTATTACTGTATCACAGAATGGGCTGGGTACGTCCCTCCCTTTCACCCTTTCCCACCCAGCAGCTTCCACCAGAATTCCAGCCCTCCACTCCATCTCTAGCTGCCAGAGTCCCTGCTGTTCTGCAAGTTGAAACGTTTCTAGGAGCTTAGAATGTGTGTGTGCATGTGTGGATGCGCGCGCGCGCGCATGTGCCCCCAGGCAGAATTCCAAGGCTGACACAGAGTCCCAGGAGGAAGGAGAGAGTCTCCTGTCTTTGGTAGCTTCTGCCCAAAACCATCTCTCTAGAAACCAGTGATGAAAGACCACCGAGCTCCGTTGAAAAAGACTCCTCCCATCCCTTTTCCTTACCAGATGCCAGCAGCTCCTCCTCGCTGGAGATGATCTGACATGGCGGAGGCAGCCAGAGAGCAAAACTGGCCCCCAGTTGAAGAGCCCAGCTGCAGCCAGACAGATGGTGCTCGAGTACCAAGGCCCAGTGATTCTCCGGCCACAGTCCAGCCCAGCCACTGCCACTTTCCATGGGACTTAGAACTTCGGAGTTGCTGTGATTGGAGGAAGGACCTGGGGTTGGGGTGCAACAGCCAACCAGGGCCCCTTTTTTAGCCAGGATGTTCTATGGGTAATGGGTGGAAATGCAGGATCCAACTTCCCTTCTTATAAACAAAACAAACAAAAAAACCCTGATCCCCTACCCCGGTCCCCAGCTCCCTGCTGGGCACCTTGAGTTTATTTCCATGGCCTCCTGCATCTCACCTTTTTCCTGGGGCTGCTGACCTGCACAGCCCCTTAGGCTGCCTTTGTTAGGGGCTGGCATGGCCCCCAGCAGGGATGGGGAGGGTGGCCCACCCCCCCGGAGCTGGAGGACTCTGGCTAGGCAAGGGTAGTCTGTACTTTCATAGAAGACAAAAGCCAGTTTTGGATGGGGCCCTGCAGTCTCAACAGTGGGATCTCAAAGGGGCTCTGAATCCTGAGCTGGACTAGAAGATCTACTATAGCCAAGGGTATACAGCAGCGGGTTCTGAAGTGACCCTTGAGAAGGTACAGGACTGAGGAACAAGGTGCAGAGGCTGCCAGCCTGGTGGGAGCACCCGGGCCAGAAGGGCTTCTTGGGTACCCCTTGCCAAGAGCGAGTAGGTGAATGGTCAAGAGGAGACTCCGGTTCTACAAACCTTACCTGGCACCAACCACTGCCAATGGGAGAGAGACTGCCTAGTCTCTCTGGCCGCACCATCGGGATGGGAACATGCTGACCTCTCTGGAGACCCTGTAAGCCTGAGCAGCCCGAGGCTTCGGTGCTCTCCCGCCCCGCCCCGCCCCGCCCCGCCCCCGGAGTGTGGAACCAGCCCAACCGCTGGGCTGAGAGTGGGAACCAAGCCTTGGCGGGGCCCTGGTGGCCTCAAGTCACCCCGGCATAATGAGGGCGTGGAGGGCGCTCAGGCCGGCGAGGCGACACTGCCATTGCACCTCTTCCCACCCCCGCCCCACGCGGTGCTGGCGGACCGCCTGGCCGGACCCAGGCGGGAGGGGTCGGATGCGCTACCGCCTCTGCGCGTGACCAAGTTTGGAAGCGCGCGGGGGGCGCTCTAGCCGGGGACCCGCTACCCTCCGCTGTGCCCTGCGGCCAGGCTGTGCCTCCGAAGAGCCCCCCGGGCCCTCAGCCCAAGCTCCAGCAGGGTCTGACCCTCAGGGTTAGAGGTGGGGGGGCCTCTGGGCTGTGGCCCTGAACCGGGCGCACCGCGGGGAAGTCCCAGCCCCATGTCTGTGTGTTGCTTTGTTAGTGGTTTGTTTTTTTTTTTTCTCTTATGTGTGGGTTTTTTCTTGGGGCTGTTTCATAGGAATTCCTGTAATAAAGACCTGGTGTTCTCTTGGTGCTCTGATGTGGCCGGCGGCATGGGCTGGACATTCTCTGTTCTCTCTTCTCTCCCCTGGGCAGGGTTTTGGCCCCTCGAGCCCCGCGTCTAACCCGTGAGCCACCTGCCTCCCCCGCCCCCCCTAAACCGCAGCATGTGACGCCCAAGGGCCCAGCCCTCTCTGCAATGCACTCAGAAGGTGACACCTGCTGCCCCCTCCGCCACCCTGCTGACCTGCTGGCTTTGCTCAGCATGGTCGCCTTCCTGTTTACCCTAGGAAAACAAACTGCTTGCTGATAGGCAAAGGAAACACCGACAGGAAAGTCAGCCTTGTGAAAGCTCCAGCAGGTCACCTCCCTAAATAAACAGAAGGCTTCTGGAGTAACGGACTGGAGGCTGGATGGATGTGCAATCTCAGACTTCAGAGGCCCGCAGAGATTTCCCAGTTCAAATGTCTCTAGTTTTCCCCTACTCCCCAGCTCAGCTGGACTACCTCCCAAACCAGCGAACTCATTGCCAAGAGAGGAAGCTGGTGCCCTTTTCACATAGGGCAGTTCTCAAGGTTGAAAGTTCTGGTGTTGAATCCCAAGGCCTCCTTGTTGGTTCCACCCACACATCTTGATTCTGGGCTCCGGGTCACCCAGGCCAAGGCTACCACTCTTCCCGCAGATGCCAGGTTTGAGCTCAGTGGCCCGACTCTCTCCTTTAGGACAAACACGCAGGTTCCTCCCATCCTCCCTACAAAGAAGTTGTCCTCACACCCCCAGTTTGACCGAGGTCAGCTTATAAATTGGCATACCTGAGACAGCTGGTGATGTTCCAGACATGCGGTTTGGATCTGGGAAAATCAGGATTATCCTCTAACCCAGGGGTCCCCAACCCCCTGGCCTTGGACTGGTATTGGGCCCTGAGGGCGCTGTTAAGAAACAGGCTGCACAGCAGGAAGTGAGTGGGTGGATGGGCCAGCGAAGCTTCATCTGTTTGCAGCCGCTCCCCAGCGTTAGCATCACCGCCTCAGCTCCCCTCAGATCATTAGGCATTAGATTTTCATAGGAGCGCCGGTCCCTGATGCCAAAAAGGTTGGAGACCACTGAACTAAAGTTTGGGAGCCACGGTGCCAGGCTGGTACCTAGTACTGGCCTCACGGTAGAATAACCTGAGTAGCTTGAAAAATCCTGATGCTCAGGACCCTGATTAATTAACAACCATGGTTGGTTTCTTTTAAAGCTCCTCCAGTAATTCAGGTTTGCAGTCAAGGGATTGAGGACCAGCACACAAAACAGTCTGTTAGGTGTTTCATATTAGCTGAATTAATCTTGCCCAATAATGGCTACTTTGCAGATGATGCTATGACAATTCAGAAAGGTTAAGTAACTTATACAAGATCACAGAGTTGGCAAGGTGTGAAGCCAGAAAATGTCCCAGGGCTGCCTGACACTAAAACCTGTGTTCCCTCCTCTCTACCCCTGCTCCTCAGTGTGCTCCGTGGACAGCAGCACTGACAATTACCTGGGAGCTCATTAGAAATGCATGTTGTCAGGCCCCATCCTAGATCTCCTGCATCTGAACCCGGGGTGTATTTTAACAAGCCCTCCAGAAGGTTCTGATATCTGCTCATGTGTGACAATCACAGTTCTACAGCCTTGCTACTCAAAGTTCGGTCTGTGGACCAGCAGCAACTGTATCATCGGGGAGCTTGTCAGATGACTTGTATGCACATGAAGGTTTGAGAAACAGTAGAACACTGGTTCTCAAACTGCTGTACACTGGAATCATCTCTGATGCTTGAGGTCCTGTTCCCAGAGATTCTGGTTTAATTGGTTTGGGATTTAGCCTGGAAATCAGATTGTAAATGCTCCTTGGGTGATTCTAACGTGGCAAAGTTTAAGAAACAGTCACCATTTTGCCTATTTGTATAGATGAGACTGACGGTGACTGGAACCAGAGAGGAGGGTGTGGGGAGAGAAGGCAAATATTACCGGGTCCAACAGGTGTGCAGAAGATGAAGACCCTTCTCCATGACGAGTCCCTCCCTGTTGAACAGTGTGTATAGGACCCAGGGAGGAGTTCGGTTGGGCCAGATAACCATCCTAGCCATCTACCCTCATACACCACGCTCCTCTGCAAATCCTGGGCTCTTAGTATTTATAAGGTGATAGTCACATATTTAAGTCCTGCAAAAATGCTGAGCCGGGCTATCTGGAGTCTGGTCCAGGCAGTGCCCCTCCCTAACTTGAGAAGATGGCATGGGTCTGCAGAATGCTGTATCCAGAAGAACTGGCCTGGTTATTACCACACTGGGTCTCAATCCTCCCTCTGTTCTCATGAACAGGCAGCTGACAGGGGGTTAACACTGAAGGAAAGACAAAAGAACTTGGTTTGAAGAAGGTAGGTTAGGTGTGGGGTGACAAAGACGAAAGCTGCTTGTGAGTGCTTACTGTATGCTAGTCACTTTTCTGGGGTGCAGTCAATGTTATTTTACCTATTTCCCACAACTATTGTATGAAATTAGTATTATTATTCCCATTTCACAGATTAGAAAACCGAGGCACAGAATCGTTAAGGTCCTTACTCAACATCACCCTCAGTAAGTGGTGGTACCTGGATTTGAACCCAGGCAGCTGAACACTAGAACTGGTGCCTAAACACCAAGCTATATATTGGGGTGGGGAAAACAAGTGGTAAGACCCAGAACCCCTGCATAGATGGGAGCTCAGAAAAGGCCACCTTCTAAAACACATCACCGTAATGATACATGATCCAACAGTATGCCTGGAACTCACCTATTAGCATTCTTTAAATGGTTTTAAAAACAATCTCTTAGTATTTCCACTAAACAGCAAATATTCTACTGAGAGAGAAGCACATGAACTCCTTTTGTCCATTATCACAGCCTAGATTAATTTGTTGGATTAGCTGACTGGGCCAGCTGGATGGAGGAAGATTTGGAAATTTCTGGAGACAAGGAAGGGGTTGAAGGGGGCCGTGTAAATCTACTGCCACCTGGTGGTTATCTCAGAAATGGCAGTCGCTGGCCACTGAGAGGCCAATCGCCATTTTCCCAGGAGAAAGTGAGCACCTGCTTGGCCCAAGGCCAGAGGGACATGTTTTGTAAAATTTGCAAAACAGAGACATTTTTTGCACTTTTTTTTTTTAAAAGGTCCACTAAGGTTATATAAATGTTAGGCCCCACAAAACCAGCATTCACCCTGCCTATCATTTCTAGAGAGTAAAGGGTCACAATTTCTTATCAGGTCAAGAGGATTATTCTAGGGACTCTGAAGTGAGGTGCTGTGAAACTCAGTACAAACTCAGCACGAACCTGCTTTGCTATAACCTTGCTATTCAAAGTGTGATCTGTGGTTGTTGGCATCAATCTGGAAGCTCATTAGAAATGCAGAGTTTTAGGCCTCACTCCAGACCTATGGAGTCAGAATCTGCATTTCCCAATAATAAAAGACCAGAGTGTTACTCCAGGCCTACCTGGCATACAGACCTCTCAGGGCAGGTATAGGTGTAAAGTGCTTCTCTTTCCTTTGCCAGAACTTGATTCTCCTTGGGGGGCTGAGCTGCTGTCTGCTGAAGAAGTGAATGGGGAGCCCCATGAAAATGCCTTGCAAATTGTTAGGTATGATTTAATTGTAGGCGTGATTCAATACATTGTGACTTATTGTTCTTAAGCATGGAATGGTCAGAAATCATTATCATCACTCCTGTTTACTGAGCAGTTACTCCACTATTACTATACTTACTAGACTGTTACTATACAGTTACTACACTGTTACTACACTAGCCCTGTTCTGAGTACTCTTCAGGTATAAGCCCACTGACTCCTGACAACAAAGCTATATGGTGGGTGCTACGATTATGCCCATTTTACAGATGAAAAAGCTGAGGCCCAGATGTTTGTAAAAGGGATCAATCCATCCGTGAGGCACAGAGGACAGCCAGAACTGGAAATGACCACAGCTTTTTCCCTAGGGGTGTACCTGGGGGAAGGCCTTCAGGAAGGAGGGCTGGATATGAGCAGGCAGCAAAGGAGGGATGAGATGGCTGTGTCCTCATTTGTCCTAAACTGGCTTTGTTCACTAGAAAACTTTCTAAAAGCCAGCTCTGGGCCAAGCACCAGGCTGGGTGTGGGAAGCAGACAGAGCCCTGGTTCCTGCCCTCAGAGAGGCTTGGTTAGACAGACTCAGACAAGTAAACAGTTACTACACCAAATTTTGAGGGCGATAAGATTACGGAGGGAGGGAGTAGGTCCTGGGGGCACATTCATCCAGTCTGGCTGAGTAGGTGCACGCAAGAGCCTGGAGGGGAGAGATGGCACTCCCACCTCCTTGAACACCTCCCTCCTTGCCCTCTGTCCTCCTGCTCCTTGTACTATGCATTGACTATATGTTATTACTTTCCTCCTCTTTTAAATCAACAGCTGATTGCCCCCTGATCCTGGCTCTCTGCCAAAGGTGAATAGCAGGAGTAATGATTTCATCAAGATGCTGGGATTTTCACTTAAAAAGTTGTTCTCCTATTGGGGGTGCTTTTCCTCTTTTTGTCTGACAAACTCTTGGGCTTTATTTAAGGAAATTAGTTACAAAGATGTGGGTTGAGTGTAGGGAAGCCACAAGAGATGGCCTAGACCTCAAGGCCAGTAACAGAGGGGCACGGTTTGCTGTGTCTAAGCCCAAAGGGCAAGGGAAAAAACGGTGACTGGAATCTCTGGTGAGAGAGCTGTGCGAAGAGGTGGCCTGATGCTGTGCAGAGAGGGAGGCAGAGGAACAGAGACTGACTTCACTCTCCTCCTTCCTTTCTGTCCCCTGCCAATGCCTTCCATTGGCAGCACCAATTGGAACTCACTGGAAGCATAGGGCAAGGGGCTGAGGGTGCAGTCGATGAAAGTCAGCCTCCTGGGGCACAGAGCAGGGTGAAAAAGGGCAGAGAGTGCACGTAGATGTGGATGGGCAAATGGAAGCTACTCAGCACAAGTGCTTATCGATCAGCGTTAAAGGCTGAAGTCCTAACTCCCAGCACCTCACTCAGGTCATGTCTGTATATGGAGATAGTTTTTAAAGAATTTTTTAAGTTAAAGTGAGGTCATTAGGTTGAGCCTGAGTCCAATATGACTGGTGTCATAAGAAGACAGACATGTACGAAGGAAAGACCCTGCGAAGACACAGGGAGAAGACAGCCATCTACAAAGCACCGAGAGAGGCCTCAGAAAAAGCCAATCCTGCCAATGCCTTGATCTTGGACTTCTAGCCTCCAGAATTGGGAGAAAAAGAAGTTTCTGTTGTTTAAGTCGTTCAGTCTGTGGTATTTTGTTATTGCAGCCCTAGCAAACTAATACAATCTATAAGCTATTCAGTATATAACATCAATTATGAATTTGCCTCTCTATCTCCCCCACTGGACAGTCAGCTTCTCTGGGACCCACCGAAGGGTTAGATAGACACTTAAATATTTGTGGACGAATGGATCACTTAACAAGAAAATAAAACAATAAGGTGATCTATGAAATATCATCAAAATGCTGCAGTCTCAGGTGACAATCAGTGGTTTACAGGACACAACAGCAATAGTGATGCTGTAACAGCCATTGGGCTTGTAAATTATGAGGACTCACTATGTGTGCTGCAATTAGTGCTTTACAAGAACGATTACTTTTACTCTTGCACAACCCATGTTGACAGCTGATTCTGCCATTCACATTTTAACTTATGGGGAGAGGCTTGTAAAGTTATATAACTTGCCCAAGATGACACGATTAGTGGGCACATCTACAGTGTGATGTAGTGGGGCCGAATGGCATAGTGGAAGGACTGTGGCCTTTTGGAGAATTTACAAGCTCTATTTCCTTATCCGTAAGATTGTCAGGACAGTACATCAGGTGACTGAACAATTGAATGAGATAATCCAGGTTCCTGGTGCAATGCACCGGCACGAGTCTATCAGCCCCTTGCAGGCTTGAGAGGCTGTGGTGAGAAGAAAGAGAAAGTGTCTAATGCCAGTCCGCAGCTACTCGACAGCTTCCTCCTAGATTATGAATGAGCACTCTCTGGGGTCTGCTCTTCCTGTTGTAGGCTCAGGGGGTTCCCAATCCATCTTGTTCTCACATCGCCATAGTCCCCTTACTTAACCTACCAACATTCTGCTCTCAGTCGCAAAAGCATTAGATATGATACTGGAGAGGAAACTTTAAAGGCTCAAAAGAGGAAGGGACTTCCCTAAGATCTAGAGAGAAAACTCTTGCCTTGCAATTCTTCCTCCATTAAGGGTTTGGGTCTTTGGCTCCCCTCCCTGAACTTAGAATAAACCCTTCTAATTCTTTAGTGGTAACTGCAGTGGCCTACAGGGGCAGCCCCAAGTGGGAGAAGGGAAGTGTGTCTGTGGTCTGGGCTGGCAACTAGCTCTGACTTGGACAGAATTAGAAACTTGTTATGAGGCCTAGGAAGATTATATTTAGCTGCGAGCGTGTTTGCTCTCCCTGGAGGAAAGTCTTCTAGATCTTCCTAGGATAGGAAGACTGGAGACTCCACACTTGGCCCACTGGCCAGAGCTGTGTGTGCTCTCTCTCTCTCTCTCTCCTATTCTACAGGGCCTCAAGGCAGCAGTGACACTCACCGTTCAGTTTAGTTCTGGCCCTCAAGTCACCCTGTCCCCTGCCCCTGGGGTCAGTTCTGCCTGATCTACTCTGTCTGACCGTCACTCTGTCCACCCGTCTCCAGCTTGAGGCACAGCTAAGGAGGCACTGTAGTGTTCTGAAAAGGGCCCAGGCTGGGCTGGAACTTTGGCCCTGTGGTTACCTATCAGATAAGTTACTTACTTAACCCCCTGGGGCCTCACTTTCTAATCTATAAAGAAGATAATAACAGCCACCTTATAGGTAGGTGTGTGGATTCAGTGAGATAACTCCAACAAGCAGTAACTGTTCATCACACATTCCTTTCCTCCTCCTCACCAGCCTCCCACAGAGCAGAACTCTTGGATGATTTGGTGTTCTTTCTTGCTGACAAAGATAATGGGCTCCCGGGAGACATTTTGTGTGCATGTGATTCAAAACATTTCATTGGATTAAAAAGTTCAAAAAAAAAAAAAAAAAAAAAACTCTTTACAGGTCAAACTCTGAAAGATAGAGAAAAAATTCTTTCTTCCTCTCCTGCAATTTCACTGGAGATAACCAATGTTCACAGCCTTGTGTGTTTTCCCACAAGTTTCTATCCTTATACAAACACAAATATATGTTGTATATTTTCTTTTTCTTTTAACAGGTCAGTTTCTCATTAAAGGCGTTTCTCTGCAACTTCTTTTTTCATTTAACTCATGGGCATTCACCTAGGTAAATACACATGGATCTGAATCATTTATTTTAATAGCAGCATAGGATTCCATAGAATATAGGAACCGTAATTTTCCAGACATTTCCCATTGGACGGACTTTTTCTTGCCACTACAATGCTGCAATGACAATTCTTGCACAAATATCCTCACGAAATTGTGTTTTAATTTCTAATTTACTCGAAGTATGATTATTGGGCCAAAAGGTAACTCTGAGAGATTACTTTCCCAGATTTTTGAGTTTCCTTCTTCGAATTAGGTCCGGACACTTTTACTTTTCAAGCTCAAAGATGAGCTAGCTAACCAGCGACGCCTCCCGGCAGCATTCCTATTACAGCCATGCAGGTGGCGCTCCAGGACCCGAGGGTTTAAAGGGGAGCGCTAAACAGCAAGAGACGTCGGGAAGGGGGCTTGGGCTCCAGTGTGACCCTGGGCAAGTGACTGCCCCTCCCCGGGCCTCGGTTTCCTTTTTCGTAGTCTGTGACTCCAACCAAGATTAGGCGCAGCCGGGGCCTAGTGTTGGTGACCTGGTTGGCTCCCCGAAGACAGGGGCTGCGCTTCCCTCCTCCCTCCCCGTCATCTTCCCTCCGAGCGGCCCCACCTTCTCGAGAGGAGTTGACTCAGGCCAGAAAAGGTAAAGCACCCACCACAATATACCCCTGCCCTAGATCGGTCACTTATTGCCTCTGCCCCGCTGATCGGTCATTTGTTGCTTCTGCCGGGCGGTGGCTCCCTCCCTCCCTTTCGGCTCGGCTCTCGAGTGCTCTTGGCTGAACCTGGTAAGTAGACGAGGAGCGCAGCAATTCGGCCGATCCTTTGCTTCCGTCTGGCTCTGTTCTCCCGTAGGGGCGGCGGAGTAAGCACCGAGATCCTCGGCTCGGCTAGCAACTTAGGCCCCTTGCGCCGGCCGCTGGCGCTTCCGGTTCCGGTGGTCACCACCCGTGCCGGGTCAGAGGCGCGGGCCATGGCGGGGAGCCGGCTGGAAACCGTGGGCAGCATTTTCACGCGGTGCGTGCTCGCAGCCGCGGTGGGCCGAGGGTGCCTCCCCCTTAGCGTGTCCCACCCTTTCTTGGGTGGATGTGAGCAGAGCTACGCGTGCTCCGGCGTGCGGTGTCGGATCCCCGGGAGGCCCCCTTGTGCCCTCTCCTGCAGTTGTGCTTGACGACCTCACTCTGAATTTCTTCTCTCACGTTCAAGATTGCACCTCTCCCAGTCTCCGAGTGGAGTTCTCTAGGAAGAGGAAGGGAGGAAGAGGCTGGTGGATTTGTCTGGGCCGTCTTCGCAATTTCCTTGACCGCACGGGAATGGGGCGGGGTGGGGCCGATGTAAGAAGATAGAAGGACTTAACTTTGTTAGGACAAGCATTGTTAGGTTGGTTTACAGTATGGAAATATCTTACTGTAGGCGGGAAACACCCCTGTTCTGCCCTCCTTCCTTTTCTGTCTTGCCGACTCCGTGATCCCGTTGACGTCCCAGCTATGGCTAGACTGATTCAGGGGCTTAGGCTGTTGTAACTGACTGACCTTTGTTCTTTTTTCTTATCTCCTTAAGGACGCGAGACCTGATTCGGGCTGGGGTGTTGAAGGAGAAGCCCCTCTGGTTTGACATATATGACGCCTTTCCCCCGCTGAGGGAGCCGGTCTTCCAAAGGCCCCGCTTGCGATATGGCAAAACCAAAGCTCCCATCCAGGACATCTTCTACCATGAGGATCGGATTAGAGCGTGAGTGCAAAGACCATATGGTGGACGGGAGGGAGCAGAAGTACAGAAAGGTTTAGCTAGCAATCTGGTAACCTAACTTAAAAAGGAATTGAATCAGGGCTTTCCCTGTGGAGAAAGTCTTGTAAACCTAGCCAGATCAGTGCCATGTCCCATGTGAGAGAAACAGAAGTTCTGAGAAATAGAATCTGGAGCCAGGAATTGATCGTTGCAATTCTGTCTACCTGATCTCGCCTGTTTTGCAGCAGGCACAATGGTAAGCCCTTAACAAACACCTCATTTAGGCCTTACTCTAACCCTGCAACGCAGGTATCCTCTCCATTTTAGTCTTGAGGATTCTGAGGCTTAAGGAGGTCAACTCACTGGGAGTTCATTGACAAAGCCCTCTCCTTCAAATGCTGATATTATCAACTTGATTAGTGTTCCCAATTACCTAAATTTTAGCCTTGTTCCTTTTCTCCTCACCATCTTAAAGTCAGGGTATATAATTGAAGTGTATATATCTTTATTCACTTAAATCCTATTCTAGATGAAAACAGAATTTATTACTTGGTTGAGATCAGAGCCCTTTTCATTTGAGAAATAACACTCCCTTTTTGGAGAACAAGTATGTTCTTGCTCTATTTGGAAGATTTCAGGGTAGGACACAAGATCTTCGGGACCATTCAATACTTTTTCAGCACTTTTCTGCTCTAGTCCATTGAATACACTTGGTCACAATGCTTTCAAGGCTCATTTATACATTGAAATCATTTGTACTTCTTTGTGGATAGCAGTTGGAACTAGGTGATAGGTCATTGGACAAGGTGGAATATTTTATAGCTCTCATTACTATTCATGCCAAAATAATAACACCTTGTATTTAAATAGTTTTTTGAACCGTTATATCTTTTTTGGAGAGGTCTGTTTTATATTTTTAAGAACTCAATGAAATTAATTCTAGATGATCCGAACCTAAATGTAAATAATGAAACTATAAGAGCACTGGAAGAAAACATGGGAGAATTTTAAAAATAGTCTGAGTGATAAAGGCCTTTCTAAGAATGGCATAAAACCTAGAAGCCATAAATGAAAATATTAAAATTTTCTACACAAAAAAATTACTATAAGCAAAATCAGAAGTCAGCTGACATATTGGGAAGAGGATTTGCAACATGTATGACAAAGGGCTAATTTTCTATTTATACTGCTATACGGTTTGCTTATAAGCCAATAAGAAGACCATCAAATGGGGAAATTGGCAAAGAACATGGACAGGTCACAGAAAAGGAGATTCAGTTTTCTTTTAAAAATATGATAAAATGTTCAATGTATTTCATAAGAAAAGCAAGACTACCATGAATTATAATTTTTCACCTATCAAAATGACAAAGATCAAAACGTTGGAAAATATAATTTGATCAAGTTTTGAGAAAATAGGTACTCTCATACATTACTGGTATGAGTGTAAATTGGCACAGTGCTGAGGAAAGCATTTTGGCAATTTGGAAGGCCAAATTACAAATACACATACCTTGACCCCACAATACCACTCTTATGAATTTATTTCACAGACATTTGCATAGTTCAGTTAAAAATAGAAACAGATAAAAGTAATCTTGCAGCACCATCTAGAGTAGCTAAGAAGTGGAAACAATCTACGTGTACTGATCTGAAATGATCTCTAAGAAATAAGTAAAAACCAAGATGTAGAGTAGTGTTTACTGTCCTCGGGGTTAAACAGTGTGGTTGGAGACGGAATGATAGATGCATGTATACTTGTGTATTAGAATATTTCTGATGCATACACAAGAAACTGGTTAGTGCTACTTCCTGGGAAAGGAACTGGGTGGAGGTATTGGGGTGCAGAGGTGAGGAGTATTACTTTTCACTGGATACTTTTGTGTAACATTCGATATATTATATGCATGCATTACTTATTTAAAAATAAAAAACCAAAAACTCTTAGCCTCGAGCTGTGTAGGTCATGTTATACTTAACTTTTCAGGGCCTAGCAGTTATTCTTCATTCTGTTCTTGGCCATGATCTATAATTGGAGATTTATGTGTGTTCTTTGCATTTTCAGGAAATTTTATTCAGCCTATGGATCTGGTCAAAAAGCATTTGATCTGTTTAATCCAAACTTCAAGTCTACCTGTCAACGGTAAGCCATTTTATTAGTCCAGGGTGATTTTTTTTTTTAAAGAATTTAGTGAGCAGTTTGAAGAGTTTTACTGAATTCCACTTGAGGAAAAAAAATGTTCCTCTGGGAAGATCTGTTAAAGGAATGTTTGCCACTGTGTAACAGCCTGTCTTGACAACTCTCAGTATACAGACCTAAGATGTGACTCCTTGGAATTCTAGGTTTGTGGAGAAGTACATTGAGCTACAGAAACTGGGAGAAACAGATGAAGAGAAGTTATTTGTGGAAACAGGGAAGGCTTTATTGGCCGAAGGTGTCATTTTAAGACGAATAGGAGAAGCAAGAGCTGTGAGTATTTTATTATTAAAATTGTTATTAGGATTAGTTGTCTATTTGTCAGAGGTTAAAGGAAGGCTTGGTTTTCTTTCCCCAACCTTGGTTAATGTTCCTAAACTCCAGATCAAATACTCTTAGCTGGAATATACTGGAATTTTGTGGTAACGATGGAGACTTGGAACAAGTGAGTTGTCATTCGGGCTTTTGAAATTGTGCTTCTGTGGAGATTTTTTTCAATCATGTTTATTGTTTATTACAATAGAATTTAACCTGAAACATTAACCTTAAAATTTTGACTCAGTGATAGAATGTGCCTAAGTCATATAGCTTCAGCCAATTGCTTGAGTGAAAATGATATCATATGTGTGACGTACTTATGTCTGGTCTTCTAAGCAACAGGAAGGTGGTCACATTGCCTGGAAATCTGAACCCACAGATGTCAAACCCCAAACTGTGTTGGAAAAAAACCAGTCTCTGAAAGAAGTTGCACAGGACCAGCTTTCGGAGTCACCCGAGGAACCACCAAAAGGTCTCTCACCTCCCTGAAGAACTTGTGTGCTGTGTGTTCTCATATCCAAACCATGTTCGCCAGATGAATGTTGAACTGTTTTTAACAGTTGAGCTGTGTAAATGTTTCTGTATCTCTAAGGCATTATGTTTGCCTTCTTTTAGTTCCTATCCCTAGGCTGTCATAAAGCTCAATATCGTGGATTGAAAGAAGCAGTTATGTGAACTTTGATGTTACAACGGTATTAAATAAAGAATTCCCTAGCTGCTTATAAATTAAATTTACTTTAAAATTGTAAATAGCATGAGGAAATCTTTCTAAGTATTATTTGAATGGGACTCGTTCTGAGTAGGTTTGCTTGGATTTCAGTGTTAACGTGGGCCGGCTGTACTTGATTCTCTGGTATGTTCCTCTTCTCTGGATCCGTCAGACTTTTACTTGCACATACAATGTCGTCCCTTGGTCAACTGTTCCTGTCTGCAGATGTTTGTACTTTTTGCTATAGAACTATTGATCTTCAACTTGAGAGGCCAAGATGACTTGGGTTTTGCAGTAAGAGTGAGGACTTACTATTGATGATAGCCAAAGGCCAGAACTATAATCTCATGGGTTGACTGTGCTAGAGACAATGAGCATAGCCCTGTACATAAGAGGCTGCTCAGTAAAGATTTGTTGGACAAATGATTACATCCAGCTAAAGACCGAATCCAGATGACATCTCTTAGGTAACTGGGTTGCCAAGAGGGGTCCAGCTAATTTAGATGTTGCTTTCCACCAGCATCCACATGCTTCCCTGGTGTGAAGGTGTGCTTATAAGTCCTTATCGATTGTACTGTATTCTTAATTTCCATATCTTTTATTAAATAAATGAAATATCCCTCTGAGGTTGTAGCCTTTGTATTTGTGATCAAGCCAGTAGTTTTCAGCTACTAGCAATAACCTGCTTCATAAATCCCTTATTTTAAAACTCACGTAGCTCTTCTACCCTTTGTTCTTTCTGTGCAGTCTCTTCTGTCTCCTGGTGGACTGAGGGTGGGGCATACACCTCACAGCCTGTGCACCTCCTTGCACGTGGGTACTCAGATAATGGAGGGTAAATGAGTACATGAAGCAAAAGTAATTCTCAGCCATGCTGCTTCTCCCCACCCAACCCCTTTATCACTGTTCTGTAATTCCTCTTGTTTGGGGGCTTTACTTTCAGATGGGAAAGTAAATTTCAATCATTCAACAATATTAGGCCACCATTGGGTTCCAAGTACCGGGCCTGGGCCTGGGAGGACTTAGCAGGTAGAGGGGCTGTTCCGTTCTCAGAGAAACAACCGGGGATCACTCATTACCTCTCAAAATCTTCTATACCTGAGGTTTAAAAGGCAGTTTATTTGCCATAATGATAAAGAGATTTAAAAAAAATGACAGCATAATGCTTAAAAAAATTATACATACACATGGTTCAAAATTTAAAGGTGAAAAGCCAGTTCCTTCTACTCCTCCCCACCAGCCACCCATTTTCCCTTCCCTGGGGCCACCACTATCACCATTTTCTTTCCAGAAATATTTTGTGCATATACTCTGTTCTGTACCTCGTTTTTCCACTTAATATGTCTCATAGATCTTTTGCGTGGATGTATAGTGATTTAATCACTGCCCAGCTGACAAAAGTGTTGTTTTTTATGTTATCTTGTGCTGCAAGTAGGCTGGTGTACCTGTGGGGTACACCATTCCTAGCAGGGGCATTATCTTCCTTAGAAACTGCTAAATTATACTCCCACCAGCAGTGTATGCGAATGCCTGTTTCCCCACGCCCTTGCCAGTACGTTCTGATCTTGTTAAATCAGACAGGGACTCTCATGAGGAAGGCCTAAGCTTGGTAGAAGGCGGAGAGACTATCCCATATAACAAAACTTCAAGTTGAATCTCAGTGATCAAAACATAATGAAAGGTGTGAAGCTTACTTGGAGAATTCAGAGCTCTTCCCAGGGCCTTGGCAAAAGCCATCAGATCCAGTCCCTATTTGGAGAGAATGGCTGTGTGACCTCATTCTTGCCTTTAAGGAGCTTAAAATCTAGTTGGAAAGATAAGAATGACATTCAAAACAATACAAGTAACAGGAATCCTTTTAAATTATGATATAAAAGCATGGTAGAGAGTCAGAGAGATGAGCTCTGGACTAGTCTAGGAATTAATACTGCACGCAGAGCCTTGAAGGGTGGGTGGGATTTGAAGTGTGTGTGCTGCTGCTTCTGCCAGGAGCACCCTCCCTGACACCATGGTCTTTAGAAACCATACCTTCACTGTCCTTTTCGAACAGTATCTCGGAAATTTTACCTAACATTCAAGTCTTGAGCCCTTTCTCGAGCCCCTTCCAGGCTGCACTCCCACACTTAACTGCAGTTGGCACACCTGGTCCACTGTACTCCTGCATGATTTACCCCGCTCTTACGTTCCAGAGAGGTAACTATTCTCTCTTAACTTTAGAGGGTAAACAAGGGCGAATTCTTATTTGTATCCACTGAAGCATTACACATAACCTTTGAAGAGCAGACCCTCCGTGTGGGTTTGCTGAGCTGAAGCCCAGGAAGGCACGTATCCAGGTTACAGTGAAGTTTGTGTAAGACATGTCTGAAGATCTGGGTGCTAGTTCTGGTTACTCCAGTGTTTATTGACGTGACCTTTTGCTTGTCACCGTCTCTCAGACTACAAAATAAGGATAATCACTGCCACTTTGGCTTCCAGTTAGTATTGTGAGAACTGAGGTAATGAATGCAAAACTCATTTGTAATATATATGATAGGTGCTTTTATTATTCTTTTAAAGAGTAATGGGAAACAGGTTTGAACAGATAGGATGGGATCTGATCATGGTGGCCTCAGTGACTACAGAGAGGACTTCAGCTGGGTATAAGCAAGTTTGAGCAGAGAAGTAACATGAAAGCAGTGTCGGGTCAAAGGAAGATTTGCCAGATGTGATATGAAGAATGTGGCTTCGGGAATGGGCAGGGAGGGAGGGAAGAGGAGACATGTCAGAGAGGCTTTGGTCTTTCAGCAGCCATTCCAGTTAGAGGCAGAGATTCCAAGGTTACAAACCTGAGTGACCAGAAGAGCAGCATCACTAACAGCAAGGTGGGGAAGAGAGCTTCAGCTCTTAATGTACTGAGTTAGAGGCGATGGTGTAACTTCCAGGTGGCAGACAGAGATATGAATTAGATGTCTGGGAGAAGGGGAGGAAATCTCCAGCTCAGGCGAAGCATTGGAGCCAGAACGAATGAGCTCGCCCAGGGGAGTGTAGAGAGACACAGATGTTGGAGGCTGAGCCAGGTGGATGCTCTCAGTTAAAGGGCAGGAGGAACAAGAAAGCCAGCAAAGGAAACAGGGCCCACATCTTCCATCATCTAAATAGCGAGGCCCATTTAAGCTGTCCTGGATTCACCGGGTTTTATAGTGTTTCCTTTGCTTTTGTTGGGTAGACCCGATCCTCGATCATGTGCCCTTAAAAGGCAAGCCCGATTCTTTTAGTAATTTAATATTTAGTGTCGTGTTCTTGGATAATGAAAGTGGTTTTACAGAAAAATCTGTGCCTCCAAGGGATTCCTAATTTTGTTAAAGCGATACCCTTTCTCTAAATAAATGATGGCTTGCCACTTAAAAACGTTCAATGGATTCCTTTTTTTTAAAACCAAGTTGTTCCAGTGGGATGATAAAATTTTCTCTGAGGCTAGCCCTGGTACCTGCCTCTGCTCTTGGGAATCCAGACAAGGCACGCCAGGGGTGTGTAGCCTCATCCATCCTTCTTGGCTCTCAGCTATGGCCAGTTCTGACTCAGAACTGGGCTAACAGTTTTCCTGACTTCATAGAAGCTAGGATATATGACATGATGTGAAAGCAAGTTAGCCTCAGTGAGAGGACTGTGGAGCTACGAACAAGGGAGGTGAGTCGGGTGTGTGTGTGGGAGGGGGTGAGCTTATTATTTGTTCCTGATCTCCGTGTTCCTGAGCTCTATTCCAGAACAGCCAAAAGGTGCAGGACTGACTGGCTAGGTTAGTCATGTGCTTTGAGCCTTCGAAGGTGCTCAGTGACATGGATGCTTGAGCAGGTTCAGTGAGCAACTTGGTTGAGGTCACCTTGGCTGTTGGAGGAAGGGCACTTACTCTCCTGTGGAAAAGACAGGAAATGGCTTTCATGTCATTCCTAGGGTAGCGCTCAGTGTGGCAGGCAGGTCTCTGATTGGATGAGCCCAGCACTGGAGCAGTTTCTGTGGAGATGCTGAGCCAGACAAGTGGTTATTGCTGCAGCACAAAAATGAAAAGGTTGCTAGGGGAAGGCAAAGGAGGCAGGAAGTTAAGTGTTATATCCCCCTACAAAATGTCGCCGCCACCGCCCCCCTGCCATCTGTGCAGATTACAGAGAGGAGGTTTTTGTTGACTGCTAGCTGACAATGAAATTACATTTTAGGTCTAGTTTTACCCTCAATGGATGCTTTTTTTGGACTGGAACTTAAATGTCAGTCACCTGACCTTCTAGTGGCTCAGTTCTTTTAATTAAAAGATGGTTCTAAGCAACATCCAGTAGTGGTCTCTTTATTATTTATCAAGCATTTTCCTTCCAGCAGTTAGTGAAAGGTCAGTGGCTTCAACAGATGCTTTGTTTTTCGTGAGCAGCTTAGATGAAAAAGATATACAATCAATCCCTGCTCCCTCCTGTTTGCTCACGGGCAGGACACTGTTTAATAGTCATTGTGGCATTTAGGATCGCAGACCTCTGAAACATGCAGAAAAGTGCATGTGCATCCCTTGTTACTGAACATTTCTCCAAAAGTAAACATCAGGTTGTGATTATGGTTAATAATGAGATATTGATTGTTTGAAAATGTCACTGACTGGGACGATTAGCCCCAGAACCACTAGATGGCGCTGCACTCTCATGCCGTTCAACTACAATAATTTTATTTCTTTGCCTCGGGGTACCTTGCCTTTCAAGGTTGGCGAGTGTCCTTGTAAAATAATGTTCTGGCTGAGATTTAGGAAGCTGAGGTCCTGGGGTGTCTGGGGTAGGGTAGAGTTGGGAGCAGTTAGGCTGCAGGACAAATGACAAAGGCCTTGGGGTGGGTGTGTGTGGGGGGAGTGGGGGAGGGGGGGAGGGAGGCGCGGGCCGGGGAACCAGCTCTGTTTGCAACATAATAGGAGCAGGAGCGGAAGGAGCTAACTGTGCTGAGCCCCTGGAGACTCTGCCCAGAGCAGTGTTTTCTTACCTTCTCCAGTCAATGACACATCTGTGAATTTGCTGTGGGGAGAACGGTGCGGGCAGGGAGGCAGTGCTGAGTAGTGGAAAAAACCCAGGCCTGGGAGAGACAGACCTGGATTTGAAACCTTGATCAATTGCTTTGTCTCGTGACATTAGGCGAGTTGGTGAATAACTTGAGCCTCAATTCTTTATCTGTAAAACTGGAATACTAACATCTACCTCATCAAGTTGTTACATGGATGAAAGGAGAGCGTGAACAAAGTTCTTGGCACGAGTCAGTCTTCTTCGCTCTCAGTGCTTGGAAAGCGCTCGGCAACTGTTGATTCTCACGGGGTGGAGACGAATGTGCATTAGATTAAAATGAAGAAATGTAAAAATGGTATGGTGTACCTTTTTACCAGACGCCAGTTTTCTCAGCCCCTCCTCTTAGTTACTATTTTCTTTATCTTCTTCACACCAAAGCAATCAATCGATTAGAGAAAAAGACAAGGGAGGAAACCAAAGAACGTCCTGGGAACTTGTTCATTATTGGAACTTACCAGTACTGGTAGCTTTCACTGAAAAACTTGCTTTTATTTAGTTATTTCTTAGATTGTGTGTGTGTGTGCGCGTGTGTGTGTGTAGTAGAAACCAGTATCTTAATGACATTGCCTTTATCTCTTTCCTTCCTCATTGATGCTCACCCTGCCTGTGTTGCGAGATTCTTGAACAGAGAGACCAGACACCAAGGCTATAAGCAGGAAGCAGGGTTTATTGCTGCTGACACAGGCTCAGCGGATTCTTATCCAAAGGCTGAGCCCCGATTGTAACATAACAGGCAGTTTTATGCAGTCTTGTTATCCCTACACATATAAGCTACAGATATAAGGAAAAACATTAATTGGTTGGCAAGCTATGAAACAACTGATGTTAGTTTGGAGAGTCCTTCAGGTGGACAGTCAGGAATGAACTCATTCCAGCAGGAAATGGCCAGGCAGGGTCAGGCTGCCACACCTGCCTTGTGGTAAACTTTTTTCTTTCTCCCCCTGCACCCCAGTTTGTGGAGAGAAGCCAGAGAGTCAATACCTAGGGACCTAACAAAGAAAATGGGTCCAACCTCAGAGACATTGTTTCTGGAGCCTCAGCAATTGGGGCAGGAATTTCTGGAACTCCCTCTGGTCATCCTCCTAGTGAAGGGCAGGGGTGATGCTAGGGCTGAAATGGTGGGTACGATGGGAGAAAGGTCTGGAGGGCCAGAAAGATCTATTCATGTCTTTCCCGGTGTCCTGCACCCCTCTCACTCCATTTGACCCTGGTTGGTCTGCAGACGGACTGTAGGACCCCTCTGACTCTGGTCACCTGGGATGGTGGGCCAGAGGAACACAAGTGCTAAGGTGCATTGCCCAGGTGCATTACTGAGAAAGAGCTCTGGCCCCTTTTCTCTCTAGGTCTCAGTCGAAAGGACTGGGCCCTTTCACTCCCTGTGTGACTATGTGACAGTGGCTTTGGGCAAGTCCCCAATTCAGTCTCAGCACAGGGTCTGGAGCCTAATAGATCTTTGAAAGTGTATTTGTTGAGTGAATGAATAAACGAGTGAATGGCTAAAAACAGGGATAATAATATCCACAGCAAGTATGTTTTGCGGTGCAGAACCCAAACAAAATGCTGGTTGTGGCAGAACTTTGTAAACTCTCAAGCCTGCTACAGTTACACAAAATAAAGGTGAAGAAAATGGCTGTGGAGCTGCCGGTGCCCAGCTTTCACTACAAAAAGAGCAGAGCCAGGGGTCACAAACTCAGAAAAGGAGCAGTAGCCGGCCAGGATGACTGGTTTAGTTTCTGCTACAAGATTCTGCAGGAAATGCCAGACTGTCCTTCGAACCCCATCCTGGGGTGCTTGGTTTAAACCCTAAGCATGTTCAGGGTTGTCTCTTGAGTATTAAACACGGATAAAAGACGCTTGTGAGTTTTATTACCAACTTCCCCGACTCCTGCCAAGTGAGGTGAAATGGCCCTGCTCCATCTCGGCAGCGGGCTTGGCCTCCCCGGCCTCCTGGAGCTTATCCCCGTCCTCAGGCCTGGCTTCCTGTTGGGAACTATTTCCCTGCCCTGGCGTATATGTCACTTTGGTTCCTCAAGGCTTCTAGCTCCCTGAAGGTATAACTCAAGGGACAACGTCTTGTGTTACCACCACGCCTGGACCTTCACAGTATAGGCAGGGTTCCCCTTTTCAGACTGGGGAAAGGGAGGGCTTTGCACCTCTGGTCTGGCTCACCTCAGCAAGTGTGCCTGAGCCCCGACTTCTGGTGTCCCCGTCCACCCATAGTCGCTGGGCCCCTGAGGTTAGAACAAGAGGTGGCCATCTTAGTCCCAGAAAAATTCCCATTTAAATCCTAAGAAGGCAAAGCTTGTCTTTGGCAATGCTGCCACATTCCTAACTTTCCCACTTTCGGATTGAGAGAAGAAAAGGGGGCTGCGGGAGACTGGCCAGATAGGTAGGAGGGGTCTAGGGACTTGAGCTGCAGGCAGATAAAGGCACTGGAACACCAGAATATTCCTTAGTCCTGTAGCGTTCTGGCCATGACTTTCCTGGCTTTCTGGGCAACTAACCTCCAATACAGCATGCTCTCAAGATTTATACTTTCCCTCTTGATTACTGAAGTGCCTAGACTGGCTTCTTAAAAGAACCACTTTGAATACCTGTAAAGTCAAGAAGGTCAAATTTAGGAAAATCTCATCTGCAGGACTTAGTTTCTCTGAGCTGTCATCCACTTGTAATTAATATTAATGAAAGATAGATGACAGATGCTTATTGCTCAGCTGACATACATTGCTAAGCCCCAAAGGG
Source organism: Pteropus medius (assembly GCF_902729225.1). NCBI lineage: Eukaryota > Metazoa > Chordata > Mammalia > Chiroptera > Pteropodidae > Pteropus > Pteropus medius. The sequence continues at coordinate 4,003,749 of NW_024349799.1, read as the reverse complement.
GTTACTCTAAGATCTAAAGGACTTGAATGTACTTCACTGTCACTTGGAACAGAATAAAACTTTCAGGATATAATCAAGATTACTTATATATAAGAACTCAATGACTCATAGGCAATATCTGCATTAAAAAAAAAAAAAAAAAAGAACTGAGTGTTCCACTATTGCTTACTGACATTTAAAAATAGCTCTATTAGCCCCAAACTGAGGCAGATGATGGCATGGGACAGTAGATGGAGCCCTGGATGAGGCTCCTGGAGACCCCAGCTCATCCACTGATTGGCTCGTGACTTGGAACATCATTACACCTTTCTAACTGTTTGTAAAATAAGGGCGTTGAACTACAAGACCTCAGAAAGGCTATTCTTTGTGTCTACAGGTCCGAGAAGAGCTGCAAAGGTGGGGAGAGCAACACACTCCAAGACTGATTGCATACTTATTTAAAATCTTTTCACTTTTTAAATTTTGCTTATGGAAACACTCATAAAGGTAGAGAGGGCAAATAATCCTCCAGATGTTCATCATGTAGACTCAACTATTATTCATATTTTGTCGTATTTGCTCATCTATATTTTTCTGAAGAATTTTATTATTTTTTCTTTTTCTTTTATTTTTTGAGGTTTAAAATTTTTTTCAATTACAGTTAATATTCAATATTATTTTATATTTGTTTCAGGTGTACAGCATAGTAGTTAAACAATTATGTAATTTACGATGTGATCTCCCTGATTAGTACCCACCTGGCACTCTACATGGTTTTTATAGTATTAACTATATTCTCTTTACTGTACTTTCCTGAAGGATTTTAAAGCAAATCCAGACATGACTTGTCACTCAAGGCTTCAGCCTGCTTCTCTGAAAAATAAGACCTTTTCTTAAACCAACATAATACTATTATTAAGCCTAACAAAGTGCTCATTAACTGTAATTCCTTAATATCATCCGATAACCAGTCCATATTCAAATTTCCCTACAGTCTTCTGAACAGACCCTCCAGCTCCTCCTACCCCAGGCCTGTGCCTAGGGCCAACCACTGTTAGTCACTTCAGTCTTTAGGCTCCAGGTGATTACCTTCACGCAAACAATCAGCTTATGGCACCACTTCTTGCTCTACCAACTGCAGTCATTGTCTCTTGTCTTTCTGCTATGGTTGATGAGGGTTTAGCTAACTTAGATTCTCTCTTCCTTTCTTCGTTATATATTTTCACTTTAGTTCCTCTGTGTAGTAACACTTATGCAGGTTCTCTTTTGGGTTGAATTGTGTCCTTTCAAAAGATATGGCAAAGTTCTAATTGCCAGTGCCTTATCTGGCAATAGGGTCTCTGCAGATGTGATCAGGTTAAGGTGAGGTCATCATGGATTGGGGGACCCTTGATCCAATGACTGGAGTCCCTATAAGGAGAGAGATTTGGAAATACACACAAAGAGGGAAGACGGCTTTGCGAAGACAGAGGCAGAGATGGGAGTGACGCAGTCCTTCCTTATCCACAGGGGATTCGTTTGTTCCAAGACCCCTGGTGGATGCCTGAAACTGCAGACAGTACCAATCCCCATATTCTATGTTTTCCCCTCTACATTCACACCTGCGACAAGGTTTAACTTATACATTAGGCGTGGAGAGAGATTAACAACAGCTACTACTAATAAAACAGAACAATTATAATAATATAAGAAAAGTTCACGTGAATGTGGCATTATTAAGTAAAATAAGGGTCACTTGAACATAAGCACTGTGATACCATGATTGTTGATCTGATAACCTTGATTTCGAACTTCTGGCCTCCAGAACTGTGAAAGAATAAATTACTGTTTTAAGCCACTCGATTTGTGGCAATTTGTTATGGCAGTTCTAGGAAACTAATATGGTTCCTCTGCTTTGGGAGCATTACTGTAAGGGGAAAACTTGGTTTTCTATCTTCCTATGTAGAAAAAATCCAGTTCTAACCTACTGTTTCTTCTTTGTGAATCTCCTTTACTACTCACATAGAACACTTCTTCCTGTCACCAAATATATGGGGGTTTCCCCACAAAAAGCAACTCTCTGTGCTACTAGCTGGGTGTCCTATAATTTAATTCTGTTTTGACACTATTTATCTGCTCCCTACCCCCTAAATACACACACACACACACACACACACACACACACTTTAAAATGACAGTCACAAGCCCAGGTTGTCAACGGTGCTTCTGACCAACTGGCTATAAATCAAAGGTTCTAACATTCCTTATTGCCTTGAGTTTGATTAATTTTCTAGAGCAGCTCATAGAACTCAGGGAAACACATTTTTCAGTTTATTAAAGGATATTATAAAAGATATACATGGACATCCAGATGGAAGAAATGTGTGAGGCAAGGTAAGTGGGGACGGGCGTGGAGCTTCCCTGCCTGTGCGGGGGCGCTGCTCTCCCAGCACCTTCAAGGGATTTTAAGGAGCCCTGAGTCAGGAGCTGGGGACCGACCAGTACATATTTCTTATTACAAATCACAGTATTACAATTACATAAAATACTCATGCCTCCATTTCTTGTTCATCAGCTACCTCTTGACTCCCTACTTTGTCAGATGAGGATAAGAACCAGAGGTTTAAATAGACAGTTGGATGGATCCAGGGTCCAAGAAGTTAGGGTGATGATGAGCAGCACTAGATAGAACTGGTGCCTTCTGACTCCAGGGCCAGAACCGCTCCATCTTATAAGGCCATGGAGTACTTGGAAGGTGTGTCCACAGCTCTGTGTCCCAGAACCAGGAGCAGGAGCTTGAGCAAGTCCTGCCCAGAGTTAAGGTAATCTCATGCCCCTCCAGGCACTAGCCCCAGGATCTGCCTGCTTCCCTCTTGCTTTACTCAGGACTGTTCTTCTGGAAATGTCCCCAGACACTGGCAATCGAGAAGGATCTCTCACAGAGTAGTTTCTTCTGAGTCCCGCTGTGATGTGAAGCCATTGGCATGCACTGAGGGACACTAGGAAGCAGTTGTATGATGCTCCCTTTTGTTTTTACTGTAGGAATGATATTAACCACCTTTTGCACTATGAAGGCCATGGGAGAAGTTTCTCTCACATCTTGATTCGAATAAGAGCTGTACTGCTTCTGAACAACTGGGATGGCTTACTTTCGTGGTCTTGGCAAACTTACTATCTTAGCTTCCCTCTTAGCTTTTGGCTGTGAGGATATTCAGAGTTAAATTTATAATCATGTGCAGCTCTGACATAGGAGATTATGATGGCATTTACTTTGATTTTTATGAAATATTTCAGGCATACAAAAATTACAGAGAGTGTATAACAAGCAGTCACGTACCTACCACCCATCTTCAGACGTAAAACTTAATACAAATAGAGCCTTCTGTGTATCCAGTTCTGATCTCATTCTTTCTCTGCCCCACCCCGGTGGTAAATGTCTGCCTGGAGTTGGTGTTTATTCATTCCATGTAAAAAACAATATTTTTTCTCCAAATGTATGCATCTATAACAAACATGCAGTATTGTTTTGCATGTTTTAAAACATTATATAAGTGGTTTCATACTACATGTATCCCTCTGTAATTTCTTTTTACTCAAGAATTTTACTTTGAAACTTACCTGTGTTGACACGTGTAGCTCTAGTTAACTCATAATTTGTATTTTACTATAAGACTAGACAAATAATTAGGTAATGTTTAAGAGAACAACCCTGGGTGAGACTGCCAGGGTTCAAATCCTAGCTCTGCTACTTACTAGTTCTGTAATTTTGGGCAATTACTTAACCCCTCTGTGCCTCAGTTTCCTCGTCTCTAAAATGGGGCCAATGATAACACCTACCTCATAGAGTTGATATGAAGATTAAATAACTTAATCATTCCATATTTATTCCATGCTGGTGGACATTTGTTTCCAGTTTTTTGCTGTCTCTAGGATGTCGTGTGCAGGGAACATTATTATATCTATTTCTTTGTGCATATATGCAAGAAAGAGTTCCTCCGAGGCAGGGCATACACCTAGGAGTGGGATCGTAGGGCTGTGGGGTGCACCCAGCCTCAGCTTTCTGGGCGATGCCAAGTTGCTCTCCAGAGTGGTTGTGCCGACTCACACTCCCGCCCTGGTGTGTAAGTGTGCCCATTGCTCCCACCCTGGCTCATCCTTGGTGTTGTTTTTGTGCACTGCTTCTGCTTAAACTTTGTTTAATCTTTCTTACCCTTTGCCCAAATGTCCCCAGCTGCTGTTTTTATCCCAGTATATATTTCTGTAAGCATTCTTTTGTCCATTTGCCTTCCTTTTCCTTTTGAATGAAGCAGGATATAAATATATAAAAATTAGGGCCCCACAGAATGAAGAGCGCAGCATACAGGGGCTGTCTGCTACCCTACCCCTGGACCCACAGGTTTATGAGCTCTCAGGATTTGTTGAGGTTGCTATCAGTCATGGCTAACATTTGCCGAGTGATTCCTACATGATAGGTGCACTCCATACATTATCTTGTCCGATCTCACGGTGACCCTACGAAACAGAACTGCTATTCCCAGAACCTTGATTCAAACGAGGCAGTCTTCTACCAGGGAGCATGCTCTTAACCAGGGCTGCCACGAGAGGTGGCTCAGGCTGCACGCTGCATGACTCTAGGAGGCACCACTTGCACAGACTACAGTTGATGGCACCCCTTGGAGTTGTGCAGTGCAGTGGCCCTGGCCTTCTGCTCAGTAAGAGCTTAAAGAAAATGCTTTCTATTTGACAGGCTTAGAGGAGTCGACCCCATTACCCACTGAGGGCCTTTTGTGCTCTGGATTTATAGGCCTTTCTTAGGGTCGTGGTTCTTCACGTTTTAAAAGCCCACTGGCATGGGATCCCTCCCACCTATGTAAACGTTTGTTTAGGAGGGAAGAACCCGGCATGTGCCCCGCGCGCTGACACCAACCGTGTAAGGGCACCGACTCGGCCGCTGTTCGTGGCTTTCCCCCTTGGCCACCGCAGACTTATTGAGCAATATATTATGAGTGTGCCTCACTCTGATGATGTGTTATGGATAAATCATTAAGGAGGCAGCTCACCGCAGTGATGTATTGGTGTAATAGATCATCAGAGTGAAGTCTTCTGCCGGCATACGGGCTGGCTCAAAGGGTGGTGTCATTCAGGGAAGAATTAGCCCAGCAGCAGATCTGGCTTAATTACAGGATAAAAGGTTCGTGAATGATAGGCTGAAGGCTGCGGCACCAGCATTTTGATTCTTGATGTAAAAATATAATTGGGCTTCCTGAGAGAATTTTTGATTATTTTCAAACAGCCTCTGCTTTATCGCAACAGCACAACTTGCCACGTGGCTGCAGGGGTACCTTATATCGGGGGCGGGGGGACGGGGCAGTCTCCAGGCCCTGTCCACATCTGAATTATCGTTGTCCTTTCAGTTTGTAGGTCATAGAATGAGCTAAGGGAGACAAAATCCAGGAGGCCTGCCTCTAAGGCCCTCAGAATGACGTCCTTAGCAACCAGAACTTCCGAATCGAGTGATTTATTCAAATCATCATTAAGGCCATGGTTCTCCACTAGATCTGTGTGCACATGTGAGAAAGAGGGGGTTGTCTGGTGAGTATGTGTGTGTTTGTGTTTGAGGACATCAGCATCCTAAGGATAATAATCATTATCATGTTTATCGGACACTTAACATTGTGCTAAAGGCTTTGCATACGTTTTTTAATCTCATTTAATCCATACGACACCATTGTGAGATAGGCATTATTATTATTCTTCTCATTTTCCAGATGAGGAAACCAGCCAAGAGCTGCTGTTATTGGCCAAGGTTGCACAACTGCTCAGTGACAGAGCCAGTGAGCCTGATGCTGGGGTGACTCTTACAATCTTTCTTTCCCACCTCCAGATCTCCGCTTCCTGTGAGGACCTTAAACCAGTGCTTGTGTGAACTGCAGACCTAAATGAGCACAATTAAAGATGCGTTTGTTGAAAATTGATTATTTTGTTTTAAGGCACAGAAATCAAACTTCAGGTATTAGTAGGGTCCCAAATTGGGTCTGAATCAATGATTTCTTGAGTGGCTTACAGGATGAGACTTCGTAGCAACAGTGGGCTAAACTCTTTGCACCAACTCTCCCACTGGAGACAACTATAAAAGCTGCATAAAATATTTTTTGAAATCTTAAATAGCATTAAATTGCTGACAAGGCAGTAAAAAACGACTAGGTCAACACGTAGAGAAGAATAGGAACCAGAGAGGTGAGTGAATTCAGAGGCCACTTTTGCCCTAAGGGCTGCTGATCCTGGATAGTTTCACAGCCCTCTGGGCAGAGAAGACAGAATGGAAGACAGGATCCAGCCCGAGGAGAGGGGGCCCTCTCCACAGTAAGCTGGAACCCCCAGGGCTACTTCCTCAGGTGAGGGTGACATGGAAGTGGAGTAGTCTTCATGTGGAATTACAATCCGGGTTCCTATTACCCAGATTATCTCAGTTCAGAAAACCTGAGGCCTTTGAATTGGTTTAAGGTGGGCCCAGACTGGTATGTCTCCAGTACATTAGGGAAGCAGATCTCTGGGCATAGGTGCTTTTACATAAGGCCTCATATTATTCCTATAAAGAATTTTTAAAATACTGGACTATGGTCAATGATGACCAGGAACACAAGGAAACATGACTCCATGTGTGAGAATCAGCAAAAACAGGCAATAGAAGCAGATCCGAGAAGACTTTAGATATTGAAACCATCAGACTACAGACAATAAATGACTTTTGTTCCTTGTTATGTTTAAATAAATAAAAAATGAGCTTGCGGCTATTTTCAGAGAACGTAAAGCAATAAAAAAGAAGCTGTTATAGGACAAATATGCAGCAATTTAGCCACCATTCTCTTCTCCTACTCCACCCTCCTGCCCCACAAAGAAGAAAGAAATTCCGGGCAGCAGAATTCCATATGGAAATCTCACTTGGCGTGGTATTAGGCAAACTAGAAAAGACATTCTCCTATCCTAAATATGTGTATTTTCAACAAAGCATATCAAAGATAGAATTTTAACTTTTCTTTGTGACTTTAAAAAATTATAATTTGAATTTCATTATTAATATGGACATAAGAAATACCTTTAGACAAATTGACCGAAAAGTCTTAAAAATAGAAAACAGAAAACATACCATACCCCTCTCCTGCAAAAAGGGGAGGCATACAACCTTCTATTTTAAAATTACCACTCCCGAGGACTGACTCAGGATTGCTGGAGCTTGGCCATTTACAGTGAGCCTTTTGATAGAAAAGCCACCTATTCCGGCCTCTAAAATTAAGACCATCTCCTTGTGAAGGGTAGAAATCCAGGTGAGATAAGATTGATAATCCTGCATTGCAGAATTTATTAAAGATGTCCAGATTAAAAATTGCTTTGTCTGTCAATCAATCAGCCTGTTTTCTACGTTTACTCTGTCACTTACTAAAAATGTTACTGTATAACACGGAACCCCCCCCATAGATATCATAACTGCTAATCTCCCTTTCTTTCCCTTCTGAGAGATAACCTTGGTCATGTTCCCTAGCAGAGGTCCCTAGATTTGTCCCTGTCTTGCTAAAGGCTTTACTATTATTATTTAAAAATTTTCCAAGTCATATGATTTTAAGTGAGGAAAAAGGGCACATGAGTGGAAGTCATCAGTGAAGGGGGGTTTATGCTGCATTTCTCCTTCTTTGGGTAGTTTCCTTGAATGCTGGTGAGAGGGGACAGGTTGGAAATAACCAACCTGAAGATTGATCTAAGGCTTAACTATTGATCGGTTGATCTCTGTGCAACTGTTGGAGTTCAGCATCGTTCAAGTCTCTCAATATCCTGGCCCGAGCTTGGAGGATACCTTGGGTTGGGTCCCCTAGAAGCAGACTCTGAGATGGAGAGCTGCATGCAGAACTTTAGTTAGGAGTGTTCTTGGAGATATACCTATAAGGGGACAAGGAAGGCAGGACCAGGCAGAGGGAGAAGATGTATCCCAAAATGGTTGCCATGGAGACCTCAGCTAATTATACAGGGAGCTCTGCATGTGGGATGGTCCCTCAGAGTTATCCCAAGGTAAGGGGGCTAGGCTTTTGCATCTGGTCATCAGCCAGTCATTGGCCAGGGCTGTTTCTGGGAGAGGATATACCTTGGGTAAAAGCAATTTCCAGTGAGAGAGGACGCTCTGAGCCATCAGCAGCTGATAGTCTCAGCAGCTGAGGGGTGGGCATGTGGCCCTGAAGAGTAGGATCTCGGCATACAGTATCCATGATGGACCATCCTCTGAGCTGCTCAGATTCATTTGCTTCTCATAGTAAGTTTGCCCCATCACTAATGGCTTCTTTAGGATTGTGGATTGTTTCCTTGGTAAACTGACAAGAGAAGGATTAATGGGACAAACGACAGCCCCTGATACTCATTTGATCTCAAGATTCTAACTGATATGCCCCCTTTCCTTCCGTATTAGATTCTTCTTACCCTTGGCTAGTTTCTGTGCTGGTCTAAGTGACTCGTTTGGTGGGATGACTCAGACTCTCATTTCCGAGGGTTTTGATCATTTAGTTACCATGCTCTTTTTAAGGCTCGGATGCTGTACTGGTCCATTTCTCATTAAAATTGGATATGAAAACACCAAGAAATGCCCCAGTGGATCATCTGTGTGCCAAACCTATTCTTTCCTGCCTCTACTGAGTACTAGCAGCCATGGCTCACACTGACATGTACTGAGCTGACCCATCTATGAACTTGGCTGGGAATTTTTCCTCCTCTGTCAGTTGGCCACAAGGGACCCCTCATGCAGCCATAGGTGTGAGATGAGGAGAGGGGCCAGGGTAACACTGGCGTGTGACATGGGAGTCTGGGCTATCTGTTTTTGCAGCTTACTCATGCTGATCCTGAATTTATCACTTTCATCTTATGACGGATCTCTGCTGGACCTGCCTGCCCTGGTGACTGGGTAGATCTGACAAAAACCAGTTTGTGATGGGCATCTCAGGGTTGCTTGGTCACTTGGTGTCACTAGGTCAGAAATTTCATCTGTATCAGGGACCTCCAGCATCTGGGACGTGCTTTTGAAATGGTCTGTATAGTTTTTTCCTGCAGATGTCATGCCTTGCTTCAGAACCGTAGGGATCGATAACATTATTCTCTTCCTGGAGCTTGCCGGAAACTCCACGTTGTGTCTTTTCCCACCATAGATACCACTAGTTCCATCAGGCCTGCCAGGTCATACAGCACAAGAGGCAGGGCTGCCTGAACCTGATCAGAGCCCCTTCCTGCTCTGGGTTCCACTCAAAGCTGGCGGCCTTCTGTGTTACCCAGTAAATGGGTTAGAGTAGTGTTCCAAAGATGAACTATGGTTCCTCTAGAACCTGATAAGGCCTGCCAAGCATGGCGCTTCTTGATTGGTGTGTGTGTGTGTGGAGAGGGGGAGGTACTGAGGCTCTGGAGCTCTGGAGCTGGCATCGCTCTTTAAAGCTCTTCCAAATTGAGACAAGGAGGCTGGGCATTTGTATCCCTGCCTCAGCTAGTCCTTGGCCATAGACTGCCCGCTGGAGGGGGTGTAATTTTGGGCAAGGCAGTTTCCTATGGCCAGAGTAATTCATAGTGAGGGATGCAGCTGTGAGCCATTATCAGCTGATAGTCCCAGGAGCTTGAATGGTTATGGAAGGAGTCTGGCAGAGGACCACAAGGGATCAAACTCCAGGGCTGGGACTAGGGAGATGCGAGTGAGGTACCTAAGGCTCAAATTTAAGGAATCAGTCACTCTTAAGGTCATTCAAATACAAATGGCACTTGCCTCACCCTAGGTCTGGCCCTGTCAAAAATCTATGGAGATCTAATGTCAGGAAGTGGTAGAAATTTCGACTTGACCAGGATAACCTTCCCAGTCATCATGAAAACAGCCTTTTTCTGGAACTAGTGGAATCTTGGACAACATAGTCCTAGAATATTTTCTTTCTACTTCTCTGCAGGACACAAGGAAGGGTGGACACTGGGGAAGGTTGTTACCTGTTACTACTGCTAAAAAAAATTCAAAACATCTTCCCTAACCTGTCAGTTATTCTATGATTTTATTCCTCCGCCCCAATGTCATTTCTCCATGATTTCTGTGCTATGGAAATAAAGTCAAAGGAAAGAGTTTGAGCTAGAAGATTCCTAAGTTTCCTTCTGTTATTATGGTATTGAAGACATGGTCCAATCCTGAACCTACTGGCCTCTTCAGTGGGCAGGACCACTCACCTGCATGCAGGAGCAGATTGCAGAAAGGTTAAGTGAGAGAAGACCAGCAACACCAGGCTAGGAGAACAGGAGGAGGTGGTTGGAAGGTCAGAGAAACAAATAACTCATATGCAGGTAGGAATCAGAGTTGAAGCCCAATAGGAAGAAAAAGCAAGATTTGAATACAGAGCAGTCTGACTGGAGCGGACCATGGGTGTGAGGCAGAATCATTCCAAGACTGATCCTGAGCCTCCTGGATTCCGGCTGTGGCATCTTGGGTCTGTGTGGCCATCCATGGGTAGTTTTGTTTTTCCCTTTCACCCAAAGAGTCTTGGACGATCCTTCCCAACTTGATACATATATATATAATTAAGGAAATTCTAATCAGATCCCATTGCTGCTTTTATTTTTAACTTAAAGATTTGGTAATGAAGTTCACCTGGAAGCATAAATACATGGGAATAGCTAATAAAATTTTGAAATGTCAGAATGTGGTATGTCTACTAGCCATCAAATGTATGATAAAGCAATGATAATTAAAATAGCATGACACAGGTATGGAATAGGAAATTAGACCAGGAGAGTACAATAGAAAATCTAGAAAAAAAACCCCTGTGTTTGTATGGGTATTAAGTATAGCAGGTCCTTGAATGACATCATTTTGTTCAATGTTGTTTCATTGTAATATAGATGAGATGCCATAGAAACCTAACTCTTGTTTATATAATTAGCCTATGGTAAAATTGGTTTCATTATACATTGTTTCAGTTGAAGTCACAGAACTTATTGATGATGTTAAGTGAGGACTTAGTGTATATGACAAAGATGGCATTTCACATCAGTGAGTAGAGGATGGATTATTAAATAAACTCTGTCGGGAACAGGGAAAATTTTCAAGGAAAATTCTAATTTAATTCTCTATCTGGTACCAAACCCCAAACAAGTCCAAAGATGGATTAAAAATCTAAAAATAAAAGTTAAAACTATGTAAGTACTAGAAGAAAATATAGGGCCTTTTTGAATATGACATGAAACCCAGAAGACAGCAGGGAAAGTTATGACCACGTAAATCAAACAATGACGACAACTTCTGTATGGTGGAAAATGCCACAAGTGAAATTTAAAGAATTTCAAAGAAGAAAATGTTTTAAACCTATATTCTGGACAAAAGATTAACATCTATAATATACAAAGAGCTGCTACAAATCAGTAAGTAAAAGAAATATCATGGGCAAATGAGCAAGGGTGATGAACTGGCAACTGACTGAAGAAGAAACACACATGGCATATGAAGCATGAAAAGATGCTCAACCTCAGCAACAATTAAAACAACATAAATCAAAACAAAATGAGATGTGTTTTCCTTGTCAAAACTAGTAAAAGTTAACCAGATTGTTTGTACTCAGTGTTTGGAAGGATACAGATACAAAGGCATGTATGGTTGAAACTGCAACTTGCTGTACCATTTTTGAAGAAGAATTTGGCAATATCAGTCAAATTTAAAACACATATCCCCCTTGACCCAGAAAATATACTTTTAGGAATTTATCATCCAGAAACTCCCCTTCAGGAAAGAACACATGCCTGTCTAAATATGTTTACTTAGCATTATTTATTATAGAAAAATACTTCATGCAAATAATTCGTTAGTGTAAGAGAGGCTGGGTAAATTGTGGAATATCCTTACAATGGAAAACCGTCAGAAAGAACAGCGCTGATTTCTACATTGTACAGACTTGGAACCATGTCCACGATAAGTCGTTAAAGAAACAAGCAAATCGAAGAATACTACGTAAACCGTGATTCCATTTTTTAAACATTAAAAAAAAACAGTACTTAAAAATTTAAGCTGTTATTGCAGAGAATTTCAAGCTTGCCAACGGTGGAGAGGATAGTATGATGGACCTGTGTAGTCCCATCACTTGTTTGCAACAGTTTCCAACTCTTGGCTGTTGTTTTTCCATCCCATTCAGTTGTCTCCCCAACTTGTGGATTATTTGATGCAAATCCCAAATAGCTTATCATCCTAAGTACATCAGGTCTATGTTCATATTCAAAGGCTGGTGTAGGCAGGGAAAAAAGGCTCAAAGGATATCACGGAGTTAAGGTCAGCGGTCATGGCTGGGGAGTGGGGTTGATGAGGGTGGATTTTTGTTTTAAACATTTCAGTATGATATGATTTTTTTTGCATTATTACATTTAAAAAAACTCAGTAGAGTTTTTAAGAGACAAAGAGAGAAACCCCAATCGTCCTTTTTATTTCCATAGAACCTCCTTTTAAACTTAAAAAAAAAAAAAATTGTTGCTTGATTTTGATTTTTAAAAAAGCCACTGCCAGACTTTTATGGAATGGTTTGGGATTAATACATCAATAAAGATATAAAAATTTTAATATGTGATTAATACTTAATATTATCAGAATATCCTGTTTATATCAAGTTTTGATAGTTGAGTTGTAGTCTTTATATGCTGCACGTATTATAATATAGAGAAATTCTTATAAAATTGATATTGCGATGAACTAAAGATTCATGTCCCCCCAAACTTCATTTGTTGAAATCCTAATCCCCGATGTGACGATATTAGGAAGTGGGGCCTTTAGGAGGTGATGAGGTCTTGAGGGTGGAGTCCTCGTGAATGGGATTAGTGCTCTTACAAAAGAGACCCAAGAAGGCTCCCTTGCCCTTCTGCCATGTGAGACAGAAGATCGAGGTTGGTCTCACCAAACACTGAATCTACTGGCACGTTGATCTTGGACTTCTCAGCCTCCAGAACTGTGAGAAATAAATTTCTGTTGTTTATAAGCCACCCAGTCTATGGTATTCTGCTCTAACAGCTCAAATGGACTGAGACAGATGTGTACATTTATGACCATTTTATGGAAATGAAGTAGCCTACTTGTGAAGTTCCCAGAGGGAGAATCTGATTGGCCTACGTTGGGTCAGCTACTCTCTCCTGGCCCAATCGGCTGTGACCAGCGGGGTGGATGTGGCCTGGGCAGACATTTCACCCCCACTGGGGTTGCTTCTATGCCTCTGCTTGTGTTTCCTCCTCTTGTGTTTATTGACACAACTGCCTCATGCGGCCAGCAAGGGTGTGGGGAGAAGAGCATGGTGGACACACAGAGGAAGGGGCTTTGAAGGCAGGTAATCGGGGTTTGGATTGACTAACTGTGACTTTTAGTAGGTCCCTTATCTCTGACGCTGGTTCCTCCCTTTCATTAAGAGTCGTGAGGAGAAAATGCCTTACGGTTGAAGACTCCCAAGGACATGCCTGGCACGAAGTAGGCTTTCAGCGCCCCTTGATCATGAAGTGTAAGCTCAAGCTTCTCGCTGAAGATCGTGCCCTTGGAACGTTTTGGTGCGAGGACCTTGGAGTTGCTGCAGCACAGGCCCTGTTACTGCAGAAGCCAGTGACAGAGGCCTCCTCCTCTCCTCCCAGCTGGGCTAGGCGCAGTCCGTGAAGCACTGTTGTTTTAGCCAGGCACTCCCCCACTCTTCCCCATGACCTTGGAGTTCAGCCCCTAGGGCATCTCCTCACAGGCCTAGTCTTCCCACTCAGGCCCATCTCCCCTCACCACAGGCCTCTCCACAAACCTACTCGCATATGCACTAATGCCATTATCTTCCCGAAATTAAAATCAAGCCTCAACCTATAATGTTTCACGGAGAGGGAATTGGGGTTATATATTCCTGTGTCGAGCCGTATTCTATTTCAGTCATAGCATTTAATTATGATTGGTATGTTAGTGCCCACCGGAGCATAACAAATTGTCATTATGTTATTCTGCTGAGTCTAATTTAATTGGCAAGTTGTCACAAAAGCAATTATCCATCATTTATTTTGTTGCCATAACCACATCTAGAAGAGCACCTGCTGTCTGCGAGGAGAAACGCGCCACCGTCTCTCAGCCCTGGATCCAGACCACTTATCTGACACAAAGACATTGCTTCCCCCTTCTGATTTAAAAATATGTTCCTCATTTCCTGCTGCGGTCTCAAGAATCCTCCTGGGGGAGCCTCAAAGTGCCAAAGGAAATTCACGGGCTGAGAAGTTGCCTAGCACCCCACAGGGAGGCTGGAAGTCAGCCCTGCTCTGTCGGGGTGTGGGTGGGAGGCAGCGGTGATGCAGGCCCCACGGAGGGTCCGGGCCCTGACTGGGTCAGGCTTTGCTCCCGTCAGCTGTTTCAGCTGACACCTCAGTGACAGATTTATAAATATTTGTTGCTCGTTTCTCCTGAGGCACGCTGCGTGCTTGCTCCCTGGGAAGCAGGATTGTTTGGCCATTTCACAAAGCGGGAACCAGAGGACCTGGGGACTGAAGGCCCAAAGTCGTGTGGGTGGTGTGGGGCAGGGGGAGCCAGGGCCACAGTGAAGATCTCTAAACGCTTTTCTCGTTCTTGGAAAAAGCGTGTGCAGGCAAAACAAGGTGGTTTTGTGCCTGGTGGGGTCCCAGACTGTGCCTCTGGGTGCAGTAGGACATTTTTCATGGCCCTGTTTCACATGGACACATCTGTGATAGGGTCTGGGTAGGGGAAAAGGACAGAGAGAGAAGAGAAAAAAGGGAAGGAAGAGCCACCAAATCACCTGTCCTCATTAGAGAGGCCAAGACACAACCGGCCTGCTTTCCCAGGAGCCTCTGATTCTAATCTCTTCGGGGGACCCTGTTAGCCCCACCCCTGCCTGGATACCTCCCCATGTGTGAACAATGTCGTCCTCACTCAAGCCCAACAAGACTTTTGTGAGTGAGGAAGCAGAGGCAGGCAAAGTTGTCACATGATTTTTTTTCCCCCTGAAGATGGTCATTCCTAAGGGAAGATGTAGCCTGCAGGTATGGCTCTGTCCTCTGGGCCGGAAGCAGGTACAAACATGAATAATCTTGTTCTTGCTTCCATGATGCTGTCAGTAGCAGAGTCAACAAAAGACTTGCTAAAAACAAAACCAAAACCCAAAACAATGACCACTATATTGCAAAAAGGAAAAAAGAACCAGACCTTTAAATCAACTGGCTTTTCCCTCTGGGTCAGTCAGCTATATATAATTCCCAGGCTACCTATTTGGGGACATTGGAAAATTACCAGCTTCCTGAACACAGGCAAATCATTTCTTGTAACTCTTTTTAAAAAAATCTCTCATTGTAATTGCTGACTAAAAATAAACTAGGGATGTGTCAGGTTCCTTCCTCCCTGACCAGTGTTATCCCTAAGGAATGTTCCTCGTGGCTGTGGAGAAGTAGCTCTTGCCACCACGAAGGCCACCACAGCAAGATGGTCAGGATCCTGGCTCATTCAGTTTCAGGGGTCAGACTTACATAATGTTGACATCAGAGCAGGAAAAAGTTTAATGTGCAGGGAGGGGGCTGTGCACGAGGGCCTGCTGGGCTCAGTGGGCATGTAAATTAGCTTGAACTCTGGAAAATAAGTTGGCTAAATGGGTCAAGAGCCATAAAAAAATGTCCAACACCTCTGACCCAGGAATTCCACTTAGGATAAACAAATTGCTTCAAAAACAAGAAAGATGTTTGCCCTGGTATTATTTATCATAGCAAAAACAAAATCTATGCTGAGAGCAATCTGTGCTGACTTAGAGCACGTGGCTGTAAGCCCATCGATGCTGACAGAGTTTCTTTCATGTTTCCTGGGAGGGATGTTGGGTTATGAGAAATTCTTCATGCAATTTTCTTAAGTAGGCATTTATTAAGCACTGCAATAGATGGAGCTAGTTTATGTGTGTATATAAATATAGGTGAGCCATGGTCCTTCCTATGTTAGTTTCCTATTGTCCTGTAACAAATTATCTCCAATTTAGTGGCTTAAACAATACATGTTTATCATCTTACAGTTCTGGAGGTGAGAAGTCTGGAATCGATCTCACCGGGCTAACATCAGTATATCAGCAGGGCTGCATTTCTTTATGGAATCTCTAGGGGAGAAATTGTTTCTTCACCTTTCCAGCGTCTAGAGGCAGCCTGCATTCCTTGGCTCATTGCCTCCTTCCCTCATCTTTGAAGCTAGCAACGGTGAGCCGAATCCTCCTCACCTTGCCTCGCTCTGACCTTCTTCCATAGTCACAGCTCCCTCTGACTCCTCTTCCGTCTCCCCGTTCCATTGTTAAGGACTCATGTGATGACATTGAGCCCACCAGGATAATGCAGGATAATGTCCCTGTTTTAAGGTCAGTTGATTAACAACCTGAATTCTCCTTTGCGATGTGATGCAACATACTCACAGGTCCTGGGGATTAGGACCTCATCTTTGAGAGGTGGGGGGCCGGAGTGGGGGTGGCGGGCGGCGCATTATTTTGCAAACCATACTCTAGACCTGGAGCTTACAGTTTGGTGAGACAGGTACAATGACACATCTTTAGAGTCCATGGCAGAGTGCTATAATCAGCCAGCACAATCTGGGGAGGCAGCACGCAGATTCATAATAATCCAGGCATTTCTTGCCGGGAAGCTAGATGCTATCCTACTTGGTTTTCCTCCACCTTCTAACACAAACTCTCTGTTCTGGTCACTTTAGTTTTCTTGCTATTTCATAATCACCATACGTTCTTTTCTAATCCCAAACCTTTGCCCATTGCTGCCCCTACCTGACTGCCCTTATTTCTGCTTACTCCCTGCCCAAAGCCCACCCACTCATCAAAATCTAGAGCAAGTCCCACGTCCTCTATCACTCTTCTCTGCCCCCTGTCACATGGGCTTCTATCACACTTATATTCTCAATTATATAATATTCTACTTAAGTGTACTAACTAGTTGCTCTCATGTGCCGCTGTCTCAATTTTAGTGTGTTCGTATGTTTTTAATCACTCCGTTATCAAGGATCATGTGTTACAAATCTTCCGTCATCTCCATAATGCCAGGCACAGCGGTGCCAAAGAAAAGTTTGCTAAATTGTTCCAGCATTCTTTGAATAAATGGAGCACTCACAAAGGTGCTAGACCCTAGGAATGGAAATGTGCTCCAAAGGGAGTCCCGCTCTAAAGGAACACTCATCTAGAGAGGGAGACTTACAGGCAAACCAGTGGGTTATGACATGATGTGACAAGAGCCAGAATAAAATTATACATAAAAGGGGCTTCTAGGTCAGCTTGTGGGTGGATCAAAGAAGGCTTTCAGAGGAGGTGATGTCTGAGCTGAGTTTTGAAGGATGAGTAGGAGTGAGCTAGATAAAGGGATATGGGAGAAAGATTCTATTCCAAGAGGAGGAGGAACATTTAAAGCAGAACAAAGAGATTAAATGAATTCTGAAAAAGCTTTTCCTTCTCTCTGTATCAGATATGAGAGTATTATAGATGGATAACTGCCGTCCGAGTTCATTTTCCTAGCCTCCCAAAACAAACTCGTCCCTCTGGTCACTTGAATCTCCTTTCTGTTCTATAGTCACTGGATGCTTTTTCCTAGTCCTACACCTTTGTCCATTAACTTGGAAAAAATGGCGAAAGTTGACATTCATGAGTGAACCTGATCGGGGAGGGATAAAAATGACCAACTCCCACTAAGTCAGAGGACTAATGATAATACCTATGACAAACAATAAATAATATTCTTAATATATAACCTGATAAGGAAAAGATAAAACTTAAAAAAAAAAGGACAAAGGATATGAACAAGCATTTTATAGATGAGAGAATGCAAATGACCGATAAGCATATGAAAAGACACTCAACTCTGCTTGTAAACAGGGAAGTGAAAAATCAAACAACGATTAATACCATTTTCACTCATCAGATTGGCAAAAATTAAAGATTGATAACATCTAGTGTTGTCAAGTGTGTGGGTAAACAGGGATTGTCATGCATTGTTAGTAGGTATGTGAACTGCTAAACCCTTTCTTTTGGGAAAGTAATCTCAAGGTGGCTGTTAGAAGTAAAAATAAACATGTCTTTTGATTCCAATTTTGAGAATACATCCTATAGAAATAATGTCAGTATACCCACGTATATAATATATACACAATAGATACAATAAGATATATAATATCACTTGTATATAACAAGATATCTATGTATATATATTTACAAGATTGACTCCATTTATAGTAGCAAAAGCTGGCTCCAATCAGAATTGCCCATCAATAGGAGAATGTTGAACAAATTATACTATTAGACAATGTTATAGAACAGAATATTATAGAATATTATGGAGGTATCGAAGAATAAATTCAATTCATATGTTAAAATAGAGGGATCCCCATGATACCATGATATAACTAACGTTAAGTAGCAAGAGCAATGTTAAAGTATGAGAGGGGGAGGGGGAGACATACTGGGGAATGGTTTCTACGTTTAAAAGATCAAAAAGAAAGGTATAGAAGGCTACGTATAGTTCAGGATGTTAACATTGATTCCTTGACTGACTAGAACTGGAAGGGAGACAGTTACTGAAAAATCTGTATTGTTTGACTTGTTATTATGAGCACAAACGATTTTTGTAATTGCAAATATTAATAACATTTTTAAAAAAGTACTGAGGAAAGAGTTTATTCAGCAGGGTCTGGGAGTTAAGGAAGTGAGAAATGATCCGAGTCCTGAGTTCAGGCCTATTTGCCCCTCCCTGGCTTCTCTTCTATTCAAATAAGCTAATTAAACAAACGTGAGATAGCTTTCATTTCCCTGGTTAAGTACGGTTAGATACTGGGATAAAAACAGCGTCATTTACATATGTAGCGACCCTCCCTTTATATCAGTGAACTCCAATAATAAATTAATTAGAGCAATTCAGTCCCAACCGGCCTCCCTGGGGATGGCCTTTGTTTGGGTGCATCCATCTGCCTGAATCGGGCCCAGGGCGAGGTGTATTGTTAACGCTTCTACTCCCGAGTAGCAGAGTGAGCCCAGTGCCAGCGCCCATACATCTGAAGTTGTTTGAGCACTTTCTGAATATCTCCAAGGCTCAACTAGTTAAATATCTGCCCAACTGACCAAGGAGAATGCCATTTGCATCTCAGCTCCCCGCTTCTTAGTCACTGATGGTGGAAATCCTTTCTTCACAACCTGAGCTACTCCAGAGGTCACCGGCTGTCCCACGGTCACCATGGCAACTCCCTTCAGGGTATGGCCAGGGGGCTGAGGAAAAGAGTCAGAAACCTACCAGGTGGCCCCAGGAGAAAGCCATTTTCAGAGACAGGGATTTCAAAGTCTCAACTATTGGGTTGCTATATAGGGCACTGCTTTATATAGGATACGTTATTTCTGGAAAAGTTGCTCCAGGTCAATTTTTTGAGTAAAATTTTGTAATTTTATTTTAAACACACAGATGGAGTTCCCTATATTGAGAACCCTGTTGTGAATTCTTTTGTAAGGTGGATAAAACTCCTATTTTTCTTTTAGTACAAGCATAGCCGTTGAGATGTCAAGTTGTTCAAAGTTCGGCGCACCAGTGTTTTAGGGTTTGGAAGGTGGGGGATAGCAATGTGGGTGAGAGTTGGGGAGGAATCTACCTTGAGAAATGCTTTAAGTGGTATTCTGTCTTCAGACTGGGTGGGTTCTCCCAAAAGAAGAGCCTGGGCCAAGGATTCAGGTGCAAGTGATTTATAAAGGAACTGCTCTCAGAAGAAATCTGTAGGGGCATGGGAGAACAGGATAAGGAAGGGGACGAAACACAGTGAAGGTCAGATCTCAGCTCCTGCACTCAGCCTCATCTGGTGGGGAGCTCTGGAATGTAAATTACACTTCAGAGATTACCACCTTGAATCAAAGGTGCCAGGCTCTTGTGCTCTCAGATCAGTCAGTCATTGGCTATAGGCTGTTCAGGGGAAAGTGTAAAATTCCCAGGGTGAAGCAGCTTTGGTGCCCAAGGTCAGTCCTCCAAAAGTCATCAGTGCAAGCTGTTAGCAGCAAAGTACAGAGCTGGCTGTGGGCATACAGAGCTGGTGAAAGGGATCCAAGAGGATCGAAGAGGCGTCCATTTTCAGAGTCCATTACAGTTGCCAAGTATGGTATACAACAGCTCTATAAGGGGTCAACCTTAACCAAAAAATCAGTGAAATTAGTTAATTTCTCACAAAGAGGTATTTAGAATGGTGTAAGTGGAGAAAGATGATAGTACACTTAGGCGGATGTGGAACTGGTTGAACACTCATTTCAGAAGAGTACGGAATGAATGGCTGTTGATTGGAGGAGTAGCTCCAGGAGTAGACCGCAGGGCTCCAGATGGGGCCTGTGTCATGAAACATTTATATCTATAACTTAGAGGCAGATGGAGTTCATCCAGGTAAATCTGGAGATTACCCTAAACTAAGAGGAAAGGTAATAGAACAAAGGGGAAAAAAAGTTGAAAAGGAGATTCCAACGAATGGATATCTATAAGATTAAAGTTAAAGAGATAAATGTGAACATAACATGAAGTTAATTTCATTATAGTTATTCATACAGTGGAATATTACATGGCCACTAAAAATAATGTTGAATAATAAAAATGACAAAAAATGTTCATGATTATTTGCTTTTTAAAAGATTGTTACAATATTCATAGGAAAAGTTTGGAAAGATGTTCTAAAATGGTGATGCTGCCTCTTTCTCTGGAGGTGGGATTATGTTTTTTTTTTTTTTTAATCATCTCTGCCTTTGTTCATCTCCATTACTACTTATTTAAAGATTGGAATTTATGGAAAAACGTAGTCACAGGTATTTTTGGCGATTGTCTTTTGCTTTTTCTTTCAGCTGTATGAGAAAAACATAGCTTAAAAACAGAAGATGTTAACAATTCTAAATCTGAATGCATCTAGTAACAGGGTTTAAAAATACATGAACCAAAAACTTACAGAACTGACAATTGGCAATGATCAGTAGTTGATAAATAAAGAAGACAGAAAATCAGTAAGGCTCTAGAAACTTGAACAACACTGTCAACCAAATGACAACTTAACTGATATTTGTAAAAGACTATCCTAAAAAATGGCAGAATAGATTGTCTTTTTCAAGTGCTCAGGGTTCTTCACCAAGATAGACCATATACTGGGCAATAAAACAAGAATCAATGGCTTTAAAGGAATCGACACAATATAGAATATGTTCTCTGACCATGATGAAATTAAAGTAGATTTAAATAATAGGGAGGTATCTAAAATATCTCCCCAATATTTGATAATTAAACAACAATTAGATAATCTTTAGGTCAAAGAAGAAATCAAAAATATTTTTGTGGGTGATAATGAAAGCAACATATTGGAATATTTGGGATATAACTAAAATACAGCTTATTTAGAAAACAAGAAAGGTTTAAAATGAACGACTTAAACCTCCACTTTACGAAAGAGAAAAAGAAAAGCAAAACAAACTCAAAATGAGTAGAAGGAAGAAATTATAAAGATGAGTACAGAAATAAATACAATATGAAACAAATGATAGAGAAAATTAATGGAAACAAAAACCATTTAAAAAATAATAAATGTGATAAACCTCACATAGCTAGAATAATCAAGAAAAAATCGAGAAGACGCAAATTACCAATATCAAAAATGAAAGAGGCAACATCACTATACAGCCTACAGACATTAAAATGATAAGAAAATAAGATAAACAACTTTATGCCAATAAATTCAACAACTTAAGAGAGATTTACAAAAATTTCCAAAGACACAAATTACCAAAATAGACTCAAAAGAAATAGAAAATTCAAATAACCTAATTTCTATCAAAGAAGTCAGATTTATAATTTGAAAAAAACTTTCTATAATGAAAACTCAAGGCCCACACAGCTTCATTCATAAATTATACCAGACTTTAAGGAAGAAATAATACCAATCTTATACAAAGTTTTTCAAAAAATAGAGACTTCACAACTCATTTTATAAAAATAGCATTACCTGATACCCAATACAAAGACATTACAAGGAAAAAAACCTATAGAACACCCCTTGTAAACATAGATGCAAACTTCCTAACAAAACATTAAGAAAGCAAATCCAGAAATATCATAAAACATCATAACCTAATGGGGCTTATCTTAGGAAGGCATAGTTGGTTCAATATTTGAAAATCAGTTAATACAATTAACTTTATTAACAACATAAAGGAGAAAAAATACATGGCCCTCTCAGTAGAAAAATGTAGTTGACAAAATTTCCCCATTTATGATACTTTTAGCAAACTATAAATAAAAGGAAACTTCCTCAGAGATAAAAGGCACCTAAGAAAAACCTGTCACTAACATTATACTTAACGGTAAAATATCGAATACTTTCTCCCTAAAAGAGAAAGATCGGGAAAAAGCAAGGACGAATGCTCTCACCACATCTATTCAACATTAAACCGATGGTTCTAGCAGATGTAATAAGGCAAAACAAACGGACAAAAAGAAAAACATGCAGACAGATGGAAAGGTAGAAATAAAGCCTTCTTTGTTCACGGATGACATAATTTTTATGTAGAAAATCCTAAGGAAAGTTATGAGAACTAATAAGTGACTTTAGAAAGGTTTCAGGGTACAAGGTCTATTATGTACAAAAATAAATTGTATTTCTATATACTAGCAACAAATAATTAGAAACTGGAATCTTTAAAAATATCATCTATAATAACATCAAAAATATCAAATACATAGGTATATATTTGATGAAAGATATGCAAGATACCAAAATTTTAAAAGAATTGTTGAGAGAGATTAAAGAAGGTAAATAAATGGAAGTTAGATGACATTTGCTATGGATAAAGCTGTTTCCCCCCCAATTCATATGTTGAAGCCCTATTCCCCAATGTGACCGTATTTGTAGATGGGGACCTCTAAAGAAGTAGTTAAGATCAAGGTAGGGCCTTGATCCAACACAGTTAGTGTCCAAATGAGGAGAGACACCAGAACGCTTGAGTTCTCTCTCTCTCTCTCCCTTCCACCTATTCTGGTGTGCCTGCAAAGAACTGAGACAGAATTTATACCAGTAACATAAAGAGGGAAATTTAATATAAAGAAATATAAAGAAAAGGAAAAAATGTGATTCACTATTTAAAAAGGTAAAAGAGAATGCTAAGATATAATAAAAGTAGTAACTGTAGGAAACAGCTACTACCCCAGGGCTGAGGGAAAAGTGAACAAGGAAGACACTTAAAATTTTAGAAGGGGAGCCTTGCAAGATTGAGATTCAGATCTCTGAGGAGGAGGCATGGCTGCCACCCTGTCTGCTATTACAGTAACTAAGGAAACAGCTGGAAAGGAAACAACTTGCCACTGAACAGCAAGGGCAGCCCACCCCTGTGGTAAACATAGCCGGGGTCCCTATACACGGCTCCATGAAAAAATAGGAAAACAGAAGAAAAAAGTACCTCTTCCTCTTCTAGCCTTGCAATGAACCTCCAGTATCTTCCACTGACAAAGCATATCATCAAGCCGGCGAGCAAAGGAGAAATATCATCTTCCGAGTTCAGTTCCAGAGTCACAAAGGAAAGCAAAGAGAAGTAGTAAATTTACAACTGAAATAAAAGTAGAAAGGCACACCACAGAGAGTGGAAGAAAATATTCGTTATATGTATATCTATCAGAGGACTCATATAAAGACTATATAAGGAACTCCTACAAATCGATAAAGAAAAAAGACAGATAATCAAAGGACTTGTACAGGCACATTACAAAAAAATATCTGAATAATCAATAAATATATTAAAATGTCATCCTGGAAATGCAGATTAAAACTACAATGTGATACCACTATATACCCATCAGAATGGCTAACATGGAATAGATTGTATATTGACCTTGTATCCAGTGACTTTGGTAAATTACTTATTAATTCTAAAGAGTCCTCCTCAATATCTTTTTAGATTTTCTATGTGTCCAGTTATGTTGTTTATGAATAATAACATTATGGTTCATGCATTTTGAAGCTCTGTTGTTGCACATATAAATATTTATGATTATTATGTCCTCTTGATAAATTTACTCCTTTATTATTATGAAATGACTCTTCTCTTATCCTTGGTAATATTCCTGTTCTAAAATCTACCTTGTCTGCTATTTTATAGCAACTCCTGCTTTCTTTTGCTTAGCATTAATATGATATATATTTTCCTGTCCTTTAACCAATTTGTTCTTTGCATTCAAAGCGGTTTCCTTATAGAAAGCATATAATTATGTCTTGCTTTCTTATCCAATCTGACACTCTCTGCCTTTGAATTGGGGGTGTTGATTAATGTGGTTAGGTATAAATATACCATTTTCCTATTTGTTTTCTATTTGTGCCATCTATTCTTTGTTCTTTTACTTATCTTTTACAGCTTTCTTTTTTATTAAGTCAATATTCTTCTGATGATTTCATCACCTTTATTGGCTTATTAGCTAAACCTCTTTGCTTTGTCCTCTTAGTGACTGCTTTAGGATTTCTAATGTATACATTTAACTTAACGGGGTCTTTCTTTGATAAACATTACACTACTTATAACACTATGTTTCTATTTCTCCACTCCTGGCCTTTGTGCTATCGTTGCCACACATTTTACTTCTATGTATATTAGAAACTCTACACTGCATGGTTATTTTTACTTTAAACGATCAATTAGCTTTTAGGAGGTCTAAGTAATAATAAAATAAGACTTTTATATTTCCTCACATATTTACTATTTCTGGGACCCTTCCTTCCTTTCTGCAAATCTAAATTTTCTTTTGGTATAATTTTCATTCTGCCTGAAGGACCACTTTAAGATTTCATTGTCCTGGTGGCTTGCTGGTGATGAATTCTCTCAGCTTTCATATGTCTGTTAAGGTCTTTATTTTGTTTTCACTTTCGAAAGATATTTTCTCTCTCTATTAGAAACATAGTCTGGTAGTTTTGTCCTTAGTACTTTAAAGATGTTGCTCTACTATCTTCTTATATGCATTGTTTATGATGAAAAGTCTACTGTCATTCTTATGATTGTTCTTCTGTATGTAATGTGTCTTTTCTCTAGCTGCTTCTGAGATTTTCTTCTTTATTACTGGTTTTAAGTGATGTGATTATGACATAATTTGATGTAGTGTTCTTCAAGTTTCTTGTTTTTAGGGTTCATTGAGCTTCTTGTGTCTATGGGTTTGTTATTTCCCTCAAATTTGAAGAGATTTTGGCCATTATCACTTCAGATTGTTTTGTATCTCCCTCCTTTTCCTCTCCTTGGATTCCAGTTACACGTATGTTTAACGTTGTGTCATAGCTCACTGATACTAGTTCAAGTGTTTTGGCCATTTTTTTAGTATTTTTTCCCTTTGCGTTTCACTTTGGATTGTTTTTATTGCTACACCCTCAAGTTCATTAATCTTTTCTCCTGCAGTAATCCTGTCCAGAGTATTTTTGACTTCAGATGTATTTTTCATCTCCAGAAGTTTGACTTGAATCTTTTTTATATTTTCCATGTCTGACCTGATCGCGGTCACATTTTCCTCTACCTTCTTGAACTTATAGAGTAATAGCTATTTTAATACCCTGTCTACTAATTCTATCATCTGTATCACTATTGGATCTGTTTCTGGTGCTTGCTTGCTTTTTGTCTTCATTATGGATCATTTATTCCTACTTCTTTCTATGCTCATTAATTTTTGAATTCCTCCCTCTACTGTGCCAAAACCTGATTCTGCAACACTTCAACCTGTTTATCCTGTGTCCTTTAAATCATGTAAATTCTGTGTTATTGGTGTCTGTAGTACCTTTTTTCATAGTACTTCTCAACCTTTTAAATGTCACATTTATTTGTGTGATCATTTGATCATGTCTGCCCTCCTCACCAGACTTCCTTTATGGTACAGGCTCTAGGAATGATCACAGTCGCCATCATATCCCAGTGTTGTGCACAGGCCTGGTACGCTGGAGGTCCTTGATAAATATTTGTTGAATGACTAAATAAATGAGTGCTTGGCTTTAATGACTGCTGCCTGTTAAGGCTGCTATTTTGCTACCTGCTCTAGATTTGTATTTTGTAGTTTTAAAGTTCAGAATTTAGTTCTTTGTCTTGAGATATGGCAATCAATCATAATTATAAGGACTTTATTTGGATCCTGATTCAAATAAACAAAAAATGTATGAGATAATTAGGTAAAGTTAAACATCTGGATATTTATGATATTGAGGAATTAACTTTTCTTTAGGTTGAGCATGGTATATTTACAATGGTTTTAAAAAGATTTTATCTCATATGTGTGTGTGTGTGTGTGTGTGTGTGTGTGTGTGTATCTCCTGAACTCTTTATGGATGAAGTGATATAACATTTGGGATTTGCTTCAAAGTAATTGATGGGGAAGAAAGGAAAGGTGGGAATATAGATGAAACAAGATTGACCATGAGTTGACAATTACTGAATCTGAGAAAAAGATATACAGGGTTTATTATACTCTAAAATGTTTCTTTATAAAAATTTAAAAAAATCCAGCTCTTTGGTTGGCTGGCTGAACAAAAGATACATGAGCAGAGGTGGGATAGATGTTTAGGATGGGAGGGGTTTGGGTCGAGATAAGGTCTGAGGGTTCAAAGACCGCAGACCCTCCAAGCCACCTGGAGGCTGCCAACCCAGGGTGTCTCTGACAAAGTGAGGGTAGCCTCTTTTTAGTTTGTTTCCTTATGTATTTATCAACCAATCCTTTTCTTTTTCATAAATAGAACGGTTATAATTAAGAGACAAGTCTTACAGGCTATCTCAAGCAGGATGCAAAAAAAATGTCCTTTAAGCAATAGTACCCCCTGCCAGGAGCCTACTCACCTGGGTGACTTGCTGATTCTTCCTTGACAGAGGGATTCAGCCTTCTGAAGCAGGAACTCAAAGCAGGGTCTCAGGTGACACCACTGGGGCTTCCTGTCTCACGCCAATCTAGTTATTCTCTGACAGCAGCTCAGTGTCTTTAGGATTCAAGGTGGTGAGCACTAGTGTTCCTCCTTTATGCAGGGGCTGCTGGAAGGGGACTTCTTAGCTGTATTACAGAGGGCCCAGCCCAGGCTTCTCCTGCTGTTCTTAGCACGCAGGTCTGAAGGGAATGATCTCTCATACTCAGAACTTTCTTCTTCTCCATTTCTGCAGTCCTGCCACATCTGCATTCTACAGGCTGCTCTCCCAGCGCACAGAAGGCAGGTGCTTCTGTGAGATCTGACCAGGCGACTGTGGTGTTTTAGGAATATCAGGTCATCCAGTGGGAGATTTTATCTTGACTTCCTCTGGGTCTATCTGTGTATACCATAATTGCTTCTGACCCACCGACCATCCTTCCTGCTTGGAGGTAAAAGCTAAGGGAATGTGGGCATTTTGAGAGAGCAAAGATGCGTTAATATGCTTGGAGTGGCAGAATTTTAATACCGCCGGACTATATATGGAATGAAAAAAATACTTCTCTGTAAAAAGTTTACTACCATGCGAAACTTTTCAATTGGACGTTAAAGCAAAAACTCTTGACGGATTTTCTAATTTGAAGACCAACAATTATTTTCCACTTTAAAAATGGAAAGTGAACTTGAAAAATAGAAAAAGGAAAAACAAGAAAAAAAAATCCTAGCCATGGCCCCATCACCCAAACACAAGCATAATTATATTTATGTCTGTTTTATTCCGCTAGTTTTTTAAATGCACAGTCCCTGTCATCTTGTGCCAATGGTTGAAAATCTAGGGTACACGAATTTCTATGTAACTGTCATTTCCAACCGTGTTATAAAATGCCTCCACGGTATCACATGCTCTACATGCCGCCAGATGGTTCTCACAGAAGATGCACGTGATTCCTCTCTCTCTACCCCTACAAATGGGCAGACGGGACGTTTCCATTTTTGTGGTTTTGTTTTTGCTGGTATAAATAACACCATATCAAACATCTTTTTCTGTATTTGGAGCAATTTCCTTAGTATCCAACCCCAGAAATGGAATTTCTGAGTCAAAGATGATGGATATTTTTACGGCTCTTGACTCATTTAGCCAATTTGCTTTTCAAAGATTTCGCATGAATTTACACTCCCACAGGAATCCTAATTTGAGTCTTTAAATTTTGAGTGACATTGTCCCATGTACCACACCTTCTAGAGTAAATATTTTTCTGCTCAGATGTAAACGTTAGAGGTCTGACACCTGTGACGATATCCTCTCCTGTTTCAAGACTTCTGGTTCTTCCTGAACTATGTGTAAGAGCAGTCTCACCTGCGGTTTGTGCTTGTAGTCTGTCCTTCTTCTCCCAGCCTTGTCTTAGGCTGCTAGTAGTCATTCCTGTCCTTTCCCTTTGGGGACAATTTCTTTATCTAAAGGCCTTGCAGCAATTCAGAAACTACTGCCCAGCTGGTCCCCACTTCGGTCTGTGGCTGTGTTGGTAACTGCCTAGTTGAGGTTCCTTCTAATGCTTCTCAGAATCTGGTGGAATGGGAGGGATTAGGGTTAAGAACTCACTCGGTTAGCTAATTCACCATTCTTTCTCAGGGATAGGAAATAAAGTTGTGTTCAGGCTTTGCCAATTTCAACCCCTCTCCCCCGCCCCTCACCCAAGGAGAAAAACATCCCTTCACCCACCCCCTGCTTCTTGTGATACAAGAGAAAAAGGAAAAGAGAGATTAAAATATTTACAAGTATCTGATCTTTCTCCCTCTTCTGGAAGGCACAGAGTAGAGGAAAGCAGACAGACATCTGTGAGCGTTTACAGAGCGGAAGAAGAAAGAAACGAGCAGGTTTCAAGCAGACCTGTCAGGTGGTGGGAGCACCCGTCTTGGGGACGGAGTTTATATCCTGATTATATTGTTTCCTTCTGCCCACGGGAGGGGAAGAGCTGCTGTGGATGCAGAAGGAGGGAAATGCCGTGGAATCGATGGAGGGATTCTCCATTTTAATTCAACTTACTTTGAGAGTGAGTTAAAGTCTTGTGGCAAAAAGAATCCCCCCAGGGGTGGCTCCATAGTGTAGTGGTTGGCACGTTTGCTTTACATACAGAAAGTCCTGGGTTCGTGCCCCAGGTGGAGCCAAGGACCAGGCCCCAAGGACCAGGCCCCAGGTGCCCCAGGCCCTGGGTGCACGCTGCAAGCGTGTGGGAGGAGACGCCCTGCCTTCAGAGATCCAGTTCTTAAGGGGAAATGGCAACATCCATAGGTCAGGGGTGGAAGTGTGTGGGGGAGAATTAAAGAGGGAAGAAAAAATTCCTCCAGGCCAGAAATTTAGGGGTCTTAGAAACACCAGAGAAATGAGGCTGGATAAGATATTAGACTATGCATAGGCCTTGAGAAGAAGGTCCAGGAACATAGTGATAGCTCTTTGGGATAGAAAGGAGCACAGTGGTTCAGGGTAGGAGGCTGAGAAATAATGGTGATGATGTTGATGGTGATGAGGATGACGACGCTGGTGATAATGAGGATGATGAGGAGGAGGATGATGCTGATGGCCACAGCTAACGTTTCTTGAATGCTTATTATGTCCTGGATACTATCCCAAACTGTTTATTCCTCACTATAGACTCACGTGAAAATGACTACTGCTCACCTCGTTTATGGATGAAGAACTGAGGCATGGAGAGGGCATGTGAAGAGGCTGACAGATGGCATGTGCCAATAGACTGGGGACAATGATACGAGCTGGAGCCTGACGGCGTGGGAGAGGAAGTAGGAAGGGATGGCGAGCAACCTTTCTAGGCCTCAGGTCTGGGAATCTCCCTCGACTTGCACCTCTCCCTCCCTCCTGCTACTCCTCCAGTCTCTCTTCGGTCCAGTCTGTCCCACAGCACCAGTCCCACCACCACCACCGCTCTACCCGTGTCTTGCCTTGACTATTGCATTAAGGTCTCAACTGTTGAGTCGCCATCAGCCCACTCCTTCAATCCATCTTTTATATCGACCTCCCTCCGCCCCACAGAGTAATCTTTCTTCAGGCTTCTTTAAACCTGATAAATACCTATATTTAGTATTTCCCACACTCATGGTAATCGTGAGTTTTCTATAGTTGTCTATCCAGCCAAATTGTTTACCGAATGAAAGAATAAGGTCACAGCTAAGGAGAGAAATTTCTGTTTGAAGCCAGAGAGGGTAAACCAGCTGGCAGTACCCTAAATGTTCTTTTCTTTGAACGTATCATCGGAACAGTGAATGATAGAGACTGATGACATGATATAATAAAGGATAATCTTGGGTGAGTTATTTTACAAGTTTGTCTCTGTTCTTATGATGGGGGAAGAAAAAAAAAAGGAAAGAAATCTAACTGGTCAACCTAGAAGTGGAAGAGGCCATATTATCTCAGACTCTTCAAGCCTTATATAATTAATATTCTTGAGACCGAGAAGACTGAAGCATTATTGCTTTTGTTCTAGGTATAAGCCTGTCTAATAGGTTATTGGTGACAAGCAAAGCTCAGAGCCATGACTGTGTCTCTAAAATCAGTGCTGAGGTTAGACTTGGGTCTTTTGCCTCTCAATCACATGGAGGGATAGCTGGTGTGGACCGATTTATTCCTGCAATCAACATATATTTACTGAACAGCTACTGTGTGCCAGGTACTGTACTGGGAAGTGGGAATATAGCAGGGCACAAATCAAAGTCCTTGTTTCATGGAGCTTGGGATCTAGTTGGAGGAGGTAGAAAATAACTGTTAAATTTATGTGTCAAATGGTGATAAATGGTATGAATACATCATGGTAAGGAGGAAGGCATTGGGTCGGGTTTCTATCTTATATGGAGTGGGCAGGGAAGGCCTTGCCACGAAGATGAGCAGAGACTGAATGAAGTAAGGGAAGGAGCTCCGTGGTGACTTGGGGTCAGAGCATTCCAGGAAGTGAGAACAGTAAGTACAAAATTCCCGAGGCAGAGTCATGCTTAGCGCACTCCAGCAAGAGCGAGGAAATCAATATGGCCTGAGAGAAGCAGACAAGGGTAAGGGCAAGATCATGTGCGGCCCTGTAGACTGTTGTATTCTATTCTTAGGGAGGAGAGAAACCTCTGAGAGTTTTCAGCGAAGGAGTGATGTGACTTGACTTTTGTTATATATGACTCTATTTGCTGCTCTGTGGAAATATCTGCAGGGCAATATGAGTAGAAACTGGAAGACCAGCCAGGAGATGACAGTGGCTTGGATTGGAGGGAGCAGTGGAGAATCCAAGAAGCATTCAGATTCTGGGTACATCTTAAAGGCAAATCTGGGTTCGCTGATGGCCTGATGTAATGTGTAAAAGAAAGAGGCAATGAGGATGACCACGGCATTCGGCAAATGAAGTATGACGTTGCTATTTATCTGGGTGGGAAAGAGGGAGAAGAGGGAATCGAAAGCTCCATTTGGGCATGTCTAGATAGATGACTGCAGGACCTTCAGGTAGAGATGGCGAAGAGGCTGTGCAAGTCTCCGGATGCGTAAGCCTGTTGTTCAGGGAGAGGGGGACCTAGAGACAGAAACGTGGGCATCACCAGTGAATTGTGGTTAAAACCTGGGGCTGGCAGAAGTCACCTAGAGAGTGAGTGTAGATAAAGACAACCGGACACTGAGCCCAGGACATCCTGACATTTTGAGACTGAGAAGATGATCATCCAGCCAAACATGACGGAGAAGGACTGGCCATAGAGGTAGGAGGAGGACCACGGGTGAGCGGGAGGAAGAGGCATTCCAAGGAGGAGGGGACGGTCCATTAACTATGTCGGTGTTGCTAACGGGTGGGATGAAGAGGCCTGACAGTGGACCGGTGGGTGAGCTTTGTGCAGCTCTCTGGTGACCGTGACGAGGGCAGGTGAAGTGAGGTAGTGAGGTGAGTGGTGGACACAAACACCTGACTGAGCAGGTTCAAGAGCTAAAGAGCTAACAGGGGAGAGGAAGTGGAGTCACCGAGCATATTTCAAGAAGTTAGGCTATGTAGGAAAGGAAAAAAGTTTGGAGTGGAGGGGATGTGGAGTCAGGTTTTTTTTTTTAATGGGCGATGTTTCAGCATGTTTATAATTAATGGATATAATCCAGCAAAGTGGGGAAAATTGATAATGTAGGCTAGAGTCTCCACAAACATAACTCTTCTCCCTTTTCTTTATTGCACAGCTTGGAGCATTGATCAATGTGTTTAGTAATTGCTTGTGGTTGATGTTTCTGTGAATGTCTCTGGAATTTATTTCTCCTTTAGGCAAAGTTGTTTCTCTCAACTATGCCCATGGAACTGGATCAGATCCGTTTAATGATGAAAATGCTTTGAAAAAACAAATCCCCTGACTTTTGTCTGTGGGATCTTGTCAGATATTCTCTTATTACCTAGTTGTAGAGGTGTCAGCTGAATCAATAATAATAGTAATTATTATTGAAAACTTGACATGTGCTTTACATGAATTACCTCCTTAAAGCATCTCTGTGATATAGATACTACTGATGATCTCACTTTAATGATTAAGAAACTGAAGCTTCAGAGATTGAACCATATGCCCAGGGTCGGGCAGACAGTGCGTTGTGGAGCCTGTTTCAGAACCAGATCCCACACTGTTAACCGCGCTGCTCTAGAGAACTGCCTTACCCCCCACGCTCCCCTACTCCAGAAGGGCTGGTCCAGGCCCTTGGCCGCCACAGGAGGATGTCAGTGCAGAGAGGTTGTATATTCCTTCTGCCAGGCTGGCAGCGAAGCGGGTCCTGCGGGATCCGCGGTGCCACTCCTTGGATGACCGCGCCGCCGGGACACAGCCCTTCTCGGTGCTGCTGCGCTCGCAGCGTCGGGCTCGGGCAGCAGGGGGCGCTCTCCTGTCACAAGAGGCGGACGAACCCGCCACAGCTCATACTTCCAGAGATGCTGGGAGGAAAACAAGACTCCCTCAGCCACCGTCCCCAACCAGCGAGACTTTCACCCTCCGCGGGTCATTCTCAGCCCGAACTTATTGCAAAGCTATCCTAGGAGCAGGAAGAACCTCTCTATGGAGGTTCGTGAAAAATCTCCGCCCTGGTGAAGGGTCCCGGGAAGGGGTGGGATAGAAGTGAGAGGTGCCAGCCCTTGGCTTGGGGGCTGTCGAAGTTAAAATATTTGCAGAGAAGAGGGGACCAGCAAGCCGAGGCCCTCAGCTTTGCCCTAGAGTCCAGCTAATCGGTGTGCAGCCCAGCTCCTGGAATGGCGTGCATCTGGTGCTTGGCAGGCACTCAACAAATATCAGCTTTCTGTCCCGAGTTCCTTTCTGAGATCCCAACCACCAGACCCACTGAAATACGAATTCTCAGTGGGGAAAAACGAGAGCCCCATGTCTGCAGGGATGCAACAAAGAAAGGGAAGCACCTCCTGTGACTTTGAAGTAAATGTTACAGGAAGAAGGGTGGGGAGGGAGCAGGTGCTCTTCACCCTTCCCCACCATCCTCCTCCGCCCCTTCTCTGAGGACACCGCTGGCCGGCCGTTTGCTGCTCTGGTGGCAGGGGAGGAGCAGCCAGCCCAGGGGAGGGTCAGAATCAAAAAGGAAGCCAGGTGGTAGGCGCCTGAGTCCTGGGGCCACCACAGCTGTCAGCTGCATGTGACTGCTCTTGCGCCCCAGGCCGCAGAGGGAGGGCGGGGACACAGCTGCTCCCGCTGGGAGCACGCACTCCTTAGCCCTCTCTGGGACCCACAAACTCAGACCAAGGAACAAAGATGAGAGGGAGGAAGAGGTACCGGATACACCCCGTTCTAAATGATTCCAGATTTGGCTTGGCTGCGTGGTCCTTTTGCCCTCATGCTTACTGATTAAGTCCGGCTTCCCCCGGGCAGCCGCTCCCCGGGACTCCCAGAAGAAGCTGTAGGTGGCAGGAAGCAACTGGTGTCCTGGCATCGCCCCAGACACAAATCTAGCCCTTGATTTGGCAGTACTGGCTTTGCCCCCACCTACCCTCATCTGCTCAGAATCAGAGGGACCACACTTTGAGGAGCTTAAAAACCCCTCTCCTGCTGCAGGTTCTTTGCATTTCCCCTTTGGAAGTAGCCTGTCCTGGAGCTGTTCTGTTGTGTTTGAAGTTATAAACATTCTGCCCGGCAGCCGCCAAGCATAGCTGTGCTTTCTGTGGGCTAGACCTAAAGAAACTCAAAAATCCAATGTGTGTCAAGTATCAGTCGCCTACTGAAGAGAGAAATAGAGCAAGAAGTAGAAGCGGCCACACCCTGGAGGGGCGCGTTATCTAGTTGAAGAGATGAGATGCAAACACATGGAAAGTACAGTACAGGGACCGGTGTAAGTCATGGTTTCAACCACACTTAGAAGAGATGTCACAGGTCCTTATGTGATTAATTATTAGATGAATGGCTCTGACAGTAATGGATCTCCTGGTCCAGGGGAGAGAGG
Organism: Pteropus medius; assembly: GCF_902729225.1. Taxonomy (NCBI): domain Eukaryota; kingdom Metazoa; phylum Chordata; class Mammalia; order Chiroptera; family Pteropodidae; genus Pteropus; species Pteropus medius. Next base: position 3,969,436 of record NW_024349799.1, on the reverse strand, counting down.
GTGGTAGACTCACGTGGTTAGGAAGGGCTGCTGTGGTGTGGGGAGTAGGGGAAGTCCTGGATCTGAGTTGCTTCTTGAAGGCTGAGTACATCAGATATTACTAAGTGATGCTTTTTTGCTTCAGATAAGATACAGGATTAACCTATCCTTTCTCGATTAGTGCCTAATTCCAGGGCACTGCCCCTCACATCTTCAGGATGCCCAGAAAATGAAATTTGATAAATAAGAATGACCTTTTATGAGCACCTACTACATGTCACTCATTGCATAAGGCGCATTTAAAAAAAATTATTTCTGATATTTACAACAACACTCACTGGAAGATCATTTTCTACCCTAATTGCAGCTGAAAGAAACAGGGCTCAGCAAGTACAGGTATCTCGCCCAAGGTCATGGAACTAAATCAGAGTGAAGCCTGTTTTAGCTGATTCCAAAACTGACGGGCTTTGTTTCGATTTGCAGAAGCAACCCAGTTGGAAGCTGTTTTCTGAGGAGTTTCCCGTATTAGTGCCTAATTGCTTGCCTTCAAGAAGACCTGGACCCTTGGGGACCTCCTTAAATACTTCATGGACTGAGGACCCAGCTTTGATATTATTTCGTCTTTTTTAGGATAAAGAGAGAGAAGCCCAAAAGGATATTGTAACTGCTAAGTGTAAACAAAACATTAGGGAGGTTTCAGAACTGGGCAGTGGGTCTGAGCCAGAGGAAACCGTTGAGAAGGCAGAGATCTCGGTGACTCAGAGACTCCTGGAAGGAAAATGAATGGACTCTTCCCCACCCTAACCCCCGCTTCCTGTCCATCCTGACTCTCTCTTCCCTCCATCTCTGCTGACGCCCACCAAGGCGATGCTGACGAGTCCCACTCCAGCTCCTGGAGGGAACA
>NW_024349799.1:3806094-3965860 GCF_902729225.1 Pteropus medius | reverse complement strand
CTCTCTCTCTCTCTCTCTCTCTGTCTCTCTTTAATAACATGAGAGAGATATAAATCTCTATCTTGTTTAGGCCTCATTGATCAGGTCTCTCTTACAGGAAGATAAATGAAATTCTTAAGTGTTAAAGCCTCAGAGAAGGTCTGTAGTTTGCAGGTCTTATAACACACAAGAGATTTGCTAAAAGGAGTCGATCTGGCAGGATACAAACATATGCCTCTTACTTCATCTCTAATTCCAGAGTCATCAGATGCAGTGGAGTGAAATGATTGAAATCCGTGCCAGAGGTTGAACGAAAGTGGAACCCAAAACGAGGAGCGCAAATGGGCTAAAAGGAGAAGAAAGAGCCTCTAAAGGGAGGAAAGGATTTTTCTTGCCAGCTTTGAGAGGGGTGGCCACAAGAGGCCAAGAGCTGAGGCCGAAGGCCTTGTGTCCTTTGAAGAGCAGGACCCCGAATTATCTGTAGATTCCGGACAGATTAGATGATACGCCATGAGCCTGAAACAAAGGACTGCTGTTTATATGTTCTGGATCCATATAGATTGACTGACCATCAGTGAGACTGTTTAGCAATGGCCTGTACCCTCCTGTCCTTCCACTGCCTAGCCCACTAATAGTGAGATTACAGTTCAGTGGAAATTAAGACCAATCTGACCCAGCCTGAGGAATATCCGTCCACACAAAGTCCATCTGTCACCACACTTGCAGGGGCTTAGGGTTATTCACACAGAGATCTGTTTCAGATCCACGTTGTGTCACAAAAGTGGGCAGTCTGAAACTCAGGTTCTCGGTGGTCGAGACCATCTATGGCCAGGTGAGAGGGGTAAGGGTGTCAGTAAACCCACTCTGGGAGGACACGGACACAGTGAAAGCGTCGTTTCCCAACTGAGACAAAGAGGAGGAGAATCCTTACAAACACCTTCGGAAGCATCCCGCACTGTGCAGTTAACCTTGAAAGAAAGTCGCTGACGGAGGTCGCACACTTCACCCTTGTCCTCTGACAAGTGCAGTACTTTCTAGTTTTCCCTCAGACATCTCCCTATCAAGATAATCTGTAGATTTCCCTCCAGCTGGCATATTGGCTGCAGAGATAATGTAGGTATTTTCAGTCAGCTCGGAGCAGGACAGATAAGAGAAAAGAGCTGGGGAAAACTTGATTGAGTGACCAAGATAAATGTACTGTACCACAGGAAATCGAAATGCAAAAATAAGGATTGGGAGCAACTGAAATATTTAAAAAGAAAGAAAAGAACGGGCAGTCTAAGCCTTACCCCTTCATCGCCTGAGCTCCTGAATATTGCAAAAGATAATAGGGTGGAGAAAGTCCCAGAATAGAAACTAGCCATTAAGGGAGACAGAATGACAGGGTTGGCTTACAAATGGGATTATAATTAAGAAGGGAGGAGAAATAAGGGGGGTTTGGGGTTTGATTCTTTGCCCCTGGTCTCACTTAGGTTATGTCTCAGAGACAACGCTTCCCTGTGTTGTGGTTTCTGCCTTACAAGATCTCTGTCTTGCCCTGCCTCTCTGAGGGTCCATGAAGGAGGCAAGAGCTGTAGCGTTCTTGGTCGATAGGCATGAGGAGTGTATTGGTTGGTTAGAAGTCAGGCTTGGCTGCTGCCACCCAGAAGCCCAGGGGTAATTGAATAACTTCCACAAGATAAGCATTTACTTCTCTGTGATGTTACAGTTTGAAGTGAGCCTTCCACACAGTCAGTGGGACCTGAGTTTCTGCCATCAGGCCTTGGTTTGGTCTACATGGTCGAAGCCGGGCTGCCATGTTCTAGTCGCAGGGAAAGAGAGCATAGAGAAGGCACACTCACGTGCCCCAATGCTCAGACGCGGACATGGCATCCCTCAAGAGTGGCTGGGGTGCTGGCAGGCAGCAGTGTCTGGCGAGAGCTGCCCCACCAGGCTGGGGCCTGGACGTCTTCCTTCTGTCATGGATTTGCGGTGGACAAGCTGAGTCTATTCCTCATGGGTACAAGCAGGGTCTGCTGACAGGAGCGCTCCTTGGTGAAGGTGTGGCAGCATCTTTCCCCACCTTTCTGCAAGTGGTCAGCCCCCACTCACCCCATCCTTGCACAAACCTGGGCTGCCGAAATGCTCGTTTCCACTTATTATGAATGAGAAGCATCATCTTTGCAGAAGATCTTCCTCTTTGATCCTCCCAAATTGAGAGTAAAATCTAGGATGGCAGGAGGCCAGATTAAGCCATCAGCACCTTGCCGAGGGAACTAGGCCTGCAGGCTCCGGAGGAGAGTACAGAGCACGGCGCACAGATCACCCTCCCAATCAGTAGTGAGGAGGTATCTCTTTCATGGGCAGGAAAGGGGGCCAGTGTGTTCTACCCACCAGGCTCCAGTCAGCCAGGAGCCAGCCTGCCCTTCCTCAGGACCGTTGCTGCGGGTTACACGTGTGCTGATTGTCAGGCATGGGCAACCTCTCAGAGCCAGTGGCTTTGGATCAGTCTTCACAAGATCTTTCCCCCAGTGCCGCGGTCTCTACAATCAATATACACACTTCATCAGGAGCTGGCCAAGCCAGATCTGACAGTTTCAGCACCCGCCCGCCCCCCACAACATAACCTAACTCCTCCATCTGTTTTTAAAGATAAAAATCTATGCATGGAACACCCAAATGATTCGGAGGGCACAGTATAGCTTATCTATTTTTTCCTTCATATCATCAGCTTGGCATTTCTTGAAACAATGAAACTCTTTTCTTTCTTTAGGCATGAAACATGGCCTCAGAAACCTTGACTTGCAGTCAGAAGACCTGGGCTCTCCTGGGGTGTCCAGGAGGAATTCATTCTGGCTGCAAACGGTCCTCTCCTGGAAGTCTCGCTCCAACGTAACCTGGGAGCAGGCTGAGCATGCACTTCTCAGGAATCTGCAAGAAAGAATGTGTTTATGCAGGAAGAATACTTCCGATATTCTAAAAATGCCAGCTGCTTCGACTATGCACCTGGTTCAGGGTGGCTTATGTATACTCAGAGCTTGTTACCTAACTTATTTTTTTGCTGAAATTTAGTCTTATTTAGACACAAAACCTTGCAGGAACCTGCTTCCCAAGCCCCAGGAGTATACCTCATCTCCCTCTCTCCTGGTCAGCCCAGGCGCCTGTTGAGACACTTTGTCATAAATCCTAACTTTGAAATTTAGAGGGCAAAGCTCTTTGATTTCTTTCTAAAAAAAAAAAAATAGAGTTTATTTTTCACTCTCTCTATATGTCATGAGAGTTCAAGGTTAAAAAAAAAATAGAAAATATAGAGTGAGCAGGTGATCGTTGAGTGGGGCTTGGTAGGGTACAAGCAGAAAGAAACTTTCTCTTCCCCTCGCTGGCCCTGCCCACTGGCTTTATGGACTCATTTCCCCTTTCTCTTGCTTTTGGATACTCCCACATATTAATGAAGAGTCTCATTTCTTCAGGTAATAGAATGTCAAGTCTGGGCTCATCTCAGACCCTCATGTAGTTTGTAACTTCTCTCCACCTAAGCTTGGCCTGTGGGCGCAGGGGTGTGGTCAGCCCCTTCTGTTTTATTTTTTCCCTCGTTCTCTTCTCTCACTTGCTAAACTGCCTTTGCCTCCGCCAGTGTAGGACAGGAGTAGGGGAAAGTGTTAAGTGGCCTGCTGGGTCTCTTTTGAGAGGAGCAGTTGTCACTGGTATCCCCTGAGCATGTTTCTCTTTTGGGGTCTTTGGAAACCCAGCTGCCCAGAGACCAGAGCCCTCGAGAAAATATCAGATGATGTCTAAGAAAGACCCCCAGAGCCCAAACTGGTGGTCTGTGCGCAAGCATGCAAAAATGTGTCTTAGGCGGGGAGACAAGGTGATAGACAAGCCTCGGAAGCTGGGAATAAGCAAAGGAGAGGGCCTGGGTCAATGTGGGAGGCTGTTTCTGTTGAGCCCGGGCTGGAGGTGGATTATGTGGGCAGCACAACTTCTTTTAAAGGGGCCAGGCCGGGATGGACAGCACGTCACTTTTTTCACGGACCCTGGATGCTGATGATAACTCTTTGTGATCTCATTAGGGTCATTGTCTTCATGGTTGCCATGACTATCACCATCATCGACAAAAGCATCCGCAAACGTGGGGACCAATGAGTTTCTTCGTACAGCTAGGAGACTCCCGGGGGCACCGCCTGGATTACATTTGGCTATGCCTTATCCTCTTTCTCTTGTCTCTTAAGGGAAGGAACATTCTGGGCTCCACCTACTCTGCCATGTTTTCTCCTTAGAGGAGAGAGTGGCTGGAGGCCTCTTTCCTGTTAGTCCCCAAGGTGGGAGGTACCTCACACCTCTCCTCCACCCCTTCTCCTTGTAAACAAGGGAGGAAGCGCCACACAAACCCAATATGGCATCCATTTATAAGCCCAACTCACAGTTTGCTCTTTGTTTAAAAGGCAGAAATGCCTCTCATCTTGCATTATCTTCTTAAAATTTGCAACTCGCTTCATCAACTCTCTTAGGACTCCCAAAGCTTAGGACCTTAAGAAGCAACAAAGCCCCAACTTTCCAGAGATATCAGTGCTCTCAATTCAGAATTTTTTCTTTCTCTTTTTTCACCCAAATTATCCAAGGGACAGAGCTCGAGTGGGTCAGGAAAGAGAGAGATCAATCTAAAATGTGGAGGCTGATGGCTAATGGCCTTTAGACTGCGAAGATTGGGTAAACAGATTTAGCACACTGATTCAACATATTAATTGTTTGTTAACCTTTGCATAACCTTTAGGAAGCCTCTGAACATGTCGATTTAAAACCCAAAGTACACTTGAGGTATTCCCATGGCACAACCCATTTTTGCAAGGTGTTAAAACTCATTAATTTTCTATTGAAGCTGGGCAGAAAAGGGGGGTATGGAGGGAACAAAGAATACCAAACAGAAAACTAATCAAGCAAATTAATGTATGCAGAAGGCTGTCTCCCAGGCTTGCAGAATATCCATTTGTTACCTATATAAGCTATAATTACATAAAATGCAAGCGATCACGAGATGGAGTGTGATTTAAGGGTTGAGAGAGCAAACATAATAACAATAGCGTAATACTAATAGCCATCATCACTCTAATAATGTTGGCCCTTAGCTAACACTCTCGTTTAGGGATCTCTGAGCATGTTAGCCACATTAATTAATCCTCTCACTGTATGGGTGTGAGGGTTGCTCAGAACCATTACCCCCTTACCCTTCAGATGCAGAGGAGGGCATCAGAGTTGGGAAGAGGTTGTGGAATCCCGCTCTCCACCTCGCTCCACGGCCCCCTGTGCCCAGAAAAGCTCCAAAATGGAAAGGATCTGCCAGGCCAGTGGCAGGCCATGGCCTTGGTTCTGTGAAGCTTGGGTGGGAAGAATGGATCACTAATGATCTTTTAGTAACCGAATCATTCAGCCATTCAACAAACACTCTTCAGGTTAAGAAAAACCCTAAGAAGCCCTCAGATCTACCTCATGGTCTGGAGCCTTCAGACTTTCTCCGAAGACCATTGTCTACCCTGTCCTTCAAGCCCTGGAAAACAAATTGCTGATTCTTCGTGTCCTCTGGGCTTCTCAGTGTGACATCTGAGACTGTCTTATTCTCTTCCAATATAAGTCCCACCAGCTGCAGTCTTATTTGGTCTTTGTCAGTCCATCCTCCCCAGCTGACTTGAGGCTCTAAGTCCTCCCGTAAAGGAAGGGAGTGGTAGTAATACTTTATACTGTCATTTCCCCAAAGTTAACTGCTATATAAGTAGTAATCATCAGATTGTTTTCACCGAAGATGGACCTTTGGAGTCTGCCCCCTGTGATCTGGCCTCCAGTGAGGTCTCCCCCGTGTCAAGCTGGCTCCATAATCCTCTCTAGTTGGTCATTCATCTTGGTGACAACGTTGCTTTTCTGAATGAGCCAGACAAAGTCTTGGGCCCTGTTTTTTGTGCAGATGGCATGAGCAGCCCCTGCAGCCCCTTCCCCTGCAGAACCATTCTTTCTCAGTCCCTTCTTCCCTCCCCCGTGTGCTGGCCTCTTTCCTCCTGTGCCTTCCCCACAACCTTCTTTAATCAGTTGTGTGAAACTTGGCGCAGCCACTCTCCAGTTGTATGACTTTGAGTATATTTCTTTTCCTCTTTCTGTCTTGGTTTTGTCTCCTGCAACGTGAAGTGTTTGGATGAAAGGATTTCCAAGGTCGCTTCCAGGACACAGAGTAAGAGGTAAGATAACACAACGTCCTGGTCCCACAACGTCTGCTGTAGCGGCTTCACTTCCTATGCCAGCCTGCTCTCTGCCCCTGGAAATGGGAACCTTGCCCTCTGCTGGACAGGGTGGTAGGAAGAGGCAGGGCTTCTGGACTCTCACACAGAGTCCTCCCGACTAGCAGCAGCCTGCAAAGCTTTCTCGACTGGGGGCCGCTGGGCCCAGCCCAGCCCAGCATCTTGCAAACATCCCCACCACACTGTCTTTCCCCGCTTTTTCATCAAGTGAGACCTCACTCTACACACCTGACCTCCCCACCCTGTGCTCTGTGTGCAGTCTTTTGAGCTGCTCAGCAAGCATCCTAGGTCCCCTCAGGCTTCTCTCTGCAGTCTGAGTCTTTCCAAGAATGACCTTGACCAACAGAAGTAATGGGGAAATATTAGCTTCTTAAAGCTCTGCCCTTCTAACCTCTTGGTTAGAAGCGAAAACAAACCAACAGCAACAATAAAGAGCAAAAAACTAAAGATAAAGCAAAAACAATCCCACCTGACACATGAAACAGAAATGTCATGGGAAGAGCCAGGATTTAGCTGTGGGAACTTGGGCAAGTCGTTGGGCTCCCTTATTCCTGTTTCTCAGCCAGATGGCTGCAAAGGCTATCTACAGCTCCAAGGTCAAGTGACATAATGCAGGAAATTGCCAATTGCCTGCATGTAGCAGCCATTAAGGAAGGACTTCCTGTGCGCCAGGCACATTGCAGAGGGCTTGACATGCATCATTTCCCGCTATGCTCCCAGCGGCCCTGAGAGGGCGGCAATAGGCTTGTCACAATCAGCCTCCACAGTTTATAGCTGTGGAAGGGGAGGCTCAGAGAATAACTATCCCTAAGTCACATGCTAGTAAGTGGTAGGGCAGGGACTTGTACACAGGCTCCCTGAGACCAAATCTTGACCAGGTGGCCATCTCCTAAATGCTGTTCCATTTTGCATTGCTGTCTCAAGCTTGCATTGTTTACTTTGCTTGGAATAGTGGCCCAGACACAGGGTAAGTTGCAGACACAGAGTTGTTCTTTCCTGGCAAAGCTCACAGAACTCACAGGGCTGGGTCCTCTGATTTAAGGAAGAGAGCTCTTGCTGGCTCTTGGAAGTTGCTTTTGCCCAGCGAGCTGGCTAAGCCTTTAGGGCTCATGAAGCCTCAAACTCCCTGAGTTGTTTCTCTGCTCCTTCCCTGGGTTCATTCTGTCCTGTGCTGTGGCTGCAGCTCTTTGTGGCTCATTTGCATCAATTTCTAAAGCTGCGGCCACGCCCATTGTTTGGTCTTGCCTGCTGCTGCTGGCTGCACTTTCACAAATGCATCTTTTATCTGTCCAAATCACGGATTTCTTTTCTGAGCTCCCCGGTTAACACGCACTCACCCTGCTCCAACACACACACATTAGGAGCTTTGCCAGGGGAAGGACGCCTCTGTGTTTGCAGCTTACCCTGCGTCTGGACCACTACTTGTTCATTCCAAGCAAAGTAAACAATGCAAGCTTGAGACAGCAATGCAAAATGGAACAGCATTTAGGAGATGGCCACCTGGTCACACACACGTTAGGACTTTTAAAGGAAGTTGAACGAGCCAGAAGTCTAGAGCTGCACTGACCAATAAAGTAGCCTCTAGCCATTAGCTATTGAGCCCTTGAAAGGTACTTAATCCTAGGTGTGATATGCTATAAGGTAAAATATACAGTGGGTTTTTGAAAACTTAGTATGAAAAAGAAGAATGTAGATATCTCAATAGTTTAAAATTTTTTTAAATTTAGGTGTACAACATAATGATTTGAGGTATGCATATATTGCAAAATGATCACAATAAGTTGAGTTAACATCCATCACCACACATTATAATTTTTTTTTTCTGTATTGATAACTTTTAAGATTTACTTTTTTAACAACTTCCAAATATACAATATGGTATTGCTAACTATAGTCACCATATGTAGATTATATACTAAAATCATATTTTAGATATATTAAGCTAAATACTATTAAAAGGAAGTTCACCATCTCTTTTTCTTTTTTAATATGGCTACTAAATATTTTCAAATTACATGTGTGGTTCTCATTATACTTTTCTTGGATGATGCTGGTCTGGAGACTTGGAACCATATTCTGCCTGGGCCACTCACTTGCTATGCATCTCCAGGAGAACTGTTGCCTATTCTGGGCTCTATTTGTTTCTCAGAATAAAATAGAAATCTAAAGAGCTGTAGTGCACATCTCTCCTAGTTCACTCTCAGGGGCCTCGCTGTGAGGGGAGCCAGAGACACACCATGCTTTCTTAGGGGTAAAACTTAGTTCTTTCTCCCTATTTTTTCATTCAGTTCTTCAACATATATTTAATAAGCACGAACTATGAGAGTCACCCCTCCATCTGCTCAGTTGATAGTTCTGGAGGTGGCTTTTCCAACACAGTATTCTTTTGGGAACAGGAAGTCATGCCAAGTGATAGTGAAGCCCCGTGATGGCCAAAGACCTATGTTGCCATTAAAACTCTTGCCCAGGTTGGGGTGCCTTGAAAAGAGAGGTATCCTGGCTGTCACCTTGAAAAGAGAGGTGTCCTGTGCATTTATGTACTTCAGCTTTGCCAAAGGGCAAGGGGACCCTTATATAACATTGGCCTAGGGGCCCAGAATTCCAACTTTTGTTGTGTCACCTGAATTCAGAAGACAGGGAAGTAAGGAGAAGCCACCCAGACCTATTTGGCTGTGAGGCAAAGAAGAAGTCTGTGGACCCTTTGTTTCCTGAGTTTGCAAATGTCTCCAGCACCTCAGGGACCTCTGAGATTTGCTCACGGGGCGATGTGGGCTCTTCCTTCAGCACTCCTGAGAGATACCTGGTCTATAATAACACTAACCACTGTTTACTGCGCGCTGAGTGTGTGTCGCTCTGAGCTCTTCTATGCACATCTCATCTGAATCTTTCGACACCCCTAAGGGGATAGGCACCGTTTGCCACGAACCCCAGTCCAGGGTGGAGGAAATCGAAGCTTAGAGACATGGAATCATAAACCAAGAGAGACATTGCTGGAACTCAGGCCTCGAACAGACTTTAAAACATGCTTGAAAAACACTGATGTTTGTCAAATGTGTATTTTAATTTTTTAATTATGCGAGTAATGCACAGATATTTGCATTGGAAAAATTGAAGCGTCGCGTGTTAAAGAGCTTCTTCACAGCCTCCCAACAATTTCTTTTGCCTGAACCCTCCAAAGGTAACCACTGTCTGTGCATTTATGTACATATATTTATGTACCCACGTACCCATAGTTAGGTATTTTTTTTAAACATACCTGTATCATGCTTACGTATTGATTTTCAACCAGTTTTTTCCCCTCTTAACAATAAGCCTTAAAGGTTTTTCTATATCCATAGGTGTAGACTCCTTTTATTATTTTTTAACAACTATGGAGTATTTTATTGAATGGATGTACCATCAATTTCCCTAATGATGGCTATTTAAAATTGATTCTCCTTCTTTGTTTTGAGCCTCATTGCCAAGAATGCCCATGCCTGCCGCCTTGCATACGTCTGTCATATTGCTGTAGGGTCAATTCCAGGGATTTCTGGGTCAAAGGGCGCAGATGTTAACATTTCGATCAATGTTGACACGTCGTTTTAGAAAAAGCCTTTATTTTACCCGCTCCATGCAAGAGTTCCTGTTTCCCCATGTCTTCACCAGAGCTGTGCATCTTCCAGTGTTGTCATTTTCGTCAAACAAGCTCTGCTATTATCCACTAACCCTCTTGCCCCATTTTCCTGCCTTGGAACTCTTAAACCATCACACCTTAAATTTCCTGTTGTCCAGCCCTGGTGACCATGCTGTAGCCAGCCCTACAGCGGGGTCAGTTCCCTGGGCGACAAGTTGCTCTCTACAATGAAATCTGGAGACATCACCAGCATCCACTGTTTAATATTTATTGGGAGCCTGCTGTGTGCTGGGCCTGCACAGCAACCAAGGCCTTTGGGAAGAAAACATGCAGTGATTTGAAAGGCAGAGATTACTTAATAAAAAGCGACAGCCCCATCGGAGGCCACAGAGGTGCCACTGTTTCCCTGGGCATCTGTATGTTCCCTGTGAAGCAAGTGGGGGTGTGTCCCCTCTCTGAGAGGCCACATTAATATGGCAGCTGGTCTCCTAAAGGATGTCTGCACAGTATGACGGAGCTCATCACTTTTCTGTCTCTGAGCAATTAAAATGTACCGGGAAGCCCTGTATCTTTATATCATCCTCTAATGACTGGAGGCGGGGGCAGCCGTGGATACAAAGAGCGCACATCCGTGGTTAATTGGCAAAGTTAGCACCTTTTTTCGGAGGCCAAATGTTCAGTCCATTTCCAGTTCCTCTCCACTTGCCAAGACCGGAAAACAACTGGCTTTGTCGCTCGCGCACGCACCTCTGGAATTAAATACCATTTGCAAAGCCCGTAATTGCTTGAAGAGACAGTCGCTTCTTTTTGTCTTTCTTAGACTCTGATACCTTTAACCTGGTCCACTCCCACTCCTGCTCCCCCGCCCTGCAGACTTTTGTTTCCCAAGTCCCATCCCAGGGCCTGTCAGATTACATTTTTTATTGCATTGAGACAAAAAGCCATCTGGAGCTCCTGGTCTCCACTGTCAGTGGGCTGCCGTTCCCAGGGTCTCCTGCCAGGCTCCCGATTACGAGTAACCTCCTACCAGCCCTCTTTATTTGTCCCCCACCCCCACCCCCTCCTCAGCTCTGGTGCCTGGTCCCTCTGCTCCCTTCACCCTATCTCTGGGATCCAGCTACCTTGTCTTGGCAGAACAATGTGGGCTGTCAGCTTGTATTAAGTGTGCTGGCGAAAGCACCACAATTTCAGGAGGCTGAAAGCTTACAGATTCTTCATTTGGTTCTGTGAGACTGAAGTTTCTCTCCTGGTCGCTCATCTATTTATTTTAGGTCTCAGCTATTCTTCTTTTCCTCTCTTCTTGGCCCTAAGCCTAAATAACACATTAGGGAAGAGCCTTTGTAAGGACACAGAAGCCAAGGACACAGCACAGAAGTGAGTGGGAGGCAAACTCATCTCTCCTTGGCTCCAATAGCCCAGCACGGGGTAGATCTGTGCATGGGGGGACATGGGGGTGAAAAGAGAGGCCACCATCCCTCCCCCAGGTGGGCCAGAGCACCAGGAATTACATTTGTACTTTAGGATGTGTGTGTCGGAATTGCAGGGTGAGAACCCAGGCCCCGGTGACCTCTGGCATCCCAGAGCTCAGAGAGGTGTTCCCAGGGAGCATGCAGAGGCCTCTGCTTATAAGAGTGACTTCGTCACACCCGTCAGAATGGCTATCATCGATAAATCAACAAACAAGTGTAGGTGAGGATGTGGAGAAAAGGGAGCCCTTGTGCACTGTTGGTGGGACTGTAAATTGATGCAGCCTCTCTAGAAAACAGTATGGAGGTTCTTCAAAAAATTACAAATAGAACTGCCATATGACCCAGCAATTCCATTTCTGAGTAGCTGAAGAAATCTGAAACACTGATTTGAAAAGGTATATGCGCCCCTATGTTCATCACAGCATTATTTACAAGAGCCAAGATATGGAAGCAACCTTATCATCCATCGATAGACGAATAGATAAACAAGATATGGTACATATATACAATGGAATATTATCTGGCCACAAAAAAGAATGAAATCTTTCCATTTGCAACAACATGGACCTAGAAGGTATTATGCTAAGTGAAATAAAACAGAGAAGGACAAATATCATATGGTTTCACTTATATGTGGAATCTAAAAAACAAAATAAATGAACAAACAAAACAGAAACAAACTCATAGATACAGAGAACAAATTGATGGTCCCCAGATGGGAGGGGAGCTGGAGAGATAGGTAAAAAAGGGGAAAGATGTACAAATTGCATTTATAAAAACAGTTACCGGGATGTAAAGTACTGTATAGGAAATATAGTCAATAATATTGTAATAACTATGTGTAGCGTTAGATGGGTTCTAAACTTATTGGGATGATTACTTCATAAGGTATATAAATGTCTAATCGCTATGCTGAACACCTGAAACTAATATAATATTGTATGTCAACTGTAATTAAAAAAATTTTTAAGAAGTGACTTTGTCAGGCAGACAGGTAGGTTTTGCCTTAAGATGGGATGGGATGCAGACGTGGCTGCTAGTATTTTCCTGGAATAGCATCGCAGAGGCCCTGCGGCCAATAGTTAAGAGTTGGGCATCAAGCTTTCACTTCAGGGCTCTGTCCCTGGGGAACCATGTGGCCTTGGACAATGGGCCTGACTTCTCAGTGTTCTCAGCTATGATAATAATCTACTACTTCGTGGGGCTGATGGGAGGATGGAATGAGATGCTGGTATAAAACGTTAAGCATCATGTTTAGGTTCCAGTGAATGCTCAGTAAATACTGGCTGTCATGATTATCTTTAGTTCAGGCTTTGGACTCCAGTTGACTCCTCTCTTGATTCCCACTTGGCAGTGGTGTCATTTATCTTTGTAGTAAAAGGGAGCTCTTCCCCAGAGTGGGAAGAATGGGTCAGAGGTCCCAGGTCTCAGTGGGCTGCATGGTATGTGTCCTCTGGGGTGTCCTCCAAGGGCCAGCGCCTCACCCTACACTGGATGCCTAGGGAGGCACCTCACACACCTTCCCCTCTGCAGATTGCTTCCGGATGGTGGAAAGTTGCAGAAGGGTCAGTAAATTGAAAATAGTATGCCTAAACTAAAACTCAACCAAGTCTCCAATATCAAGTTCCAGATTAGCCCTGCGAGGGCATACACTTTTATTTAAACATGTCAGCAACTGCCCTTTAGATCGGAAGCCCAAGCAGAAGCATTAAGCATGAACGTGTCCATTGTCCTCTCCTCTCTTTTGCTATGAACCTGAATTTGGCTCTGAGCTAATTCATCCCGCACTTCACAAGGGTCTCCCTTTGAGTCACTCAGTGAGAGCCTGTCAAGAAATAATCCCGCCTCATCTTCCCTTGAGCAGAGGTTGCATTTCTAGAGGGAACACAGTGAGTTGGAGCTCACAACTTCTGAACGCATACATTTCCTGTTTAATTCTCACAAAGTTTCTTAAAGGAGGTTTTATCACCTCCTTTTCACACATGAATAACTGGAGACTCAGAAAATTTAAGAAACTCACCCACGGCCTCGGAGCCAAGCAAGGAGTCGACATCTGTCCCCAAATCTATCTAGCACAAAATTCAGGCCTTCCAAGCCACACCGGCCCCTCCAGCAATCTTTAATTAATCACCAAATAAAGGCAGACAGGATACCTGTCAAGTTTTGTCAAGAGTTAACACATCCAAGTGTCCAATTTTCACAAACGACCAACCGGCTGGACCATAACACTACGGCATCTTTCCCAAAACACCGAAATTACTTTGAGGCTCAGCCTCTCACTAATGATCGCACACTGCCTTGGGGAACAATTCTTTTTAAAAATGAAGCTGGTCGCAAACTTGCAGTGGGCAAATACGGCCCCTAGTTGTGTCACAAATCTTTCTGTAATGAGCACAGGAGTGGAGACATTGTGTGGTGTTGCCTATGCTGACGCTGATGAAATATTTGGGAGCCTGAAGGCTCTTGTGGCTTTGCTTTAAACCCATTTATAATAGAAACATTTCTTATTTCCAATGAGGTCACAATAGAAAAACGAAACGGTTGGCACAGGCCTGTGGAAGTGGTCGGAAGTGAAGCACTCTGGTAGGCATACATAGGTTTTTGCATGTGCTCACTGCAGAAAATAAACGCTTTGCCATCTGTGTACCTCAGTTTTTCTCTAAGGTTAGACAATCAAACTACAGTGCTTTCCAAGATTCCTTCCAGACTCAACATCTTATAATGTTGTGTCTCAATACCAGGCACCACTGGGGATGAAACAAAATATAATTACATATCATAACAACAACAACAACAACAACGATTTTTTGAGCTCTTGCTATGTGGCAGGCTCTGTCCAAGCTACTTTTAATCTTCACAGCAGTCTCCTGAGGTAAATATTATTATCATTCCCATTTTTAAAATGGGGAAACTGAGGCCCAGAGAAGTTGAACAACTTTCCTAAGTTTGCACAGCTAGTAAGTGGCAGAACCAGGATTTGAACTGGGTAGTTTGGCTCCCTAGCCTCAGTTATTTGCTGCAGTCAAGTGGATAAAATACTCACACAGAGCTCACAGCCCTCTCTGGCCTCCTGCCCCAGACCTCTATAGCACCCACACAGATAATCACTCAGAGCTAGTTTGTCAGGTAGAAACATTATGTGAATATAGTATGAAAGATACAGCCACAGTCTAATTCATGCCCTTCTTTGATTTCAAGGTGAAGTTGTGGATCTAGGCTCTCCTCTTAATTCTAATCACTTTTATTGCCCTTGACCTGCTAACTGGTCACATACATGTTCATATATTCAGGTTTGGAGCACAGAGCTCTGGGCCGGGAGTCTGAAGAACTAGGCTCTCAAACTGACTCTGCTCTAACTAGCTAGGTGACCTCTGCAGTTACCGGCCTCTCTGGGCCTCAGAGTCCATATTTATACCAAGGCTAGTAATTAGATCAGTTTCACAAATCCCAAGTGTGGGGGTCAAATTGGACCCACTAACAGGTTTTGTTCATTATGCACAGTTTTTTTTTTAAAAAAAAATGTTATTTGAATAAATTGCCAACACTTAAAATAGGGACTATTCACATAAAAATCCAGGTCTCCATGATCTCATGGAAAACTGGATCTGGTGGATTTGAACTCCCCGTCCCACAAGGCAACAGTGAGCAGGGGATGGACCTTGCTGCCCTGTGGGCAGGCCTGTGCGCCCTCTGCATAGGCTTACACTCTGCCATCTTTCCTGGTTCTCATTTCTTCCTGGCCCCTCTAAGGATATGGGTTTGTAGCCCCTGAGATCCACATCACTAAAGCCCTGTCCCATCTAACATGATCTAGGTGTTTCATGTGCTCACCTGGTCTCTACACTTCCACAGGGCTGGAAAGCGCCCCTTTCTGTTATGACCCCATACAGCAGTCACTATGGGTGGGCTCCACAGTTGTTGAGTGACGGAGTCTGTCACAGAATCGAGAGAAGCGGGGAGCCGTATGCTTTGTGCTGCCATGCCCTGGTTGTTCTGTTCTGTGTCAGGATCACTTTCTGCACCTGGGATGCAGAAAGTTACGAGAAAGCTCGTGAGACATTCTTCTTCAGCACCAGGTCTCAACTTGACCCACCCCTGAAAGGGGTTGGATGCCCAGGTCATGGCTGGACTCCAGTGTGGGTCGCCAGAATCCCTTTTGGATTCATCTCTGCCTAGGGTTTTTTTTTTTTTTTTTAAGCCCCTGCTTTTCAGAGATTAATTGTTGTCAAACACAACTTATTTTCTAATCCTTTCTGGCTCCATTTAAAACCTTCTGCTTTATTTTACCTTTTTTGATAAAGTCGCTAAGGTTTTTTTTTTAGTTTTTTTTATTTTTTATTTTATGGATTTGCCAATGACTGTCCAGTTTGACAAATTGGATTCTTAAAGCTGATTCTTTGAAGAAAAGGATGCAGTGTGACAAGACAAGAAACAGCTCATCCTCGAATCAGGAGGATAAATAAAAAAATAAAGGCAACCCCATTCTCTGGCTTCCCGGTGACTCAAAGGGTGTCTCAGTTGTCACTGATAATCTAATCTTTCTATGATAGGTGAGGAACAGGACAATGGCGACTCAGCCAGGCTGTGGGTGTGATAGGCTTCTGATTAATAGGACTGTCCAATAAGCCCCCAGCCCCCAGGAAGGTGATTAATGACATTTGATGTGAACTGTGACCTCCCCCTACAAGAACAGAGGGAGAAAAGGGAGCTGCTCAGACAGGATGTGCATCCTGCCAAAGCTGATTGATTCCTGAAGGCTTTGTTACTCTGAGGGTGTGTGTGGGGGGTGCAGGGGGAGGTGCAGGCACCCGTGCTGCCTGCTCCTGGCTCCGACAAGCACCTAGGCCCAGCAGGTTTTCGCAGTCAATGCCTCTCCCATGCACTAGCCTGTTAATTGTGCCCAGAACATTGTATCTCAGGAGCAATTTCCTTCGGGGCTTTGGCCAACCTCTGCTGACCTATCATCCCCAACCTATGAGATCGTGTTGCCCTCTACCCAACCCAAGTGCCCTGAATTAGACCAAGAAGCCTTTAAAAGCCAGGCCTGTAAGCCATTCTTTCTACTCTATCCCCTGGATGGGCTTAGTGTGGCTTGGAGCTACTGGGCTTATGGCAAAAACACGTTTCTGTGGCTGGCAGGGAGGTGCTTCAGGATAGAAACCAGAAAGAAATGGGGTGCTGTGTGAGGTGGGCATCTACGGGACTGTCAGTCCACATTTGGGGTGTGAGAGGAGAGAGCCTGCTTGGCTCTGTCGACTTGGCTGCAAGCACAACCTTAAACGTGGCAGTCATTGGGTCTTCTTCGCTTAGCTCTCCAGGCTCACTTTCCAAATGGTCTCCCCTTAACAGGATGGCTGTAAGGTAGCCTTGAAGATTTCCAATTATTGGCCTTTTTTGGTTTCACTGGTTATGCCAACTCTCATGACTTCAACAGCAACCCCATGTCATTGTCTTATCAAGAGGGACCATTTAGTGTCTAGGCCTGGGCTATCATAATGACCAAATGATTATTGCCAAGAAAAATGTTAATCGTAAGATCAATTAAGGGAGTGTGTAGGCCACTGAGCACTCACGAGATGGAAGTGTGTCTGCCTGTGTGTGTGAGTGGGCCTGAAAACCAGCAGAGCCCACTCTTCTTAGGTCCTGTCCACAGATATTGGGAGCCTGAAAATAAGGAGGGCCTTATTTATATTCCCTTTATTATATAAGCTGAGCCTGTGAGAGAGGAGCCCAACACCAGACCAGCAGGAGTGGGAGCCAGATACACAGGGACCCCCTGACTAGAAAGGGGGCCAGGCAGGACTCGAGCACAACCCTCACTTTCTGATAATACACTTCAAAAACCACTGGATGCCTTACGCATGCTGGATTTGGTTTCTGAACCCTCAGCCATCCTAGGGAGGCTGTTGGCTAGTGTGGGCGGCGCTGCCAGCTTGGACCACATCGTTGAAGTGGTGCAGGTGTTGAAATGTTTTGTGGCATTCTGGCCTTATTTAGTAAATATGAGTGGAAGGTGGACAAAAGGCTGCTACTGCTATAAGACTCATACCTAATCCAATCGGAACAAGGATAAGCCTTGTTCACATGCCTGGGCCGATGGCTCTTTAGTTTCAAAGGGATAGAGCCCACAAAGCGCCTGGGCTGGGCACTGGAAAGCACTACATTCATGGCAAGAAGGATTATTGTTTTTTATTTTATAATGTGATGCTTACTGAATAATCATTTGACGCTGTGCTTAGTTGTAAAGAAAAAAACGAAAACAAAATCCAGCAGCATATGTGAATCACTGGAAAAGTATTCTAAAGAGGAAGTATAATCGGGCATTTATAATTTCTTTTTTAGCTGAGAATGGATCCCCGTCACAACATGAAGTCTATCGCTCAGTTTCCGTCTGTTGGAACCTCACCGGGGTTTTGAGTGACGCTTTCTCTTGAGAAGCAGGGGACTACCTGGAACATAAAAGGCCAGCTGACCTGCTTCCCTGGGCCAGGAAGAGAAGATGGGACCCCTTGGGACTCCCCTGTGCCTCTCTCCCAGGCCGCCACCATGCAATTCGATGTCCGATGAATGGGCGTTCAGGGAAGGTACAAGTGCTCTCCCCGGATTACTAGGTCAGGGGCATTGACATCCACTCTCCATCCTTAACTGCCAGGCCTGCCAAGTTCATTCCTGCCCTGACCAGTCCTGACCACAAAGAACTCCCTCCCTACCATCACGTAGCTGTTCAATAACGCAGGCCAAAGCATTGGACTAATGCAAGATTACCTGGGGAAAGGGACTAGGGAGGAAGGAGAAGAATTACGGAAGGTGAGAGGACACACTGCTCTACTTTTCAAGTGGTAAAAGGAAGTAGGTGTGACATGAGTTAAGTTTAAGCCTCATGCGGAAGGTTTTGGGGTCTGGCATTAGTCAGGGAATCTCAGGTACTAGTTAGCTCAGTGATTCTTACACTTGTCAGAATCATCCGGAGGGCTTGTTAAAACAGACTGCTGTGCTCCACTTCTCTGAATGTCTGATTCAGAAGAACTGGTTGGGGCCTGGGAATTTGCATTTCCAGCAAGTTCCCAGGTGATGCTGATTGCTGCTGGACTGAAGACCACCTTTTGAGAACCACTGGATTAGATAGATTGGTAGAGAGCATCAGCGTGATTTGAGGGATCTTGTTAAAAATACCAGTTTCTAAACCCTTTGTAACAGTCCTGATGTGTTTGGCTGCAATTAAAAGAATACCGGATGACTAGTGTTTGAGCAAGAAAGGCATTTAATAACATGTCAGTTAGACTGGAGGTAGATTGTTTGAGTTTTGGTGTAGTAACTCAGTGCTGTTATATAAAATAGAGACTCTTTTTATCTAATTATTCATCCTTAGCACATTTGAATTTTCATTCTTAGGTTTGTTGCCTCCTGATTGCAGAATAGCTGCCACAGTTCCAACCATCATGTTCTCGTGCAACTATATCCGAGTCATAAAAAGAGGCAGACCTCTCTCTGTCTCTCTGTCTCTGTCTGTTTCTCCCTCCTTCTCCCTCTGTTTGTCTCATTCTTTTATATCATATGTAATACCTTTCCATATGTCTTCCCTTTACAAGACCACCTTAAATAAAGCAATAGCAATGGGGAATGGAAATCCTGAATGCATCCAGGTTCACCACCTGGGGCTGAGTGAGGGCTCACTTTCCCAAAGCATGTTACTGCCTGCCTGATCAAAATGGGATTCTGTGACCCAAGGAAAGAAGGAATGTCCTTGGGCAGAGACTAACAGTGCCTGCTCCAGCTAGAGTGATGTGTCCCAGATTTTCTGGGACTGTCCTGGTTTTAAAACTGAGTCTCCCATCCCAGGAACCCCCTTGGTTCAGGGCAAATCAAGAGGATTAGTTATCTAACTCCAGCCTCCCAAGACCTTCTGAATTAGAATCTCTGGAGGGTGAAATCCAGACCTTAAACATGACTTTTAATGCTCTCCTAAGATGATTATAATGTACAACAATCACTGGGTTTCAGTTTCCATAAAGTCAAAACAGGGGACTCAGAGTCGACATCTTCCCAGCCAACCCCAGAGCAAGAGGAAGTCCCAGATAAATGGATGCGGGTGTGAGCTGAGACCGTGAACTCTCACAGGATCAAATTGAACCTTAAGCCTAGAGTGGCCTGGGGTCTTCAGATTCCATCCCCAACCTGCTCCTTGTCCCCAGCATGGGAAGGGACAGTCTGACTTAGAGTCCCCTGCTCTGGGTGGTCTTGAGCCCAGCAGCCACCCCAGTCAGTCCCCTTAGCACAGGACCTGTGCTGTTGGACTTGCTAGGCTGTCACCACGGTAGATTCTGAGTTCTTTTAAGACAGAAACTCCATCTTAGGTGTCTTGTATCCTGAGCATCTAGCACCATGCTGGCTCATCGCAGTCATTTGATAAATGTGTTTTGAATACATAAATGAATGAATGAATGAATGGATGAATGAATAACTGAACAAATAAATAAATGAATGAATGAGGCTGCACTCTTAATGAAAGATAAACTGGCCACTAGATCTTAAACCAACCCTGTAGCAGCCAAGCGCCCAGGGCCTAGAAATTACTCCGCCTCATCGGTAAGCAGCAGGACCCTGGGTCGGGGTGAGAGGGGGGTCACACCCTTCCCTAGGGCACTAGATGACTGCACCCTGTCTTCCTGGCCTAGGCTTCTATGGGAAGCTGTGTATGTCCCCACCGCATGGCACCGGGTAACTTTCCAATGGTTTGAGCTCATTACTCATCATTAGGAGTCCTGGTGTCTGGAGTTTTCCAGGTGATCAAAGCTTCTCTGTCTAGAGCCTCCAGCCAGGCAGGCCCTGGTGTCTGTCACCAGTAATCCCCTAGCCTCACCAGGCAGACAGTTAAGTAACCCAGGAAGGAAGAGATTTGGTTTTTAAGCGCACGTAATTCAGCTTGACACCTCGACATGTAGGCAGTGGCTCTGGCTCTGTTCCTGGTTAGAGGGGTGAGGGCTGGAGGGAGTAGCAGCTTGCCTTGAAGGGGGTTTTAAAGCCGACGGGTGCCCTCCTGCCCTGCTCTTCTGGAGAGGGCTTCAAGTGGGAAGAAGAATCAGCTACCCACGCAACACTTGCTACCATCACTCTGTCTATTCTCCCTGCAGCGAGACTGGCCTCCAGACCGTGCCCCGGGCCCTTGCTTCCCTCAAACGCGAGCTTCCGAAGGAGCTCTTTTTGGTCCCTGGTCTCAGGTTGGGCTCAGGGTCCAATCCGCCTCCCCAAACCCCTCAATATTCCCTACTATCTGTGTCATTGCCCAAAAAATGTGTCAGAGGCCTGAACTCCAGAGTTCTGACATTTTACTAAAATCACGAATTCCCTTCAATGATGGGGGGAAAAACGATGCTTAAAACAATTGCCTTTTCTAATTTTAAGAAAATGTTGAGATTACAAATTTTGGTCTATAATATTTTCTGATTTGGCCTTTCTGCGACAAAGTTGGCTCATCCCTGCCTTAAACAGAGAGAACCATGCTTCCGGTCCACATGGAAGGCAGTCTGAAGGAAGAGGACCTTCGGGAAGCTCATTAGTCTTGGAAATGGAAATGGCTTTTCTAAAGAGTTTACATAAGTGTCCGGGTACAGGCTTTACGACAAATCATTTAAGAAAATGAGTGTCGAGAGTGGGGTGATGCCAGGCCCTTCCTGGCCTGCTCTCGGGGTCACCGTGCTCGCCAGTGGACCCCGTGAGGCTCTCTTTTGTGCAGATGTTCTGCCCCAGCTAAGTTGCATGCTCAGTGGAGCAGGTGGATGGTGCAGGGCAGACCCCACCTTGCCCAGCCTGCTTTGGAGGGCCCTCCTGGAGCAGTCCTGGGTCTGCGGGGCTGGAGAAGGGCCAGCCCACTGGCGGGGCCGCCAGCACCACTGCATCTCCAAGTACTGCTCCTGTGTCTTCACATCCACTCCCACCAGGATGTTTTACATATTTTAATTAAAGTGCCACCCTGGGCTGGCAGGGCCTCTGATAGATGGCTCTAAGCCGAGCTGCAGGGTTGCAGTAGTGTAAAACATGGCATCCGATGATGCGCTACTGCTCTCTAGAATGCTTTGGCTCCCACCCCGGAGGCGGGTCCACTTGGGTTCCAGGAAGGGCGGTGAACCCGGCAGGCAGGCGGTGGACAGGTGGCAGGCACATCCAGGGGTGGCCAAGGCAGGGCTCAGGGACGGAAGAAGAGTTCAGGTAAGAAAACACCATGAATGGTTTCCACGGAGCAGCCGGCTCATGGGCTGTGGATGAGTCCGATTCTTGCAGACACACAGCCCTGTGGACACTCCCTCTCAGTGTCAAATTATGATAAATGGCGACGGGTAAAAGTTGCTGGGTGGCAGCTGTAGCGTCATAGAAGGAAGCAGGTATTTTTAGCACCGAGCCTTGGGGCCCTGACTCTGGGTTAATTAATCACGGTAAACAGCACCGAGTGTGGTTCTTGATCCTGGTTACCACCCCCGTCAGAGCTTTGTCCCCATTCCCCAGACTGGAATATAAGCCACAGAGGTGGAAGTCATACACAGCTAGAGTGGCCCTTGGCTGCCCTCACACCGCACTGGGCATACACTGGGGATCTCCCAGGTGGCTGTGGCCCTGTACCTCCCCTACCTTCCGGCCACCTGGGCCTGCTCCTGCCTTAAGGCCTCTCCACTCACTGTTTCCTTTTGAACATTACCCCCAGGTATCTTCATACGTCCTGCCTCACCCCAAATGCCCTCACCTCACGAAGGCCTTCGCCGAGCGCCCCTCTCCCCACAGGCTCTCCATCACCTCGCTCTGTTTACTTCCTTCAGAGCACTTAGACCAGCCCGAAGCACCTACTTTGCTAATCGCATCACTTTGTTGTCACTCTCCTTCTGTTGAAATGCTAGCAGCTTGAGATCAGGCGTTCTCTCTATCTTGTTTGCTAGCTTGAATCCCTATTGCCCAGATCAGTGTACATGCTTGGCAGATGCTTGGCGAATGTCCTTAAATATGCAGCTGAATGGATAGATGAGTGGAAGGCTGGAAGGAGGCCCTCTATGGGCTTAGATTTCAAGATGCAGTGTGTCAAGATTTCTCTTGCTGGTAGAGGCACATCTGGGGAGACAATGGCTATGTAGCATCCTCCCGCAGGTCAGCAGCCACCACGGGAGGTCCAGGCCCAGGCCCAGGCCCAAGGGATTCTGGGAAGACAGTATGCTGGGCAAGGCCAACTACTGCCCTCTCTGCTTTAGAAATATCCAACCACAGGCTCTTTGGTATTGGTGAGAGATTGCTCTGGATTCTGAGGAATTTTTTTCATAATTTTTTTAGGGAGAGAGAGACAAGTTTTAAGGACTCCTAGAAGACTGCTTGAGAGCTGATATTAGTAGTTCAGTTTTAGAGATTAAGGAAGGTCTTTTCACTGTGTTTTCTCTTCAAATATAGCAATTTTTTTTTTTTTTTTTTTTGTGGAAGCCACAATTGGTTGCCTTGCTTTGGGAGACCTGTGCTTCAGGGAGGCCCAGCCCTGCCCCAGAAGGGCCCCGTGATTACTCTGTGCCAACTATGAGAACTCAACCCCACAGCCAGTGCTTGGGTTGGAAATGGGACCCTGACTGTGACTCTAACAGGATGTGAGGAGCTTTTGTGTTCTGTCCCTTTTCTTAAGTGTAAAAAGGACCAAGGTTTATTTCACATGCAGAGACAAAAGGATGAGCAGGGAGCACATGACAGGAGCTGGGAAGGGGTGCTAATCCACGGGGACAGGGTCTGGCAGGAATGTCCCCAATGGAGGACCTCATAAAAACTCAGTTTCCACTCCTGAGCCCCTCCCCATTCAGGCTGAATCTGATTCTTGGGGTCTGGGTTCTGTAACTCTATGGGGTTCATACCCCTGATTGTTTCCTCATTATTCTGAGACACAGGGACAGAGAAACCCCTCTGACAGGGCCCCAGAGATGCCTTGTCAGAAGATGTTAGATTTCTTTTCCCTTGACACTTTGAAGGGCAAACTTAGATTTGCCTTCTTTCTTTCCTAGGACACATGGAAAGAGCTTTGTGAGGAAGGCACAGGCTTGGACTATGAAGCTTCTAGGGGGACATTCAGAGCGTGTGCCCAGTGAGTTGCCCCTGCTGGGGACACTCGGAAGTTTTGGGAGCCACCGAGCCTGCGGTCGTCTGCTGACAGAGCGCTCATTTGCTCTCAACCTCTGCTGAGGCTCAGGAGGAAACAGGTCCTCCCCGGCCAGTTTTGAGGAGAAATAAACTGAAACCTCCGTAAAAAGCAGCAGGGAAATTGAGAAAGTGCTGTTCCTTAACTTTCACTACTTTTCTTTCATAGCTCTAGTTATGGCTTTCATCATTCCCCTGGGAGCCAGAGACGAAGAGGCAGAGGGGCACAAACGGAAAAATGAAGAATGACAGGAACGAGGAAACAGACACATTTTTTCTTCTGCTGATTCAAGAAGTATTTACTGAGAACCTACTATAAGCTGCACCTGCACACACACCCCTAATTAATGCATCACCAGACCACAGGCTGTTTATGTCATCTTCCCCGTTCCCATCTGGATCTTAGGTAGCGGAATAAAGAGGGTGCTCTTTCTGTTCAGACCAGTAGGTGTCATCATATCAGAGGGAAAGCTGGAGAGCCACTGGATCTGATTGCCACCTATCAAGGTAACGTCTACTTCATCTCGTTTTCTGAGTGCCGTTATGGACAGGGTACCAGGCAGGACACTTGAGGGTGTATAGGGTGAGAAATGCACAGTCTCTATCCTCACGGAATTTACCGTGCCATCAGGGACCTGGAAGGACAGATCCTGGGTCACAAAAAAGAGGAAGAAGGTGGTAAGTGCCTCAGGAGAGGTAAAAGGAAGGAGTGTGTGGATCTTAGAACATCAGAGACCTCAGAGGAGCTGTCTCCTGCCTTCTCACATCACAACAGAAGGAATAGGCTCAGAGAAGGGAGGTGATTGACCTGTGGTCACACAGCAATTCCAGACACCAGATCTCCTGACTCCTAGAACAGTGCTCTTTCTACCAAACATTCTGTGTCAATATTTGGGGTTGCTGTCCTATCTTGAGATTCAAAATCCCACTTTAGTTTAGCCATGAACTTCCCTGCAAAATGCCCTGTCTGCTGCTCACTGCAAGGCACTCGGAGTAGGTCAAATCTGCATCTTGGAGAAGACAGCTGCCCTCATCACAGGCCCTGTGGTTATGGAGTCGGCTTGCACAGGTTCACGAAGGTGGATTGTGTGCATCTGTTCCCAGAGTCATCCTGTCGGTAGCTTGAAATCAGCCACAGTGGGAGTATTTACACCATGGAAATCGGTAACAACTATAAATCAGAGCTGCTTTTATTTTTTCCTTCCAGAGAGCTGCACGCCTCCTGCATACTGCCGAATTAATGTCCTGACTTTATAGATAGGAAAACTGAGGCTCAAGGAGGTGAAGTAATTTGTTCAGGAGACACAGCTTGTAGGAGGTGGAGTCGAGACCCCTACCCAGGTGGTTTGATGCTAGAGTGCCAGAGATGGTGGTGTCGACAGGACTCAGAGCCACTTGGGTGTGGAGGGGTCTAGGGTATCCCACTAGTACCCACGCGGTACGGGCATGGGTGCAGTTCGATGAAATGATAACCAGTTTAGCTTTTGGTGGATTGAATTTGAGACACACTATACGTTTACATTTGGAGTCTAGGAGAGAAATCTGGGCAAGAGATTGAGGTTTGCAAGATAGAGATTTGTATTTGATAAAACCAAACACAGGTTAGCTAGAAACATTTTCTTAGAGCAATGAGGTAAGAAGTGAGAGATTCATGCTTCTATATGTTTTTTTTTCATCTTTGTCAACATGCAGGGCAGGGAGTAGGGGACCAAGCACTCCTGCTCACACTTGTTTCCTGGTCCTGGTGCATAGTGAGCGCTCAACGAGTACTTGCGGACGAATGAATTAATGACTTGATTTTACCCTGCACATCTGGAGTCAGCACTGCTGTGGACCATACATCAAAACCTAAGTGCCTTTCTCGCAGCTTCTAAAGTTATCGAGAATTCTGGTATCATTATAGGAATATGGAATTGGAATCAGAAATTACTTTTTTAAATAGCATTTTAGAATGAGAAGTGGGATTCTGTATTATCTCGTACAATGTCTTTGTTTCACTGATGAGTTACTGAAGCCCGGAGATCATTCTGAGACCCTCCAGGCCCCTTGCCAGTGTGGGAGACCACCCAGACTTGGCAGCCAGTGAGCCTGGCCTGGCCTGCCTGACTCTAGCTGGTTTACTTCCCTGCTCTGAGCCTCGGTTTGTCCCTCAGGTTGAAGGAGAGATTGAGCTCTGGCTCTGGAAGAGTGATGAGTCAATCAGAAGCCACATCTCAGGAGGGATGACTATTCTTCTCGGGTAGATGAGCAGACCAAGCCCTGGATAATCAACCAAGGAGACTACAATATGCAAATGAGTGGATTGTGGCTTTCCTCCTGGTTGGCTGAAGGGGCCCTGATGTCACAATTTGTGGGTTTCTCCAATCCAAATGATTGTGTCTCTAGCAAACAAAACAAAATAAAACAAAACAAAAACTCACTGACGTGGTTGGTCTCTTAGCTCCCTCTGTTTGTCCAGACGATAAGGAAGACCATGGAACCACTCTATCAGGCTGGGTCCATTCTCATGAAGGTGAATACATTGCAGGGGAAGAAGATGGTGGAGAGTGGTCTCCAGTCTGGAGACTTTTCCCTCCCCCCGTCGTGGTCCTCTTGCCTCCTGCCGCCAGCTGACTTGGAGATCCTGCAGCAGAAGGTGGCCATGGTGCAGAGGGAGCTGGAGGACTTTAAGAAGGAAGCGTTGACGGCCATCCATTACCTGGAAGACGCCTTCTGTGAGATGAACGGGGCCCTGGCCCAGCAGGAGGAGCAGGCGGCCCGAGTGAAGCAGCGGCTGAGGGAGGAAGAGGACCGAGGCATCGTGCGGAATAAGGTCCTCACCTTCCTGCTGCCCCGTGAGAAGCAGCTCCGGGAGCAGTGCAAGCGGCTGGAGTGCATGCTGCTGGGCAGGAGCCACGAGGCGCTGAGCTTCGCCAGGAAGATCCAGGCAAACTGAGGCCTCCTCAAGCAGAAGCCAAGTTTCTAGCCGAGCAGCCAAGGAGATTTTTTTTAAATGGAAGGACAAACCCTGAGTCCCTGTCCATTTGCTCCCTTCCCCCCATTTCCATTGCTTTCCTTCTACCTAAATAACATCTTGCTGAGAGGTGAAAAGACCCCAGTATGTTCTTTCATTGAAGCTCCATTTATCCAGCATCATCAAAGAAGGAGGTGCCCCAAAACTAAGTCTTTCAGACGTCTGTAACTTTCACATTTAACTGTTTTCCTGTTTGTAATGGTAATATTGCTCAAATGTATAACATGTTTTTTTTGAATCTTCTTAAACTGATTGTGTTGAACAGATTTACCTTTCTTTTAATGACTCAAAGCTCTCATGATTCTTAGTTAATGCATGGTCTACTGAGAGGGGTCGATCGTTTGCCCATGCACTAAATGACCTCAGGTTACTTTACTTTCGCTGTTCTTACCCTCGCCTCGTTGACTTTTATGTCTGCTTTCACTGTCAGATTGTAATATCTCACTTTGCTGTCTTTGCCCACCTCTAGTTCCTCTCCATTTAGTCTGCAGTCTCGCCAACCCGATCAACAGCTTATTAGGGCTCCAGTGGGTGGAGTCAGATGAGCTAGTGCACTGATGATGCAACACCTATAAGATGGGGCCTTAAATAGTGAAACTGATTTTCTCATTTGACCCATGGAGCAGAAATTGTTATGGTGCCCATTTCTCAGGCAATGTACACACACCATCCTACTTATTCCACAGGCACCGTTGGAAGCAAGCATGGTTTCCCCATGGAGCACAGGGAGAAGCTGATCTCGGGAGGGTCAATCCTTTACTCAGGGTCTGCTAGAAAGTGTCAGGACTTTGGTTCAAGTCCAGGTCACCTGTGCTCATTCACTATCCTGCTGTCCCTTTGGAACCTCATTCATTGATTTACAGACCTGTTCTTCTGGAGGGTTAGATTGTCGCTCAGGTGATTCCTTAGCTGTCCCTGTGTTTTTTATCTCCAATGAGCATTCTGTTTCATCGAGTCACATATTTTCTCTCTGGTCCCCCCAAAGACTGCCACGAAGCAGGGATTCTCCCCTAAACACAGAAGCAAGGCACCTGGAAGAGTCGGGCCTCTGTCCTCCTAGCTTGAGTCTTACGGCCTGTGCCATCCCCTCTGTATTCTAGTTCAGCCCCATCCTCCCTCCTTGTCCTTTCATAGAATCTTTCCAAACAGGATTCGAACATCTCAATCCCCAAGGTGAACTTCATAAATGGACCCTATGACCCATTGTTAATTGCAATATCCATCCATCAGCCATCTTCCCTGAAAGGCTGCATCCCTATTCTAACTTTAGGCCCTTTCTACTTTAGAAGGTTTAGCTGAAGTGATATTGATAATGTTAATACTGGTAATATTGCTGCTGCTGCTGCTGCTTACTGCTGCTACTACTACTACTACTATTGCTGCTGCTACTACCACTACTACAACAACTACTACTATTGCTACTGGCTTATAGTTATCGGGAATATGATATAGTCTAGGCACCAGGCTTGGCCCTCTGAAGATAGGTACTATTATAACCTTCATTGTAGGATTCTGAGGAAACTAAAGCTCAGAGAGGCTAAGCAACTCGTCCAAGGTCACACAGCTGATAAATGATAGAGTTGGGATTTGAACCTAGGAAAGTCTTACTTCAGAGGCTGCGCTCTTCACCACTATGCAGTATTTTGGAAACCTTATGAATATCCACGAAATACTTCTTGAATGGATAATATATGAGCATACTGAAACTGGTGAGGCGAGCTCTGGGAGAAAGGATTGTTTCGTGGGGGAGATTCTTATACCCTTAAATCTTGTAGATGCCTTTATGTGTTTACAAATGTATCTGAGAAAGAGAATTTGCCTGGCCAACTCTAAGAAGAGGTTTAAAAAATTTACTGTCCTGTGCAGAGGGGACTGGATCTAATGCTAATTCATATGGAAAAGGATTTGGGTCTACTGCAGGTTCAGCATGTAATAGGACTGCTTCAGTAAACCAGATAGTGTGACCTCTCTACAGAGGGACAGCTCAAGAGAGAGGAAGGAGTGAGCTGTGCAGGAGTTGGTATTTCTCCTAAATTCACCAATGAGAAAGTCATTCCCCTTTCCTGGGAGAGAAGTAAGTGAGGGGAAGGAGAAGCCAAGATGCTACTTGAGTAGGGGTCTGTCCCTCTATAGTGAAAGAAGAATGAAAAAGAACGGTCCCCCACAACAACTAGGAAAAAGGATTGGACTGAAGTCACATAATCCTATAGGGCAGTACTAGTGACAAAGGAATGATGGCTAGCAGGAAGCAGATTTCAGCCCTGTTAGAAACAAAAATAACATTGGGTGCTTCTTATGTGTCTGTGCAGTAAATCGTTGACTCAGCAAGTGTGGGATGTTCAAACCTTGCATATTTCAAAGAAAGATCTGGCTCCTGACCAACTCTAAGAGATATCCTCTAAGCCCTTGCAATATGCTGCCTGATAAGAGTGTCTTAGCTTACCTGGGGCCTTGGGCCATGCCAGATAGTTTATGCTAATAATGTGATTTATGGCAGGAACCCTGGGTCAGGCTGTATCAGTTTGACCTCTGGAGGGTCTGGAGACTGAGGAACTAAGGTTAGCTGTGGAGGCATTCTATGCCTAGCGATAAACCACCAATAAAAACCCTGGACACCAAGACTCATGTGGGCTTCCCTGGTTGACAGTACTTCATATGTGTTGCCACACATTATTACTGGGAAAATTAAGCATTGTCCCTATAACTTCACTTGGAGAGGACAGCTGGAAGCTTGTGCCTAGTGTCCCTTAGACCTTGCCCTGTGCTCCTATTATCTTGCTAATATTAAGCTACATCCTTTAGCTGTGATAAATTAATCATGCATATAATAGCTTTTCTTAGTCTGTGACTCATTAAATTTGAGGATAGTCTTGGGGACTTGTGATGCAGTGTCAGATGCACTTGATATTTCGTCCTTACTATCCTCACAGTAACCTTGTGAGCTAGGCATTTTTATCCCCGTGAAAGATGAAGAAACTGAGGCATAGAGAGGTTAAATAGCTTGCTTAGTAGTGCATAGTAAGACTTCAGAGTTCCCTCTCTTGGCCACCATCCCCCCCCCAACCCCAAAGAAAGAGATTTAGAGTGATGGGCTGGCTCCTTTTGCTGCAAATTCCATGGAGGTGGCCCCAGGGCCCTCCATGTCCAAGGAGATGAGTCATCCTGGAGTGATGACAATAAGGAAGTGCTGGAGGAAGAGGCAGGAAGTTTGTGAATTTGCTGTCTTGGAGAGCTCAGATGCACGTGTGTCTAGGTTGTCCTACCTGAAGACAGGGTGAGAGTCTAGGTCTTCTCTCATGGTTTTCTCTGCGACAGGGCTTCAAGCTTTCTTCTTCTCTATCAAGAGAGCTTTTAACTGCAAGCCACAGGATACCCATTACACTGACTTCTTTGAGGAGTCTAGACCTCTGAACAAGACATCTGAAGTAGATGGTTCGTTCAGTAACTCAACAATGGCAAGGATCTGGGCTGGGGTCTCTGTGATCCTCTTTCCTCCTTCCCTCACTGCTCCTTGCAAGGCCACACGATAATGCCATCACTCGATGACTTCCAAAGCAGAAAAGAAGTGGTAGACCCAAACCTTTTCCCAGAATCTCCCTGGCAAATTTTCTTTGACATCTCCTTGGCCAGACACGGTTTGCTTGTCCATCCTAAACCAATCATGAGCAAAGAGGAAAGAAATCGCCACAACTCAGCCCCTGGTGCTGGGCACCTCAATTACTCAAGAGCTGAATAAAATCAAGGTTCTATTAATGAGGTTGGCTGTTGGGAGGTAATCAAGTCAAGCCACCACAACCTCAGTCTTAGCTTTTCTACTTAACTATACCGAGGGCCAAGAAGAAGAGAGCTGATGGATAGCAGGACTGGGCAGAGTTGAGCAGTGTGAGAGGCTGTCACATTGCTGGAAGAAGCATGGATTTAGGTCTGGGAATTGGGGAGGGGTGGGGTGGAGGTGTGAAATGACTTTAGTGCTATGGGTGGAAATCCATTGCCCTTGACTTTCTCTACCCTCACGTGCTCCACACCCAGCTTCACCCTTGAAGTCAGAGGCTCAAGATGACCCAAAGGGTGCCAGGGAGGCTTTGCAACCCCTTGATCCTTAAAACAGGCAGCCACTCTTAGAGATGTAATCCACATGTACCAGTCATCATTACCTAGGGTGACCAACTAGTCCTAATTTAACTGGGACTGTCTCTGATTGAAAACAATATGCCAGGAACCCTCTCGGTCCTGGGCAAACTGGGTTGGTTGGTCACCTTGCATTAAATCTGAAGCACCTTCGGATGACCCAGGTGAGGCTATGGTGTGGCAAATCACAGGAAGTCAGGGCAGGAAACAAGGATGGTAGTTGCCTTTTCTGCCAGGTTGGTGCACCTGGTTTTATTTTTAACCAGAGGTGGCTGGCAAGCCATTCTGTAGCAGGAGGGACTTATCCTTGACTTCATGTCTCCTCCCTACTCTCAGGTCCTTGTCTACCACCTCAAACTGGCAAGGATATGTGAGAGCTAGGTATTTTCTGAGCCACTTTAGAGATCTGTGTGTAGACAGTTGGGATTTCTGATTGGGCCACATCTCACAGCTGAGACCCTCATCCTGGAGGACAGAAGACTCCATGGTCGATTGGAGAGCCTAGGGTCTGTGAATGGTGCCAAGAAGAGACAACTTTTTGCATGTTTGGAAGATGGAATTTTCATTCCAGCTCTTCTCCTTCCAACTGCTCGATAAAGTTGAGCAGCCCAACTGCTCACTTTTGTTGAAATTCTAAAACAAATAGAAGACAAAATAACAGATGGGTTTTTCCCTGCCAATAGCAATAGTTTTCAAAAGTTTTCTTCAAGCTGCCATGCTCTGCTTGCTCTGAGCCCTCCCAGCAGTCAGAGTGATGCTGAGATCTTAGATACACGGCTCTATCTTAAAACAACCTACATCAGTCAAGGGAGCCCTCCCCAGGCCCCCAAGTCCTGTATTTGCTGTGAGCTGGGACACTTGGGTGAGCGACAAGATGGCAGAGTGGAGGAAAGCTTGAATACATGGTGCCTGATACTGGGAGCAACAAACTTCAGCGGTTGCAACTTCAGTCTTATTTTTTCTACCTACCTGACACTCAGGGATGGTGTGGCTGGGCGGAGCTGGTGGTGTGGGTGGGAGGCAAGGGTTGGGTCTGGAAACTGGCTTCTTTCTACACAGAATTTGCTTCCTGATCTGATCCAATCCATTTAGTAATTCCTGGAGAGCTGAGAGCAGCAAGCCTTGGGCATCTTTCCTGACCTTCACCAGGTGTCGATTTTTCCTTGTTTTCCCTGGGAAAATGGTTTGGCAGTGTCTCAACATGTCGAACATAGAGTTACCATGTGACACAGCAATTCCACTCCTAGATGTATACCCAAGAGAACTGAAAACATATGTCCACAAAAAACTTCTACATGAATGTTCATAGCATTATTCATAATAGCTTCAAAGAGGAACAACCCAAATGTCCCTCAACAGATAAAGGATAAATAAAATGTGGTATATTTCTACAATAGAATCTTATTTGGCAATAAAAAAAAGAATGCAATACTAATCATTATGCAATACATTATGATATTATGCTGAGTGAAAGAGAAGCCAGTCTCAAAAGACACAGAGTATATGATATCATTTATATACAATGTCCAAAATAGGCACACCTATAGAGACAGAAAGCAGATCAGCTAGGGCCTGGGGCTGTGGGCTTGGAGGAGTAGGAGTGACTGCTAATGGGTATGAAGTTTTTTTTGAAGTGACAGAAGTGTTGTAAAATTATTGTGTACTTTAAATAGATAAATTGGATGGCATGTGAATTATATTTCAATGAAACTTTAAAAAATAAAGTGTATGTTCAAATACACAGTGAAAAATAAAGAAATGTCCTTGTGACATATTTGAATCCCCTTTAATACTGAGAGCTACAAATCAAGACTGGAATTATTTTAAATTGATTTTAGTTTATGGTCATTCTGGAGCCACATGGACTCCAGAGTTTATTTGAGTCGTTTATATAAAAAGTGCCTAAATCAGAGACTGGCACATAACGGGTATATCATAAATGCATATTGAATCAAAACTGTACGTAAGAAACAAAATGTTGAGATCAATGACCTTGATCAATCTCCATCATCTTCAAGAAGTCTTTGGGGTGTGGCAGCATGTGTAAGACATTCTTTGGTGCTCAACTGTGTGCTTGACTCCCCTCTCTGGGGGCACGGGAGATGGAACTGCTAGAGGAAGACCAAGCCCCACACCTCTCTCTCAGCCCTCTCAGCCCAGAAGACGTCTCTGATGGGGTAAGGGCAGCATCAGGACCATGTTGCTCAAGATGCTGTTGACAGCTGTCATGTGATGAAGAGGCAGTTAAGAGGTCTTCCGATTTTCAGATGTCTTGTCTGGTGAGAACTCTTGGTTGACCTCTTGCTCATCTCACCTTTTCCTTTGAATTCCTTTCGACAGCAGGAGAAGGCAGTGGATAGGCATTCAGGCTCTGCAGGCAAACCGACCTGCTTAGACACCAACTCTGTTCTCATTTTTCATGTGGCAGAGGGATGTTACCTTACCCTTCGCGATGCTGTCCAAGAGAACTTACTGGGATGATGAAAATGTTCTATAATTCTGAGCTGTCAGTATTGTCATACTAGCCACGTGTAGCTGTTGAGCACTTGAAACGTAGCTAGAGAGATTTAGAAACTGAATTTTAAATTTAATTTAATTTCAATTGGCCGTATGTGACCAGTGGCTACAGCCTCAAAACCTCAGTTTCCCCATCTCTCTCCATGAGATGATGACTCTACTTACCTAGTGGGATCGTTGGGTGAATTAATGGAGGAAATGCAGATACAGCAGGAGAACTGGCTGAGATTTTAATTACAATTCGGTTCCCAAATCCACAGGTAGGCTGCGTTGCCTGCTATAGGGGTTCTTGTTTGAGGGGCCCCAAATAGATGTTACTAGAAACCCAGAAGGGAAGGTTGGCATTTGTGCTTGGAAGTGTAAATTATGGAGAGAAATTATGCTGAATCAACAGAGTGCAAGTGATGGAAACAAGTGCTTCTGAGTGTAGAAGGTGGAGGATGCCAGCTCCCAGGGAGAGGCCGGGTAGGAGCCTGAATCTTGATCTACCCTGGTGAGTGGGGCTGCCTGTGTGGGAGATGGTTCCTGTCCTCAGCTGTGACGGGTTGAGTCTCTCTCTCCCCCACTTCCACCACTGAAGTCACACTGATAGGCGAAAGTGTGGGCTCCTTTAGGAGACAGCCAGTGTGTTGTCATGCAGAAAAAAAGCAGTCAAGCCAAAGTTCATTGGGGCTAAGGTTTAAAATTAGGTCCAAGTAGAAATATCACCGTCCTGAGACAGAATCAGGTCTTGGGGGAGAGTTGCAGAATCTGAGGGTCAGAGCTTGGGAGCGATAGCCTCAGCAACAGAGCATGTGGGAGCAAGCAGAAGAGGTTTCTACGGTTCACCCCTGTGTGCCAGCAGGTTTGAGGCACAAGGAGGGGCATCTGGCTAGCATAGAGTGAACACCTTGATTTTCAGACATTCATCTTCATAGGAATGGTTCTCAAAGATGCTCTGACAATCAGTCTGAGGTGAGAGGGAAACCAGAAAGGCAGGCCCTGTCTCTGAGACTCAGAGAGAGGGAGAAAGCTGCTTCTGGTGTCCTTGGCTTGTCTGTCACCGTCCTGGCTGGTTATTGCTCCAGGAGGTCCATGGCCCCATTTCTGGGTTTGACAGTTCTGGTGGAGTCAAACCTGTCTCTACTAAATAAATTAGATCTCTCCAGGGCAGATCAATATTTAATGTGAGGTTTAAAAAGACCGACTCAGGAAATGAGTTTAAAAGTGGAGAATTTGCCTTAGGTAGCAATTTCTGAAATACAGTGGTATCAGGGGACAGATTATTCAAAACCAAGCCATAGATAACATAAAAACAGTTGAACAAGCCATATTCTGCTTCTTGAGCATCAATGACTCTGACTCCCCAGTTTTCTGTGTGCTACTCACACAGAGGGTTCATGTCAAGTTGGAAGAGAACATCTTCTGTGAGAGCATCTTCTCCAGGGATCGCAAAGGTCCTGTAGGTGCCTTAGCCCTCAACTGTGGCAGACATCACTAATCAATCCTGGCCTCTTCCCTCTTGAGTTGGTTGTAGAATCCTATTTTTTTCTCAACACCTCACTCCAGGCAACCACCATCTATCGGTCAGAGTGCACTTGAATTGAAATTTATTTCCCATCTTCATCTGGTCCAAATTCCTCACATAACAGAGGGGAAACTGAAGGTTACACAGTGAGTTAGAGGCTGGTCTAGGGCCAGGGCCCAAGTCTTCTTGCTCCCAAGACACGCTTCCCCTGGTACATCAATGTATTAGTGGTTGGGGTTTCATCAGGGATCCTTTTACCGACCCCTCTGTGAGCAATATGGGGCTTTCCTTGAGTGGCTTTGAATACTTTGCTCTAGAGATAAAATAATAGAATTTCAGAGCTAGAGAGCAGCTTAGAGATCATTGAGTTCTACTTGTTCCATCATGGGGAAATTAAAACTCAGGGAGTTAAGCGACTTACCTAAAGACACACGGCTGGTAGCTCTCTTCTTAACATCAATAATACACATTCCAATTCTAGTGCTCTCATTTTGAGGCCATGGACAAATCACTCAAACGTTTGGACCTCCATTTTCTGCTTAGATTCTCGTTACCTAAGAGTTGCAAAAGTGTTTGTTTTAAGACATGAACAGCATCTATTTTTGATATATTTTGATATTTTCATATATACCTCCAGATTTACCTTTCTAATGATATTTTGTTTGGCTGCTACAAAAATTGATTTGTATTCCCTTAACAAATAGTAACTGGAAACCTAGTTTTGTGCTGGACCATCAAGATGGGTCCGTTTTGCGTGAAAATCTTTTAAATAATTTTTTGGTATGCACGTGTGAGCAGGAAATGATGGTTTCTAAGACAGAAAAGAAACGTCCTCTCCCTGGGGTGGAGGAGCAACCCTAAATTGAACATGACTTTTGTGGCCTCCACTTCCTCATCTATAAAATGGCAATAATGATGTCTGTCCTCTCGACTTGGGAGGCGCGTAGTAAAGGTCAAATGGAATAATGTCTGGAAAGGAGTTTTTAAAAAGTAAGGGATTACTGTGACAGGCAGAGGGGATGAAGCTGACTGAGGCGAGGTTCTCAGGAGTGGGGGTGGGGTGGGGAGGTTGGAGGGGGAATAAGGCGCTGCCTTGGCATTGGAATGCTGGCAAGAATTTCCATGCCCTCATTACACTAGGTGCTCCTGTCAGATTTAAACCAACCTCTGCTTTACTGCTCGAGATGCTGTGATATTTTAGGAATGGCAGCCCAAAGGAAAGCTACGTTTGAAAAAGGTTGCTTTCCCGAATTTGCCACCGGGTATTATTTTTATGACACTGTTCTGTTATCCAACTTCAAAATATACATCATATTTATATTGCTTCTGCTAAGCATATATTTTTATTTTATTGCTTACCATGTGGGTGACATTTGGTTATTGAATGTCTGGAGAATTAGACCCGGTGGTTGTTTTTTATGCTTTCGTAAGTGCTTACTCTGATATATTAATCTTTACAAAAGGAATGGGACAGGGACACATAAGCATTTGCACGCACACGCGCGCGCGCGCGCGCACACACACACACACACACTAATCACATTGCCATTTTATCTCACTTTGCGGGTGTGTGGCTACATTTATAAGAGCCGACAGATCTGAAATAGGTGGTCTGAACTGATTCAGGTGGGAAGCGATGAAGCCAGCAGTCTCCTGGGAATGGGTTAAAGGAGGGAGGGAGAGAGCCCTTTGTCTTCTGTTTGTGAAGGACACACTAGGCAAGAAGCAAGGATGGAACCACGGTGAGTCTGAGCTGAAAGGGACCCTGGGGATATATTTATATGTCTATAAAAATATAGACATGTGTTTTATAGATACTTTATATCTTATATATTTGTATATCTATTCAA
This sequence comes from Pteropus medius, assembly GCF_902729225.1. Lineage (NCBI taxonomy): Eukaryota > Metazoa > Chordata > Mammalia > Chiroptera > Pteropodidae > Pteropus > Pteropus medius. The sequence goes on along the minus strand of NW_024349799.1, from coordinate 3,929,374 downwards.
CACCTCACATAATTCCTGATCCTGGGCTCAATAAATGGTTATTGAATTAAGGAACAAAAAAGATCGTTATATACACTGTTTATGGGGATCGTACTCTGTGCAAGACACATTACATGCACTCTCTTAAGGCTCCCAGCATCCCCACAAAGTAATTTCATCATCTCCATTTAAAAAAAAAAAAAAGAACAGGCTCCTCAAAAAGTTAAACATAGAATTTTCATATGACCCAGCAATTGTACTCCTTTTTTGGGGGTACATACCCAAAGGAATTGAAAACAGGTACTCAGACAAATATTCGCACGTGAATGTTACAGCAGTACCGTTCGCAATAACCAAAAGGCCCATCAGTGGAAGGATGGGTAAAGAAATTGTGGTGTATTCATACAACGGATATTATTCAGCCACATGAAAGAATGAAGTGGTGATACATGCTACAACGTGGATGAACCTTGAAAACATTATAAGTCAAAGAAGCCAGACACAGAATGTCACATGTTCAATGTATCTGAAATGTCCAGAATAGGGAGATCCATAGAAATAGAAAGCGGATTAGTGGTTGCCAGGGGCTAGAGGCGGGGTGGATGGGGAACGATTTCTTAATGGATATGGAGTTTTGTTTTGGGGTAATTAAAATGTTTTGGAGCTGGATAGAGGTGATGGTTGCGCAACACTGTGAATATGTTAAATGCCACTGAATTGTTCACTTTAAAATGGTTAATTTTATGTTATGCGAATTTCACCTCGATTGAAAAAAAAGGAAACTGAGCTCAGAGGGTGTGGAGATTGATTATGTTGGAAACTAATCATTCTCCTCCTTGTGTCCACGCCATCTGCTCTGTAACTTTATAGGCTTCTTCCATTCTGACTCTGGGCTTGGCCAAATGACTGGCCAATGGGACAAAAGCAAACTTAATGGAGAGGTTTGGAAAAGCCCACATGTGTTTCCACTCACCCTCTTGGATGTAAACACCGCCATGAGAATAAGCCTGGACTAGCCTTCTTGGGGATGAGAGACCATGTGGAGCAGAGCCAAGTTTCCCAGCCAAGGCCATCCTACACCAGCCAGCCCCCAGCCGATCTGCCAGCTGCCTGCAGATGCATGAGCGACCTTGGCCAGGATCAGCTGAGCCCTGGCTCACATCAGCAGAACTGCCCGGGCTACTCATAGATTCATGAGAAATAATAACTGATTGTTGTTTTAAGTCATTAAGTTTTGAAGTGGCTTGTTTCACAGTAATAGCTAATGGATACAGAGAATTTGTATAACTTGCCTGAGGTCTCACATCTAGTAAGAAAAAGTAGAATTGGTTCTGAAGACTGGTTCTAAAGGCACTGTTCTACTCGCTCGTCCCCTCCATTTTACAAGTGAAGAAAATGAGACCCAGAAAGGGTGGGAGCAAGAGCATCACCTAGGGGAGGGGATGAGAGTCATCCTTCCCTGTCCCTGGCACATGTAAACCCTCCACCAGACACACATCACTCCACAAAAGCTCCAACACAATATCTCAGGAAAGTATTGAACTGCTGGTGCCAGTTTGTGTTTCAAGTGGCATCTCTGTAGTTTTCCATCCATTTTTTGGCAAGGCTGTTGTCCTGCCCTGCACTGCCACGAGCATCGCCTTGCTGGCAGAAAAGTAAGAAAGAGCACTTCTCTATGTGCTATTCTCGGTTTGGAAAGAGACTTAAGGATATGAGGATTGTACTCCCACTGCCCGCGTATAGTCAGGGGGGCCCTGCTCATTCACAGGGCTCTGTATTTTCCTCACTGGCATTCCCGAAGCTGAGAGTCCAGGTCCTAGGGCTCTTAGCAGCTGGGAAAACTGGGAGAGTCTGATTTTAACTTGATGGAGAGGCCTGAGCCCAAGTTGTGCCTTTCTGTGATGGCTGCTACGTCACGTCAAGATGGAGCCCCTCTAGTCTCTGAGTCTCACCAGCATGGACAAAGGTTCATACAGAACCCAGGTTTAGCAGAGAAGCTAGAAGTGAGAACAGAAAGGGCTTTCTCCTTCTTCATTATCATATCATATATTGGTCACCTTGTATCCAACACTATTCAAATATCACTCTCCTGTACCTCACACCAGATCACACATACGTACCATGTACCACACATGCACCACAAATCATATACCACATCAAAGCACATGCTATACAAACACACTATACAGCATATAGCAAATACACATCATATCACCCACCAAACACACACACAACACACCTAGACTTCAACACACTGCACATATATTTACCACCTGAGACATACCCATTACACATTGCATCCCATACACATACTTACACCCCTCCAACCCACACTCATGTTTCTCCTCCATGTCCCATAGCACATAACATCTGCTATACCCCATGCCACACTGCCCCCCACCCCCTTCTCATTCAGCCCAGGTCAGAAACCTAAAGGCATCTCTGTGATCATCTCATGGCAAAAAGCCCCAGCAGGCAAGGGAGAAATGGAGGGGGAGGAGTGAACACATGGAAGCAATTGCATACTTTGGGCATCAAACAGGCATCTGGGTACAGCGGAACATTTTATGAGCTGGTGGAGTTTTTGAAACTTTAGTTTATTTAACTGAGATGATTATTTTCTCCTCTCTGAAAAGTTAAGGCCATAGATGCTGCCTCGAAGGGGCCACTGTATGATTGGGTGACTGACAAGTATACAGGTTATGACAAAGTCTTTCCAGAGCTCTGGGGGCCCAGTGCTTGCCTGCCATAAGCATCTACCTGGGCAGACCTTGGGGAGACCCAGAGGACACAGAGTGACCTGTGTTTTTTCTGGGATTTGCAGACTAGCCGAGGGGCCGGATATAGGGACTGAGAGCACTGACAAATCAACCTGCCAGGGAAGTGCAAGTTCATGTGAGTCGAAGGTGTGGGAGGTGCAAGATAGTGACAGAGAGGTGATCTCCATGACAGCTGAGGACTCAGCTTTGGTGGCTGAGGAACCTCGGTGTGAGTCTGGCCCTGCCGCTCAGTAGTACTGAGACCTTGGGCTTTTATTTAACTTCCCTGGGCCTTAGTTTCCTCATCTAAACAGATGGGGAATAAAAGGACTTATAGTAAAGGGTTGTTTGCAGGACCAAATCTAAATAAGACATCCAGATGCCCGGTACATATTAAGCTTTGCATGAACATAGCATGTTGCAATCATCAGATTATAAAGACTTGAGAAGAAGTTTCTGGGTTATGCTTCTATCCCGGTATCCTTGAACCTGGCACCTGTATGCATTTAGTTAATTTGTGAAGAAGCACACCTCAGAATGGAAGACATTGTTTGTGTTTCTCCCAAAGTGGTTTCTCTTTCTCCATCCTGTGCTTTGATACTCTCCATAAGTAAGAGGGGGGTCTCAGCTCCAGAGATGTCTCTGCTGGGCCTTGGGGACAGCTGTGGGGACTGCATGTGTCTGGGCTGCTGGGATCCGTGGGGCTGCCTCTCCCAAGGTGGGGGGCAGCTCAGCTCTGGTTAGGCCTTCCAACCCCGTGCACTGTGGGATGCCCCGGACGGCAACGTGGCATCTCAGTGAGTCTATTCTAGTTACACGCTGAATATGGAAATCTATCCCAGATGTGCTATGTGTGAACAGCCTGCTCCTCCACCGCAGCCGCCCTCCTCCACTCCTCCTCTCCTCTTTCCTTCCCTGAAGCAACCCTCACCCCTGAAGCAGCGATGGCCGGGATTTCGACAAATGAGCACCTGAAACCCCGGGCTTGATGCTAGGTGCTTGAGAGGATGGACTGTTAAAGGCCCTGGTCTCCCTGCTGAAGGCCAACGTTGATTGGGCCGCTCGCCCTGGCAAGGGGATAGTGTCCTTTTTCTCACTGTCTGGTGGTGAAAGACAGTGGCTGATACTTACCACTCCCTCCTGCCACCTCTCCTGGGGGTCAAGAGGAGGGTTGGGTCTTGGCTCTGCCACTGTCATTGTGTGCCCTTGGGCAAGTTCCTTCTCCTCTGTCAACAAGGGTGTGGGACTCAGTGGTCTGAGATGCTGTGACTCTCCCAGAAACTGGGATGAGCATAAAGTCCCCTCTCTGCAGGTGGCATCATGGCTGCCTTGCTCAGGGTCGGAGCTATACTTCCAAGTGAGTCATTGATGGAGCAGCAGAGTGGCCATGCTCCATTCCTACCCTGGGATAATCTTGATGGGGGAACAGATGAACCCTAAAGTTACACTGTCCCCTACCCGCCTCCATTTCCTAGGGTTTGCTCCATTGCCACTTGGGGTAGAAGGGTTCTGCTTAAAATGAATAACGCTGCCCCCTTTCTTTGCCTCTGACCCCGAAGGCAGGGCAGCCCTGGTCTGCACTTCTGGGGATTCGGATCAGAGTGGAATGCTCTACTGGAGCTCTGCCTCCTCCCCCAAGACTGACAGTTGCATAGGACAAGCCATATCACTGCCCTAAGACTCCAGGATCAGGAGACTGCTTTCCCACCATCTTGACCCCGACCCAGCTCCTCCCAGCATCCCTTTGTGCTCCTCCAAGAGCTGCTTTTGGGACAAAGAGCCAGCAGTTCCTTTGGTCCGTCCAAGCTATGGATGGCTGAGACAGGTGGTAGCCCCGCTCCTCTTGCAAACAGATGCAATCAAGCCATCAGCCTGTCTTTTTTTTTTCTTAATCAATTCCCATGACAAATGGGTCTGTGAAGGAGGGAAGCCTGCCCTGGGCATTCTGCACTTCATTCGGGACAACAGAAGGAGCTGGATTCATAAAACTATAATGTGCCACTTGAACATATTTCCCAGTAACTGGACCCTGCAGAAAGAGGGCTGCCTGGGCCTTCCTTTCCATCAGGGGTGGCAGCTTAATGCTTTACCCTGAGTGCAGATGAAGTTTTTCACAGCCTCCTCAGGGAACCAGGAGCAGGTCTATGTGCTGAGCTTACCAGAGGGCGTTTGGGGGCGGGGTGTTAGAAGGAGTGGGTGCAGCACACGGTCCTTGGGGGAGCATGTGGGCTTTGGCAAACCTTTTCCTCCAGTAGCTATGTGACCTAACTTCTCTGGTCCTCAGTTTCCTTGTCTGTAACATAGGGCTGGTAACACTTTTCGTTCTGGGCGATGATTCATGAGTCAGAGCCAATACATCACACAGGGCCTTTCTGTCCACATAGACCGAGGAGGTCAGAAGCTGTCCCTCTGTCCTAACCACAAGCAAAAAGCTGAGCGAGCCAGAAATCAACAACTCTTCATAGATCCATCACAGAATTGAGGTCACCGGGCAAACCGCTGCCCCTCAAATTGGAAAGACTGACAGGCGGATACAGAGAATCACAACTTGCCTGAGCAGAAACCCTAGAGCAGAAACAGCTGCGGGAACCAGTGCCCGGTATGAAAATTTGAAGTGTAATTGATGAATTGCTTGAGACTCAGTGTGGACAAGCAGGAGGAATAAAAACTCCAGAGGGACCAGTCAGAGCATAGGGGTCCCACACTTCTGTGAGTTTTACCTCCGGAAATTCTACCAAGTTTCTGCAGTAAGATCGGAGGAAGATCCCCCTTGCTTCCTGCAGGGGGCAGGAAAAGGACCCTTTTGGAAATACGTTTGAACCTTCTGCTCTCCTTAACAAGGGCTGCCCTCAAGAGAAAGTAGTTAACCAGAGCCTGGCCCGCTGGGGTTTTATCAGAACCGGAGGGACCTGGGGGAAGGAAATACCCAACTCAGCTCACTCTAGCCTTCCTGTCCCACCTAAGGGGGTGAAAAATACTGAGAAGCACTTGTGAAGGTCACAGCCCAAGGGCACAGGCTCACTAAAAGGTGGAGACCTAATCCTAGGGCTATAGAGCACCGCTCCCCCGCCTCCCACCCCTGACCCCCACCTCATCGCCACACCACTAATGGTCTAGACACATGGACCAGATCAGTCCTCTTCATCATCCTGAAGCAGGAGCTGTCACTTCTATGTCCAGATGAGGAAGCTGAGGCTCACGGGGGTTAAGGGAACTGCCAAGGCCCCATAACTAACAAAGCAGGAAGCAGGAATTAGATCAGGTCTTCTTATGCCTGGACCACAGTCGGCAGAGATGCCCCTGTACTTCCCCTTCAGCCCCATACTTGATTCTTCTTGTTCTGGAGCATCTTAAGGCTAACATTCTGCTCTTTTCCCAAACCAAGTAGACGCCCTGGCCACACGGGTAATCCAAAGCAGCTATTCTCACGTGGCTCTGGGAAGCTGCCAGTGGAGAATCTCGTGGGATTTGGGCACTGCTGTTGCAAAGAGGCCTGTGAGTCAGGTCATACCCTATGCTCCTCCAGATGACATCTGCCCCAGGGAGCTGACGTCCTGTTCCAAGCCCCTTAAGGGCCTAACCTTACTCCATTCTGGATGTCCAGCCTAAGACCTAGGAGCTGAGGATGTGAAGATGCCCAACAGAGCACCAGACCTCATGGTCGACCTGTCTGGAGCCAGGCCTGAGCCACGGCCCCTTCTCTGCTGTCAGCACTGCATCAGGTCAACCTGGTGAGACAGAGGCAAGTACACCCCTTCCCCAGACCCTGATACTCACAGCTGACCCTGCCTGGGGTCAAGGACAGCCTGTCTCCATAACGCTTCCAGAAACAATTTGTGTTTCCTGGCAGAGGCAAAGGGAAAGAACTCCAGGTCGTCCCTAGACTTATCTGGGGACAAGCGTAAGGAGAGAACTTGGGGGTTGAGCGCACAAGCTCTGCCGTTGGGCCATCTGGATTCAAGGGCTGGTTCCAGCTGTGTGACTTGAACAAGCTCTCTAGTCTTGGTTTTCCCTTGTGAAAAGTGAGGATAATAATCATAACCAGTTCAGGAGGATTAAGTGGGATGTTTTATACAGAACTTCAGCTCCTGGCACCAGGAGATGATAAACAAACTGTAATATTATGATAGGAGCCTTCCTTTCTGGGACATCACCAAACAGAAAAGAGTCCACAATAAAGCAATGCTCATGGGTCTCCCTGTACCACCAACCATCTGCCAGGTGACCTTGAGGCAGTCACTTTGCCTTGCTGGGATCAAGTTTCTCCATCTGTGAGTGAGGAATACTCTCTTGCGTAGGCTGTTCCATGCTGTCACAGAAACGAGCTCATTGGCCAGACCTGGAAGGGGCAGGGGAGCACTCTGAGCCCCTGGGAGGCATTGTGCTGCCACAATTCAAGATATTATTGTTTGTGAGTTTGAAATTTCCTGACAGACAGAATGAGCCATCTGAGGCGAGAGTTTCATTTCCGTAGCTGTCCAGCTCGGCCATCTCCTGGGGAAGGCATGTGAGTGACAAGCTATAATTAAAGCCCCAGCCTAAGTCCAAGTCAGAGAAAGACGGTCTTTTAGTCCAGCACACTGGTGAGGACAGACCTTCCATCTGCGTGTCTTTGGGGACCTCTCCCTGGTTGCTCTGTCTGCTGGAGCAGGCTGTCTGTCCTTGTGACCTTTACTGACCTGGCACAAGTAACCCACACTCAGCCTTCAGCCTATCTGCTTGTCCCCTGAGAAACCTGTGGAGCTGTGTGGATCTGTTCCCGGACCCTGAGGAGGCCTTTGTGATGAGGTCCCAGGAGGCCACCTGCTTGGAAAAAGGGCACAGGGGCAGATTGTGCCCGGGGAGCTCAGGCAACCTGCAGTGGGGACAGTGAGGCCTGGATCTGGGGACAGGATTACCCTCTCTGGTTCTGTCTGCCAGCAGCTCTGGGGCATGCCTGTGTGGTGGGTGGGGGTGCCACTAGACAGAGGGCTTCTCGATCCACCCAGAAGCCCCTGCAAACGAGGGCCACCTGTCTTAGCTGGCTCCGTCTGCCCTCAGCTGCATCCGGCCTGTGAGACACCTCTGCCTTGGCAGTATTTCTCTCTCTCTCTCTCATTTCACTCTTTCATCTGTTCAACAAATATTCGTTAGGGAACCCGTGCTATGCCCCAGAAATACGTGTGAACAAGACAGATGTTTCCACCAGCTTCCAGAGGGCGAGACAGCTATGAGTAGACAGAGAAGGACACCTCAAGGCCCACACAGAAGCCTCACCCAAACCCAGGCCTCCCCTGAGCCTGCTGGGTAGAGGGAGCAGGGCAGCTGCCTCCCTGACTCAGGTGTCTTGCTCTGTAGGCAGGCTTCCTGCTCCAGGGCAAACTCATGGAAGCCCCTACCTCCCACCCAGAGAGAGAATTTCTTTCTCTCTCCCCAGTCTGGGCCAGACCGTCTGAGACCAGTGGATCACGACCCCATCCATGTCCTCCTTCCCAGATCATCTTGACCGCTGGCCTGCTTCTGCTAGCATTACCTCTCTAGCTACTCCTCGGCAAGGAAGAAATATTCCTAGTTTACCCTGGGGGCAACGAGGTGTAGAATGAGGCAGGATGGGATGGTGCCCCTGGTCACCCTGCCTTTGGCTAATCACAAGCATATTCTTTTCCCACACACTTTCTTATTTGTTGCACGTATTAATACTCTTGTCCTTTTTCATGCATCTGTGGTCACCTCCTGAAGTCAGAATCTTCAAAGAGCAAAAGCTATTCCTTCTACTTCTTTAGAGTCCTTCCTGAACTAGAATGCGGGTGGGAGATGAGCGCGGGGCGTGGTTTGACTCTTGTCATGTGGCCTCCAGTTCCCCTTCGAGACCCTCACCCCACCCTCCACCTTCACACTCACTGTCCCGCCCACTGGCTCCTCGGCAGGTTCAGTTGTTGGGAGACACAGATGGGAAGCTTGGAGGGCAGGACGGAGAGAGGGGTTGGGGCAGTGAGAGGAAGTGGCCGGGTCACTGCTCTTGTCTGGCAGCCTCTGTTCTGTGGATTCCACGCTCCTTGGACTCTAATAACATTGATCCCTAGTGGCCTAGCGGTGTCCACTGTTGTGACTTCAGTGTATTAGTTTCCTAGGGCTGCTGTAACAAAATACCACAAATCAGATGGCTTAAAAGAAATGAAATTTATTCTCTCACAGATCTGGAGGCTAAAAGTCTGAAATCAAAGTGACGGCAGGGCAGAGCTCCCTCCGAAACCTGGAGAGAATTCGTCCTTCCCTCCTCCAGCTTCCGGTGGGGTGTCAGCCATCCATGACGTCCCTTGGCTCGCAGTGGAACACGTCGGTCTCTGCCACCCCTGTGTCTCTTTTCTTCTTACATATACGCCAGTCATAACTGGGTTCACCTTTCTCCAATATAACTTCATCTTTGCTAATTACATTCGTAATGATCCTATCTGCAAATAAGGTCACAATCTGAGGTACGGGGGGTTAGGGCTTCAACATATTATCTTTGAGGACCCAGTTCAACCCATAATACTCTGGGCTGCTTCCTAGTACATTGTCAGTCCCTTAGCCCCACCCCTAGCTCTTTAAAGAATCCTTTCATTGAACCCTCTTTCATTACCTCTTTGAGTATGCTATCTGTTTCCTGCTCTGAAATGGATCCCTGCTCTAACCCTTACTAGCTGTGTGACCTTGGGCAAGACACTTAACCTCTCTGAGTCTTGGTTTCTTCACCTCTAAAGTGGAAATAATTTTCATACCTGCTCTACCTACTTTGCTGTGTTGCTAATAGCTCTTTGTAAACCAAAAGGGCCCATAGCACTGACTGGGGCCATTATCATCCTCTGGGTGTGTGTTGGGAAAGGGCTGTGTCAAGATTGTTTTCTTTGATCTGAACCAAGCTTAGCTCCACGTGCTAACACATGCTGAATGAATGCTTCTTGATATTGTCGATGACACATCTCAGTCATCCTGGCCCAGTTTTCAGAGACTGAACACTGAGCTGCTCCCTGAATATGATTCATCCAGTGCCAGTTTCTTAGGGTCCTTCAGATTGGGACTTCAGCTGAACCCTGACATCACAGGCTCCTCCATCACCGGTCCTTGGAGAAGCCAGCATCCCCCCGAGTGGAGCCCTTACTCTTAGTGCGACAGCTATTTTATCTAGGCTGCAGAAAAACAGATATTTTAAGATGTGCGTGTCAGCTGGGGTCAGTTTCCGCTCGGCTATCACTCACCGCCTTCAGGAGGAGAGAGGTTTCAGCTGTCTGTCGGGAGCCCATCAATCACTCCCGACAGCCCTTAATCAGACAAAGGAGCCCTCACCATGGTGTTTCAGAGAGGGAGACTGTATTATTGTTCACACTCAACAAATAATTTTGGACAGGAGTTTTAAGCCTGCAAATAAGATGGCTCGTATCTTTCAAGTGTTTAGATCCCTAAGGTAGTAGACGGCCTTCCTCTCAGTTTTGGTGTCTCCTGTCCCTCTTCTGGCACAACTCTCCTCTTTTTTCCCAAAGCTATTTTCATTCATTCATTCAACAAACATTCATTGAGCCCTTCTGTGTGCCAGGCCTCTGCCAGGTGCTGGGGCCAGTTGTCTGGAGGGGAGGAGCTTCTGAGCGACGAATTCCAATGCCACGTGAGAAGAGCTTGAGCTAAGGTAGCAGGTGCCTAGGAGAAGGTAGGAGAGACCTAGGCGAGGAGAGCAAAGTCTTCATCAGATGGAGCAGCTCAGCCGGGTCCCAACGACTTCCATGGGTGTGTGAGTGGCACTGGGGACATTCCAGGAAGAGGCAGCAGCAAAGTTATGGAAGTGGGAAGGAATGCTTGGGATTTTGAATGATTTAATAGACAGGGAGAGGGAGGAGATAATGCTGGGAAGGTAAGCGAGGGCCTGACCATGAAGAACCTTGTAAATTTGGTAGAGCAGAAACTCCATGAAGGCAAATGCCTTGCCTGCCTTGCTCACTGCTGTTTTTCCTGGGCCTAGAGCAGTGTCTGGGCATGGGAGACGTTCAGTCAATATTTACTGAATAAATTAAGGAATTGTGAGTACCTGGCAAGGAGGCTGATACTGAACAAATCCCTCTGTCACCCCAACTCAATCTCTGGCTGGTACTCAAAGCTTTATCTCTCATCACCTTCTCCAACTGTGTGTTCTAAGACAGGTGTTAATAAACTATGGACAGCTGGCCAGGTCTGGCTCACCACCTGCTTTTGTAAATATTTTTTATTAGAACACAGCCATGTCCATTGGTTTACATACGTGTCACCTGTGGCTGCTTTCCTTCTACAAGGCAGAGCTGAGCAGTTGCAACAGAGACTCACAAAGCTGACAATATTTACTATTTGGCTCTTTACAGAAAAAGTGTGTGGACACCTGTGTGAAGTCTTTGGCCCTAGTGCCTTGAACACAGTTGATGCTCAATATCTACTGTTGAACGAATGAATAAGTGAGTGGAGGACTAATTTCATTAGTCCACTCGCCCCACATAGTCTACCTCTCAGGCCTGAGCCCAGCACTGCTTGGTGACATTTCAGCAAGATGGAGCAGAGGGCAGGGCTGGACCTGCACCTCAATCCTGTGCCCATACATAGGTCAGGACAGATCCCAGGACTTCATTCACATGCTGCTGCTGATAGGAGGTTCTGGGGCCAGGGCAGCCATGTGGTGATGGGAAAGGCAGGTATCAGTCAGGACCCTTTGAGTTCTAAGTAACAGAAAACCCATCAACAAGATTAGGAAAACAGGGGGGCTTATCAGGGGAAAGTGAGGGCAGTTCCCAGCTCTGAAGAAATGCAGGAAACTGGGCAAGTCCAGAGACCAGGGTAGAGGAGGCCACGACTCTGTTCCCTCTGCCCATCTCTTCCTCACCTCTATTCTAGAATCCACCTTGTTTCTTTCTCTTCGTTTACAGGCAAGTTTGCTCCAGGTGGCAGGGAAGATGGCCACCACCAGGCCCAGATTTCAGCTTTCCTGTTTCATAATCCAGGGGCCAGAGGTCTCTCCCAATAAACTCTGTAAGAACAGTACAGATTGGTCAGATTGGGGCTACTTGTGCCCATCCCAGAGCCAATCTGATTGGCCAGGCCTGGGTCACATGGTCATCCTTGACATATGGGTGAAGTTTATTATCAAAAGAAAAGGGTTCGTGAAGCAAGGCAAGGAGTCAAACAGATGTCCATCAGGAGGTAGCAGAACCCCATCAAATGACACAGAGACCTTGCTGCAGAGCTGGGTCACCAAGGGAGGAAGGAGATGTCTTTAACATAACCAGAAGCCCTGCCCGCAAACTGGGGTAAAAGATCAGCTGTATATCTGCAGGGGATATTGCTGAGGCCTAGAATCTAGAATCGGAGTTGCTTAAATCCCTCCTGCCTCCAGTTAGGCTTGGTCCTGGGAATAGAGATAGGTCTGAGGCTGCAGGACTAAAAGAACCAATGGGTCCAACTGAGTGAGCGAGTGAGTGTGTGCGTGTGCGTGTGCGTGGTGGGGAACCAGGCTAGGCCTCAGGAGCAGCCAGATCCTGAGATCTCCTTCCTCCAAGCCACCCTCTCCGACTGTCCCTCCTGGAAGGACTTTCCTCTTACTTCCCACGGAACACTGGCTCTTTTTTCCCACTGGGCACTTACCATTCCCTGCCCAGGATTGTTCCTAGAGCTTCTCTCTGTGTCAGAGTCTCACTCCAGCTGGAGAAAGAGAAGGCAGCAGACACTTGGCCTTCTACTTGTCTATTTTCTTGGAAGGCTCTAGCACTTCCCCACGTGTATAACATAGGATCTCAGAATGCTGGATTTAGAAGGAACCCCGGTCAGCTGGTCTGACCCTCCATCTCTGACCTCTCTGTCCAGTGGCTACTTCAATGCTGTTTGGGCACCTTCGGCAATGGCCCACTCTCTCTTTTGCCCGATACATATCCCATGGAGGACAACTTTGCTCCCGTCAAACCAATATCTGCTTCCTAGTACCCTTCCTTCCCTGGTTGCAGCTCTGAATCCTGAAGGATCTCAGAAAAAAAATGAGTCGCTTTTCTAAATTGCAAGCTTTCAAATATTTCTAGAACATTATCGTGTTACTTTCCTCCCAAATCTTTTCTCCAGGCAAATTCCCCAAGTCGCCAGCACTCAGTGGTGGCTGATGGGTAAGGGATGGAGTGAGGCATGGGTGCTAGGCTCTGTATCATCCTGGTTTGTAAGTGTGATACTCCAAAACCCAAACAAGTAAGACAATGGATTATTTCCCAAGGAGAAGTGATAGGATGGTGTGACTTGGGTTAGTTCGGTGCCTCGATATAGTCATCAATGACTTGGGGCGTTTCCATTTTTCCACTCTATATCCTTCGCATTTGGCTAGTTTTCTAACGCCAGATGCCTCGAGGTGCCCAGATGGCTGCTACAGTTCCAGACCTTACATACTAACGAGTCTTAGAGTCAGAAGAAGGACCGGGACACCTGTTTCTAGTGCTTCTTTGAAACAAAATGGAGAACTTTACCAAAAACTCCCCCAGCATACTCGCCCCCACATCCTGTTGACCACAGCTGGATGATGTGCCCTTTTCAAAATCATTAGCGGTGAGAAGAAAGGAGTCACTGTGATTAGCTTAGATTAATCAAGCTTTACCCCCTGGGGCTGGAGAAGGATGGAGCATTAGCCCTGGAGACAGGATGACCTGAATTCAAATTCTGTCTCTAACCCTTTTAGCTTAACGTCAGTAGTTTAACTTGAATCACTTAATAACTTGATGTGAATCATTTATTCGCATAATAACATTATGATCCCAAGTTTCCTAATCTGTAAAATATGCTCAGTGATAGTGCCTGCCCCATAGAAATGGCATGTGATTATTTAAAGCAGAGGTTCCCAACCTTTTTGGCACCAGGGACCGGTGCTCCTGTGAGAATCCAATGCCTGATGATCTGAGGTGGAGCTGAGGCGGTGATGCTAGCACTACGGAGTGGCTGCAGATACAGATGAAGCTTCACTTGCTGGCCCGCCGCTCACCTCCTGCTCTGTGGCCTTATTCCTAACAGGCCATGGACTGGTACCTGTCTGTGGTACCAGACCCCTGATTTTAAGCATCCAATACACTAGGAAGACCTGGTGCTGTAGGCGGAAAAAAAAATAAAAATAAAAAAATAAAGCATCCAATACAGCTCTAGGTACACTAATAAATGCTGCTTTTTCTACTTCCCCTGATTTAACCACTAACTGTGTCACGCTGGCTCCTACCTAGCTGTCTTTTCTACTTTTAAGCTCTGTGTTCTCATATCTGATGTTTATGAAACCGTTTAAAAAAAACCTAAATTCAGGAATTTACATTTATTCCTTATACATGTTTTCAGCCTATTATTTCAACCTGTCAAGATATTTTTGAATCTCGATTCCGCCTTCCTTTCTATCAACAATCCCTCTGGCTTTGTGTCAGCAGCAAATTTGATAAGCGCATCTTCTGTTCTGCTTCATCCAAGTTGCAGAAAAAAGGGTTGAGGCGGATAAAGTCAAGGGCTGAGCCTTGGGGTATTGTTGGAGATGCCTGCTGGGCTGACATCGGGGCCCCTCACGGCTTCCACAGCGTCTGTGCCATCAGGCAGGCCATACTCTGCCTGCTTATTCAGGGCTTCAGAGGCTTTGACGAATGCCCGACTGGAATCACCACACCACGCCCTTTGTCAAAAGCACCCCCTTGTCCCTCCTGTCCTTGCTGTCCCTTCAGGACAAGAATTCAGTCGGACATGGCTCATCCTTGGTGAACTCATGCTGGCTCCTAGGGATTGTTGCTTTCTCTTTGTCTAGGAATTTGCCAAGGATTTTTTTCAAACCTTCCAGCCTGTCGTTACTGGGATTTAAAGTTTTGTTTCATTTTAAAAATCAAGACATGGGCTGTCAGTAGTCCAGCATTTTTCTTCACTCTCTATAATCCCTCAAAGATGCTCACCAAGGGTTCTGTACTTGTCCTTGAGGTTCTTGCCTTGGGACCATGTGCCGGGACGACTGAGCTCCTGGAGAGACTCCTAGAGTCACTCTGCCTTTACATATGCTGAGTCCAGTTCCGCCCCTCCTCCCTCCCCCCTTCTCTTCCCCTCCCTCCTTCCCATCCTTCCCCTCCCTTCTTTTCCCTTCCTTTTCTTCTCCTTCCTCTTTCTCTCCCTCCCCTTTCCTTCTCTCCCTCCGCCTTCTCTCTTATTTCTTGAAAGAAAAAATTTAGGTATTTTACCAGTGTTGTGTAATAAATATGTACGTTTTGTAGAAAATTTAGAAAATATCCACCTCTGAGACGTTACCTGATTTACAATTTAGTGTCCTCTCTTGCCATTTTCTAGGCATAGTCTTGTTTGTTTTAGATAGTTGTAAACATATAATTAAAATATATCTTTTAAATATTTTGAAATATTATATGCCAGTTTTTCTAATGTCAGGCTAATACATGAAAAAGTAGTACATAATTGAAAATGTGCTGGATAAGCAAGTTCGAGTCCTATTATTTTGCTTTTACTTAACATGACAGTGTACATTTTTCAGGCTCTTACAAACTCTGGAGGGGTTTGGATGACTCTGTGAGAGGCTGCAGGCTGGATGTTCCCTGGTTGCTTAACTCATCTTCTCTATTTTGTTTCCAGTTTTTCATTAAACAAGGCTGAAATGAGCATCTTTGCGCATACCCCTTTCCCCTATTTCCAATTACTTTCTTTGCACAAAATTCCAGGAATGGATCAATTCTCTCTTAACTGTGTTTGTTTTACCCTTTTAGGTCTGAAACTCTCCTCTCTGGCAGAGACGTTTGCAACAAAATAATTGAGGTGTTCTGTTTTCTCCCTACCAACCGGTCCTATTATACCATCTGCTCTGAGTGGTGGATTCTTCTTGCTCCCGTGTAACCCAGAAGCCCTTTGGAGTGTGGGCACGTGATTCTGCATGTTTTCAAGCATTCCCAACTCAAGTCTAGGTTCATCTTCATCCGACTGGATTTATCCTCCATGAGACCTGTTAAAATAGGACTTATGAAGGCAGACTCCATCCTTTTCCTGCTCATTCCCAAAATGTCTTTGCCAAAGAAAACAAAACTCTTATGGAAATTTTCCAGAGAAGACTTGGGGAGATGAAAAATAATTGGAGGCCTCTCTAGCTCTGCCTTCTCTCACAGTGACTTTATCATCTTAGGGCAAATTTATGCCTTTCTGTGATTCCAACTGCTTCTCGGCTGACACCTCCAACACCTTCGTTAGGCTCCACCTTGTAGCTCCATCAAGAAAAGGCTGAAATTTTACTCTCGGATTCCACAAGTTTGGTTCTTTGGTATTTCAAAGAAATTCTTTGGGAAGCGATATCGTACAGTATTTATTTGTCTTTCTCGGACTTATTTCATTTAGCACAATGCCCTCAAGGTCCATTCATGTTGTTGCAAATGGCAGAATTTCCTTTTTTCCTATATATAGATATAAATTACATCTTTATCCGGGGAGATGCTGGTCAAAGAGTAACAACTTCCAGTTATAAGATGGATAAGTTCTGGGGATCTAATGCACAGCATGGTGACTATAGTTAGCAGTACTGCTCTACATGCTTGAAAGTTGCTAAGAGAGTAAAGTTTTGATGCTCTCACCACAACAAAGAAATGGTAATAAAGTGACCTGATGGAGGTGTTAGCTGACACTAGGTATTGTAATCAAATCAACACGTTCTCTACCTAAACTTACAAAATATATATATCTCAATAAAGCTGGGAGAAAAAAAGGCCGAAATTATGTGCTCCTCAGCTTTAGGGTAGCATCATAAGATTGCGAAGAGTGGTGGGGAGACCCTCCTGGCTGAGTCAACCCAGACCACCTTGACAGGGGGGAAGGTGTGGCTCAGCTGGGGTGCGTGGGGCAGGTACGGAGCAAGAGTTCTGTACATGGGCCAGGGCAACCTGTCTCAAATGCGTTGCGCTCCCCTGATGCTGATCACTGTCGGGATATCGTCTGTGCTATCCTCTGCCAGATTGTGGGCTCTACCCGCCAGGCGGTTTTTCCCCCAATAGCATCTTCTGTTGGATTTGACCTTCCAGCACCACCTTCCTCCACAGATCAGACCTAGTTCTCCCCTCCCATGGGTCTAGCTCTGCTTCTGTTAGCCATGCCAGACTTAAAAGTCCTAGGAAAAGGCACTTTTTAGTAGGTCACTTATGAGGAATGGTGAGGAGAATGATTGGGAAAAAAAGGGTTTTGGGGAGCCTTGTGTAAATTATTTGTAAACTAGGGAGTCATCCAGGATTCAGGACATAGGTCAACGTCTTGGTTAGCAAGAAGAGGACTCTCACCACATGTCCCTGTCTAAGGCGGCTTGGCATAGTGAAAGGAACCCAGGAGAGGGGGTCGAAACCTCTGGGATGTAGTGTGAGTCCTGAGCTCAGTAGCTGCGTGGTCTGAAGCAAGTCACTTATTCTCACTGGCCATGTTCTACTAAAGGAGACTTGGCCTCGAATTGTGGCTCTCAGTCTTTTAGAGTTTCAAGACTCCCAGCGATTACTCACTGTATTTCTGGTATCTATTGCTCGAGGAAAACATGACTGTGACTTTGGAAATGTTGCCAGCTTAAGCTTTGCTGGAAGGTTATCATCCACGTTAACCTCCTGGAGGTATCTGCAGGAAAGAGTCAGAGTCCTGGGTCTGAGGGAACCCTAGGCAGCCTCCCTACTGTTTCCCCTTCCATTCTTTCCCAAAGGCTGTGAGGAAAAGAGATAAGAGGGTGGGGAGGGGGGTGAACAGAGAGGTGGGATGAGGAGTTTGGGGATGAGAAGCTCAGCTGTGTACATGGTAGGATGGTGTCACCCATCCTCCTCACCCTCTTCCTCTTTTCCTACACTCATGCACGGGGTAGGTTCTTTTTGGTATAATCCATCAAAGTGATGCTATGCAAGGTGGTTGTCTTGTAGCTACTCCCCTCCAAGAATGTGAGGATCCCTCATCCTCCCTTGCTCCCGTGGGATACAGGAGAATATCTCCCTAGCTTCCACTTCAAGGAGCAAAGACCAGATGGAACTGGTTCCCTTGAGAAGGGCAGAGGGAAGAAAGGAAAGGGAAGGGAGAAGTAAAAGAGACTCCCAGACCTTCACTAGAGGCTGCCCCCAGGCCCAGGGTTCAGGAAGGAGACACAGCGCCCTCCTGCAGACGATCAGTGCGTGCATAGATCGGTTTCCAGCGAGCCTGTTCTTCCTGATTGTGTCTAGGTTGTCCAGATGGGTTCCCAGACAGGACAGAAGGGCAGCATTTCTTTGGAAAATGGATAAATAGAGAAGGCCACAAGATCTTGGTAGGCCTTTGGTATAGGGAAGAGGCAGGAAGAAGGGGCAGATAAAAGGGAGGCGGGGGACACAGACAGAGGTCTATAGTAGAACATGGTGGAAAACCCCTCACCATGAGGACCGCCAACCACAAAGTGATGCATGGGAAGCCATAGCGCCTGCCTGTGTTCTCACCTGGGTTCTGCCAGTTGCCCTCTACCTGACTTCAGGCACATCAGTCCTTCTCCAAGCCTATTTCCTCACCTTTATAATGGGAGGGGCAGAAACAAGGAAGGTGGACCCACCACCCGCAAAGCTCCTTACAACTCCATCTTGGCGTGTCCCATGCCTTGTGATCCCCTCTCTCATGTCCTTGGGGGGAAGCCCCCCCCTGACCACCAGGCCTGCAGTGGCAGCCTCAGGACCAGCGCCTCGTTCCTGAACGTAACTACCCATTACACGGAACCACTCGTTACCAAGCTAGGGCTCTGGCAGCTTTATTATAAGTTTATTACATGCTAATTCAAGCAAATAAATTTGCCCCAGCTGTGAAGCAGAGGAGATTAATAACCTCAAAGATTACTTTGCTGCTTTGATGAGTTTCTTGAGCAGAGTATATTTAGGAAGAGCAACTAGATTAGTCAAAACCCCCTTTAATTATTAGTGACACTGTGCAAACGACTCTATATGACTGGAATACCAACTACTTAACTCTCTGACCTTCATATTCAAATAAACACATCCTATTATAACAACATGCTTTCCAAGTCCACACACCATGGCAACTGCTGGCCAAGGACCTGGCAATGGGACAGCTGGCATGTGGATTTCTATTAAGGGTGGGACGACAGCCTTAAAGGTATACATTCCCCTTTCCCTGTCTTCTCCCTTGAACTGGCTCAGGGCCACAGGGAATGCAGAGTGTCCTGGAGCTGGAAGAATCAGCTCTCAAATGAGGGGAAGTGACTGGCCCATAGTCATACAGTGAATTAGCCACCTAGCCTCTACTGCTCTGCCACCTGGATCTTTCCCTTCAAAATCTTTTTTTTTTTTTTGCTACAGGAGGTTTGTTCTGCTTCTGGTGGAAACTGTGAAGGAGATAAAATCTAATTCCAGGGACACTCTTCCCCCTCACTTCTACGCAGGTACATGGGGCCTTCGTTCGGCTTCATCTTCGCACTCTTCCTCCATGAAGCCTTAGGCTGCTTGAAAATCCCACCTCCCCAGTTTCAGAGAATGAAGGATAGATTGAGCCATTTAACCAGGGGTGCTGACATCTCTGCCAGGGGAGGGAAAGAGTGCCCCTTCTATTGATCCCCTGCTGTGTGACGAACCCAGCACAAGTCTCATCTCTGAATTTTAAAAACAAGCGCATGAAGGAGGTACTACCCTGTTTTCTAGATGTAGAAACCAGAGCTCAGAGAGTTTCAGCAACTTGCCCTGAAACGCCCATCCCCCACTTGTCTACCTGGAAAATACTCTCTGGTCTTTCCTGATTCAACTCACGTGTCACCTACTTTGTGACACTTCCTTGTGTGTCCTCCCTCCACTCTGTTCCCAGCGCTGATTGCACTTGATGGTGCTGATTTGTTTATGATTTGTCTGTTATTCGATTGCCTCTTAAAAGCAAGAAATGAGTTTCTTTTTCTTCGTGTCCTGTGATCCTGGCAGAGAGCCTGGTCTGTACTAAGTGCTCAACCAACATTGACAAAGACTTGAAATTGTTCTGCATAATCTTAGTCACATGGACCCTCTATGCCATACCATCTGTCTCACGTCTGACCCTGCTGATTGGCAATTTGGAAAAAAATTGCCATAGTTTTCTGATACTATTCAATAAAACATATTTTATTCAACAAAAATCGTAGGTATAAAAGAAAAACCTAATAATATGGAAAAGAACTACAGAAAAAAGATAAACATGTCTCTCAATTCAAACATGGAAATAGAAACGGAATTCATAAAAGATATATCTGACTATGTAGAAGTTTAGATTTTTTCCATAGGCTAAGTGTAGTTTCCTTTCCCATATTGTGTCTGCATGTATTATTCCTTGTCAGCCACTTGATTTCATCCTAAGCTTAAAAAATATCGACAGGGTGAAAAATTTGTGGCAAAAATGCTTGGGGTTATATGATACTTTGGCTTATTATTTAGGGAGTGTAGCAGAGACAAGTCCCCCAATGAGTTACTTTCTCCTTCTTCTCTTAGTGAAAAGAACCCCTCAAATTTAGCTGAGCACCTGTTTTCTAGCAAAATACTGCATTTCCTAGTTTTCCATGCAGCTAACTGGTTAATGGGATATAAATAGAAGTTGTGTGTGCAAATTCTGGGTCCTGCCCTTAATGACAACTGGCCTCTTCTTCCCCTGTCCCTTTCTTGCTGGCTGGCATGAGACAGGATCTGGGGCGGCCGTCTAGATCACAAGGCGGGAGCCATGTATTGAGGGTAGTGGAGTAACAAGGCAAAAGGCCCGCAGAGCTGTCATATCAGCCCTACAGAGCTTCCTGGAACTAGTAAGGGAGAAGTCTGTATAATTGTGATTTTAGGGTCTTTGTTACAGCATCGAGCCTATATTCTAATTATAAAACACTTTGATGTAAATAACTGAGAATTGGCCAGAGTGTTGAAATGGAAGAACCTCAAGATTTTGGTGGCTACTCTACTCTGAGCATGTTTAGGACCTGCTCAAATTTTAATAGACTGGAATTTATAGATTTCTTTTATAATAACTTATTCTGTAGTTGTGACTCTGGAACCTTGTAAAAATTATTTACAGTTACGAAAAATAATTAAGAAACCAATCCATAAAAATTGAAATAAAAACAATCTAAATTGTGAAAACAAAATGAAAGAAAGAAGCCTTTGTATTGATTGGTATGGTAGCCTAATTATACTGGGACGAACTATTTCAAGTGACTTAAAGACAAATTAATTTGCTTATTATCCCAAGGGGAGGGTATACCTTGACAAAACTAATTGCAAAAAATCCTTAAATTGTTTATCCATATGCATAGTATTGATGATAGTGCTGGTAATTGTCATCTGAGGCTATTGGCTATATATTGTGAGGTAAGGAAGTGAATAATTATGATGGTTTTGTTGAGAATTGGAATGTTCAGTGTGAAAGAAAGGATTATTCAGATCTAAGACTGAAAAGGCTAAGTAAAAGCCCCGTAATCCTGGATCTGAACGGGAATACCAATATGAATTCAGGAGGTATGTTGTTATTTATTTTTTTAGCTCTGTCCATTTTCTATCCATCACAAAGACCTGAGAACAATAGCCACCCCAGTAACAGTGAATATCGCTACATACAAGATTATGGTCTCTACATAATACTGTCCAAAAAAATGGAAATTTAGGCTTTTTGGAGAAATAATGAATTCTATTTCTGGGGCATGAAATGTGCAAGATAACCCTGGGATATTTTATCACATCAAAGATTAATAGGTAGTAGCAACTTGAAGAGGCTCTTACTGGTCAAAGATGGGATGATTTCACCAGTAAAAATAATAACTACAATAGATTAAAACATATCATATTTGGTCATATGGGCACTCTATGCAATACCATCTGTTCCATGCCTGACTCTACTGACTGGCAATTTAGAAAAAAATTTAAGAGATGTTTCAATCCACAAGTTCATAATAAATTTTACAAAGATAAGAAAAAGAAAAACCACTGATTAATCACTCTTGGCGGTCGATAGGGACTCTACTAATTTTTTGAAAACTGGCAAATGAAGAGAAAGAATCAAATCTTTCCTGTCTTTCCTATATGAACCACAGGGTAAACAAATGGTTAATGAAAGGTATCCCTTCATACAAAGAATGAGAAATAGAATTAGAGTAATATTATTTGCAACTCTTCATGAAATCATCGATGACCAGATATCGCGTGCTCTCTAATGGAAGAAGACAGCACTACCAATAAAGTATTATTGCCAAATAACTGGACCTGAATTTTATCAAACCTCTAGATCTAACTTCCAGTTTCTTGTAAAGGAGAAGGAAAAGCATATTGAAGGATGCTCTGGGGATGCAATCAGCAAAATCTCAGTTGTGAAAAGTTGACAGAACCAAGAACCTAATCTTTTCAAAAAACAAAGTAGGTAGGTGTCTGTGTGGGGTAGGATGGTGGTGGGGGGACATGGCCTTGGTGGCATCAATGCATCACCTAGCCTCATGTGCCAGAGACTGAGTGGGTCAGAATGGTGTCTCTGTCGGGGGTGCCAGAGCCAAGCAGGGTGAAGACAGCCTCTGTGTGGCCTGGCACAGGAAGTGAGAGTCCAGGTGAGGAGGATGTCTGCAGTGGTGAGCGGCGGGTTTTCAGAGCCTGGGTGAGGGTGGGAGATGGCAACACTGGGCAGCTCAGCAGAGGGTATCAGAGCCTAATCAGGGTGAGGACCATGTCCACATGGCAGCGGGGAGTGGACACAGGGTGTTGAAGCCTGAGAGGGCTGAAGAGGGTATCTACATGAGATGCATGGGGAATGACTACTAATGGGCATGGGGTCTCTTTCGGGGTTATGAAAATATTCTAAAATTGGTCGTGGTGATAATTGCACAAGTCTGTGAAGATACTAAAAACCATTGTATTATACACTTTAAATTAAATGGATGAGTTGTATGGCATATAAATTATATCTCAACAAAGCTATTATCAAAAAGAAAGAGAGAAAGAAAAGGAAAAAGCAAACTGCACATGCATGATTCATCAGTACATAAATTCCAGTGTAATCCTAATCTGGTGAGATCTGCTTGGGGAAAAAAATGAACCTGCTACCAAATTCAATTAAATTCAACACATATTTGACGTAGTTCCATAGTGTAGCAGTTAGCACGTCTGCTTTACACGCAGAAGGTCTTGGGTTCACACCCCAGTGGAGCCACCATTCATGGTCTACGGCCATGCCACCCTGAACAAGCCCAATGTCTAATTTTGTCTTGGAAGCTAAGCAGGGTCAGGCCTGATTAGTACTTGGATGGGAGACCACCTAGGAAGACCAAGTGCTGCAGGCATAAATAATAATAAATAATTTTAAAAAATAATAAAAAAATAAATTCAACACTTATTTGGTGAGTGCCTACAAAAAGGAGTGTTTTAAAAATTAAAAAGTCACCGGGCTCTGTGCTAAGGGTCTGAGATTCAGAAATAGGAGACACAGTCCATCTGTGCCCTCAAGGAGCTCAGACTGGTCCTCAGTCCCACCACTGCAGGATCCCTGCTGGCGCAGAAGGGAGCACGGGGCTGTGGGTGCTCAGGAGAGGGGCGCTCCGTCCATTCTTCCTAGAAGGCTTTCCCTGGGGCCACCACTTACAGCCGAGGGGAGAGGGCTGTGGAAGGGTTAGCCAGGGAGAAGAGAATATTGCAGGATATTATAGGCCAAAGAAGCAACTTGAGCCACAGAACAGAGACCAGGCACTGCTCGATGTGTTTGGGAAACTGCAAGGAGTTAATGAGGAGGGTGGGCAGGTGGGCAGGTGCCCAGAATGGAGGCCATTGTGTGCTGAGGGAAAAGGAGGCCCTGAGTGGGCAGAATCCGCCCTGTGCACGGAAGACAATAGAAGGTCATTTGCAGCGTCCAGAATGCTAATGGGAACAGGGAATTAGGAGACAATTGATGGTGCCCACTGGAGCAGAGGAGCAGGCCACAGTCCCCAGACTGTCTGTCCTTCTTTGAGTTAACTGGTACCTGCTGGGCTCCCAGGCCCGGAGGCTTCTCTGTCACTACAGATCACTCCACAGACTTGGTCTCACCAGCTTGGTTCCCTGGAGTCTGGCTGTCACTTGATTCCCCTGAAAGCCAGCTGCTGTGCAGTGGGAGGGGGAGGGAAGCAAGGTCGTAGGACAGATCTCCTTTGTGCAGAGCTCACGTCCCTCCCTGCTCCAGATGGAGGTGCCAACCCCTCCCTGAACAGAAGACAGGCTCTGAAGCTGTCAGGCCCAGTTGGCTCACCTTGGAGGCTCCTGGGAGAGGGGAGGGGAAGAAGGGCGGTAAATACAGGGCCTTTGATTCTTTGCAGGAGCTCGGTTCAAAGCGTCCCGTGTCAGGAGTGGGGGTGGAGGCGAGGGTGCAGTGGGGCGGGGGCTTGTATCTCAGGACCATTCTGAAAAATATTTACCTTCCCATGCCCCTTCTTCAGCAAAGCCTGTTGTGGTCTGTAGAAAAACCTATCCCATCTGAGGTATAGTTGGCGGCATGGTTCTATTTCACAGAAGGAGTGGCTGAGGTGGTGCGGAGAGGTTAAGGAACTTGCCCAAGATCACAACGCTGGCTTTAGACACAGGAGTGGCAGGTTCGAAAGCCTGCGTGGTGCAGGACATGGGACAGGACAGTCTCGAAGATCCTCGCAACTACACAGAACTAACAGAAGCATCACGGGAAATCTGAAAGCCATCGGCGGGCCTCGAAGGCATCAGGAGATGCTTCAGAGGGGATGGGCCTGAGCTCCATGCTCAAGAGTGGGCTGAAATACCAGATGGTCCATCCACTCATTTACTCCATGCATTTATATTTAGGGCCTACCATGTGTCGGGAACTGTTTCCAGCTGGCCTGCATGCTTGCAGGAAGCCAGGTGCTAGGGACACAAAGTCCAGTAAGTTGTACCTGCCTTGAAGCTGAGTGGGAGATAGACCTTTAATCCCCAAATGCAGGGGTAGAAGTGAGCACTGCACCGAATGAGAGGGTGTGTGAAGGTGGGGGTCTCCCCAAGGGAAGGGGGGCAGGCCTCTCAGACAGGCATGCATTGTCTCGTGGAATTCACTCCCATCTGTTTGCACGGTCGCACACCTGGTTTCGCCAGCACGCTGAGAGAGAACTTTTCTCTGCTTGCACACCTAGAACATAAAACAGAGGGACAATTCCAGAGGGCCAGCTCACTGACATCATCCGGGACGACCTCGGAGGCCAGATTATAACCAGAAGGTTGCTTGGCACGTTTTCAACCAGAACAAGTAGCAGCTGGATGGAGCAAATGTTTAACTACCTCAACTAAGAGAGGTTGATGCAGCTGTGTCTCAGTAGGGACGGTGTGAGTGTGGGATGGGAATGCTAGAAACCCATGGGCTCAGAGTCCTATATCCGCTGTCACCTTGCAGATGCCCTGGCTGTGGCTGCAACACTTGAAGTTAACTGGTTAAGCCTTCCTCTTCCTGCAAGAGGAACAGAGGCCCCAAGACTCTCCTTGGTTCTGTTTTCATGGCTAAATGATGTGTCTCTCTGCTCACCTTCCATTTATAGTTTAACTCCCCAAGAGAGAGCATGATTCTCTCGTTGGCCGGCACTTCAGGAAAGCTGACTCATCTTCATATCAGCACACCCCATAACCAATTCATCAAAAGATCGACTTCACCAAATTTACCCTATTTATCCATTCACACGCATTCCTTGTTTCTCTTGGATATAGTCTTTACTGCAATTCCTGGTGAAAGAAAATTGTTCCACACCTAGTCTTCGACAGAACTGAGAATAGTTCTGTCATGACGTGATCTACAGGCCCTCGGGGAAGTGAGATTTATCCACTCAGCTTTCCCTCCGCTCTTGACCACACATTCCTGCATTGTGCCTCCTCTCACAGTGTGGCTCAGATGCCCTTCCTCTACAAATGTCCTCACCGCAGAAGCGATCTTGGAACTGGCTGTCAGGGAAATAGCTCCTTCATTGCTAGTTTGAAATAAAATTCCGACAGATGGTCGCAACCAACTCATCTGAGAAGTTGCTCCCTCATCTCACTGGGTAGATTGGCGGGCTCCACAGGGTTGCAGGGGGCAGGGCTCCAGAGCTCTCGGGCCTTCAGACTTCCCACCAATGTTCTCCCCACTTTCTGCCGTCAGCCTCCCAGCCCAAGCCCCAGTTTCCACTTTTAGTCTCTGTCCAGGCTTGACCACTAGGCTGAGCTGCGAGCTGACTCAAAGCTGTCTTTCCCCAGCAGAGTCCCCACAGTCTGCCGCAGCAACCCTGCTTCCACAGCAAGTTGGCAAAGCCTTGGAGGGTCACGGGGACAGAGGCAGGTGGGTGGGGAAGGCAGCCTACATCTGAAGAAGGAGGGGCACTTCTGTCCTGAGCCCACTGTGACTCAGCCTGGGCATGTGACTCTCGAGTGCCATTCCAATTGTAAGGCAATTTGTTACCGAGAAGAGTTCAGGTGCCAAACTGGATTATATACACTATACCTATCCCACATTTCAAGACCTTCTCAGAACAGCACCATCATTCACTTGCTTCCCCACATGCCTTCCTGGGAGACCCAGCAGTGGAGTTACAGCCCCCAGGGAGGAGTGAGTCAGGTGGGTGGATGCCAATCTGTCTTTCTATCATGGGTGTGTTGTATGAGGCGTAAGAAGGGGTGAGTATGGCGGCTTTGAGCAATGTGGGGTGGAAGGCCAATCAATCACAGGGATGGTGGGTCCTGTGCTGTGTTTCCATGGCATAGTTTGTATTGTCATTTGTAACTGGAGTCCAGGGTCCCAGCTTGGAGGGATGATGAGGGGGGAGCTACAGACAGGGGCCGGATCAGCAGAGTCTGAAGGCCTTCTTAGGTTTGAGAAGTTGCTTATGAGCTTTTTTCTCAACTCTTTCGAACTCAACCCCTTTTTCTATGAAAACACGTTGTAATGACCCCTTTACTAGCCTGAAAAAAAATCTAGAAAAATATAACTTATGTACAAACGTATTTTCAAAAAGCCTCAATAAAATGCTCAATCTATAATATATAGGAGGAACGTAAGGTAAATAATTTATATAAAATAGTATGCATTTTAATATGTAAATATTTGGGAATGATTGTGCTAGAGAACATAACGAAGCGGTTAGATGCTCCTACGTGTGCGGTCACCGTGAATGTGACACTATAAATCCAGACTGACCGAGGGCCATTGCTATTGATGACTTGATTTTATGAATTGGTGAGTAACTCAATTAAGCTCTGAATGAAACAAAGCATACTCTCCTCTTCATTTACATGGTAGTTACACTCCTGCAAAAGTTATTATATACTTTGACTGTCAAATAAAATTAGACAAAAGGCCAGATAATTACAGATTGTTTCTCATCTACATGAATACCATCTGAGACCTCGAAGGTCATGACAGACCCAAGACAAGATGTCCTCATGTGGAATCATCCCACATATTACAGCACCTGCAGCTCTGGCCCTGTCTGCTAAACACCGTCATTGGAAACCTCTTCGTGGGTATGGAGAAGGCCAGTAAATGGTTGAGGGGCAGTGAGATGGGCAGATTTGCAGTGTAGTGTGCCATCTCTGGCAGCTGTTGAGGGGTAGATGGGGCAGGGGAGGACATGGGTGGCTATTGTAGTAATCCCGGTGAGAGGTCAATGGTAGGACGGCAGTGGGGGCAGGTTCCCAACCTGAAGCAGAATCTGGTACACACTGTGGGTCCTTAAATGCTCGTGGATCATTGATAGGGGTTGTGGGGCGGGGGCAGGCAGGGGTAGGATTTGAGCTCTGGCAAAATCTGGCAAATTGCTTTGGCCTGCAATTCTACAGAGCCGGAGTCTATGGTAAGGGAGGCCTTAGGCATCTCTGCCCCCAGATTCCCACACTGACTGCTTTAGAGCCCTAGCCCCAGCTCGCATGCACAGCCTTGTTTTCCAGGCCTGGCTCCTGGGGAGATAAATGCAGCTGCCTCGATGACTCAGACTCACAGCAATTCATTTTTTATTTCTTAAGGCTTCAGCAGCCACCCCATTGTCCTGTTCCTACTCCAATGATTAAGTGCCTCCATTTCCTCCAGGGTCCTGGTTAGGGGAGAGGTGAGTGCAAAAGTGATGGCCTCAGGTAGTTCTGGAGCTGACTTCCCAGGCTGGCCCAGTACCACATGCTTGACCCTGCTACTGGGTATCACTTCTGGGGAGACTTAAGAGATGTGTCTCTCGCCCTAAATGACACTGCTATAAAACCCTTAAGAAGCCAGGCCTTCTTGCTCCCGACTTCTTGCCCCTGTTTCTGTGTGGGGGTATATTCAAGGAACTATCTACATCCAAAAATTATTGAAAGGCAATTTAAATCTTTCCTGAAGTGTTTAAAAAAAAATCCAAATCATGGTTCTATTGAAAAATTATTTTGCATTAGAAAGAGAAAGAACTTGGTGGGTTTCTTAGATCTTATAACAACCTAATGAAGCAGGCACTATTATCCTCATTTAATACACATGTACACACACACGCGCACACACACAGACACACACTCACAATCATGGCAGCTTCTTTCTCCACTCTCACCTTCTAAATTCAGCTCTAGAAAGCGCTTGCCTTTTCCCTCCCTCTTACCTTACATATCTGCTATTTTTTTTTTTTTTTTAACTTATTAGAGGAGATTCTGTTTGGGCTTTTGGGCCTTCCCCGGGCAGGACAATTCTTCCCTTCACTCCAAATCTGCACAATTAAGACCCAAATGAGAAAAGACCAAATTCTCCTTGAGGGGTGTGGGAGCAGGTAGAGCCCAGGAGAAAGGCTGCCTTTTTCATCGAATGTGGTGACATAAGCATTAGTCAGGTCAGCCTTCCTATCACACCGTACTTACACATGCCCCCCGACACAATAGTCTCACAGAAACATCCACATGCGCTATTTTCCATAATCTCCTTCACCTAATTTTTTTATGGGCACTTTTACATTTCTTCAATATCAAGTTCTGATATTCATAACCATGACTCTGATTAGTGCAAGACTTCAAAGCGCCTTTTGAATCATTAAAGAAAGATTAAATTATATTCGGGATGGTTTCAGCATTAAGTGTGGCTGAGCTAATTCAGAGTCTCTGAAAATTGGCAATATGATAAATTGCAACTTTACACAAGCCCAAATATTCAGATTAGAGCCATCTAAAGGCTCAGCTGAGCTAGACTATTCTGGCTAGGCAACGAGTCCACAGAAACCCATAAATACAAGCACATTTGGGCAGGAACCAGAGCCAGTGTCCCACGCAGCCAAATGCTGTCACTACCCTGTAAATCTCCTGGAAATTCAAACAGTCATTAACGTTTGCCGACGTCGTAAGTGATGCTCTCATAATCGCTGCCATCTATCTGGGCTCGGCCATCGGGTCGTTTGGTTAATGCAGGATTCCATCTTCATTGCTTTGTAACTAGTTTTTAATCAGTGATGATTGCTGAGCTGGGATGCTGCGGGCCGGCTTGCCTGCTCTCTCCTCGGAGAGTGTCCATTGACATGTCACAGCAATTAACCAGAGACCTGTGGGAGGGATGGTGAGGGCAGCAGGAGAGCCAGGTTGCTTGGTACAGACACAAACTCCTGCCCTTCCCCCAGGGGACTCCCTGGCCCCCATCCGCCTTCGGAGGGTTGGCAGAGGGCATCTGCAGACAAGGAATGCATGTCCTCCAAGGAGCATCTCTTCTACCTGTTGCTTTCTTCCTGCCCAATAATTTAACCTCTCAGGGGATAAAGGGAATGACATCTGGCCGCTCTGAAGTTAATTCTGACCATTGGTGAAAAACTGGCTAACTGGATGTGATAAGAATCCTGGGGAGAGGGCCTTTATAATACTGTAGGCCATAATAGCTGAGGCAGAGGAGGCTTGACATATGGACGTATCCCTTGGACTTGAAGGAGAGAGAGTACAGAACATTCAGAAAATAATATATAGTCATTTCTTCATATTACAAGACTCTGAAAAGGCGGATGATGTGGGAAGGTGGGAAAGCTCTTACAAATGCACTTCTGATTAAGCAATCTCAAATGATCCTGATGAGGGAGAGATGGGGAATGTCCCTCATGATTCTAGTGAAGGCTGAACGAGCTTTCCCAAAAGACCAAAACACCGCATTTTTAGCAGCAATATATGAGCATCTTTTTCCTCATAGTAACAGGTAATAAATACAGCTCTTTTCAATTTCTGCCAGACTGATGAGTATAGCTTGGATTTTTATTTCCCACTGTATTTGTAATTTTGAGCATGCTTTCATGTTTCATATATTGAGCCATTTGGATTGGCTCTTCCGTAAATCACTTATTCCTATCTTTCACCTGTGTATCTAATGGGTTGCCTTTGTCTTGTTAGTTTGTAAGGGCTCTGTGTATATATTATGACCTTTGTCCTCTGCATTACAAATATTTTTTTCCCCCAAATCTCTTACTGGTCCTTCTTAAGTTTAAATTTCTTCGCCATATGAAAAATTTGAGAATTTTTAATGTCATAATGTTAGATATATTTTTTTATGGCTTCTGAGTTTCTGATTTTAGTTAAAAAGCTCCTTGATCATGCATGAATGGCATAGATTTTCTTGAGAAATTTTTTTTTAAGTTTTACATTTAAATCCTTAATATAACTAGAATTTATTTTTTATGAATAATGTAGGTTGGATGTCAGCTTTTATTTTTGTCTACTTGGAAAGCCATACATTAAGTAATCCATCATTTTTCAATGGAATTAATCTACTCAGTACATCTACCATACAGTATTAAATTCTTATTTCTCTATTTCTAAATTATTTATTAAGTTCTACTAATCTATTTGACTCTTTTTATACCTCTGCCACATTGATGAGAACAAAGTAATAAATCGACTTAGGTAAGTCTTGATATCTAGTGATATAGATAAGATTCATTATCTTTTTAAATACTTTTCTTTCTATTTTGGGGACATTTCTTCTTTTATATAGCTTGAATATTTATTTAAATAACTAAACAAAACCCGTGAAGGTTTTTATTGGAATTATACATAGTATACGTAAAATTTGGAAGCACTGACATTTTATGATTAGATCTCTTTCCATTTGAGAATATGATCTTTCCATATTTTTCAGATCTTGTTTTATGGCTTTTAATATTTTATAATTTGATTATCATAGATCATATACCTTTCTTATAAAATCTATCCTTAAATATTTTTTTCCTATTTTTATCATTGGACAGTTCTATGGATTTTTGTATATATATCTCACATCCTTACCAAAGGTTTCCATCAATCTCAGTAATAATTTTTATGTATTTTTAGACAGTTGGAATCTTGAAATTTCTAGGAATACAATTATATTTTTACTTTTTCCTCCCAATGTTTATATGATTTATTTTATCTTATTGTTTTCCCTAGAACCCCTAAGACATTATTGAGTATTAATAGTGAATGCAGCACCCCTATAATTTCCTTATTTTAATTGAAATAACTTTTGCGTTTAACCATTTAGAACAATCGCCATTGGGTTTGGTGGTCTTTATTATATTTTATGTAATTGCTTTCTGTTTCAACAATTGCCATTGGGTTTGGTGGTCTTTATTATAGTGTATGCAATTGCTTTCTGTATTTAGAATTTTTGTATCTGAGTTCATAAGTTTGTAGATGTATTTTCGGTCTTATTTCTGTATTGGGTTTTGACATCAAGGCTATGTCAGCTTTGTAAAACAGGAGAGGTTTCAGTGTTTTTCTACCTTCTGGAATAGTTTAAATAGCATTGGAATTAACACTGAGATAAAACTGATTGGTAAGTTTAATATATTTTATATAAGTTTATTCTGGTTTCTACTTCGTACTAGTTTTAGTAATTTATATTTGCTAGAAACTTTTTGATTCCTCTAAATTTTAG
This sequence comes from Pteropus medius, assembly GCF_902729225.1. Classification (NCBI taxonomy): domain Eukaryota; kingdom Metazoa; phylum Chordata; class Mammalia; order Chiroptera; family Pteropodidae; genus Pteropus; species Pteropus medius. Next base: position 3,897,827 of record NW_024349799.1, on the reverse strand, counting down.
ATTTGTTTCCATTGAGTATTAATTCCTTTCTGTTATTTGTGGTTATATCTCTTTTCTTGTTCCCTATATTGTGTATTTTTGCTCATTCTCCCTTTATTCAAGGTGATTTGTCTATTTTGTTAGTCTTGGTAAAAAAATCCAGCTTTTGGATTTACTTATCCCTTCTATGACTTTGTTTTCTCTATTACTGCTTTCAGCTTCTACCAATTTCTTCTTTCTAGTTCTTTAGGTGCTGTTTGCTACCTTAAGATGTATAGTAAGTGTCTTTGCTGAAAAAAATTTTCTATTGAAAAATTTTAAAGCTATGCATTTTCCTCTGAGTATAGCTTTTGCAGGATGTTACAGGTTCAGGTACAATGTGAGCTTTTTGTTGCTGTTCTAAGCAGTTTGTATTTTTAAAAATTTTCCTCTTTGATCTAAGGATGTACAGAATTGTGCTTCCTATTTTCTGTGCAGTTACAATGGTCATAGCCACATTTTAATTTTTAATTTAATTGAATTATGATAATGGAATGTGAATAAAATTGCTACTTATTTGAATCAGTTAATATCATTACTATGAATCAATAGTTAATCATTATTATTTATTATTATTGCCAAGTACTGGGTTGATTTTTGTATATGTTCATAAATATACAACAAAAATACATTATCTACTTAAAGATTCTATATATAGTCTGATGATCACTTACTAATTGCATGTCTATTAAACATGTCTAGTTCTGAGAGAAGTGTATTAAAGTCTCTATAGTTGTATTTCAATTTTTACCAAGTTCTCTTTGCAGTTCTAATAGTTTCTGACTTAAATGTTTAGTTCTGGTAATTGAGGTAGTGGGTTTATCATCTCTATATCCTCTTGATACATCATGTCTTTTGCCATTACAGAATATCCTAGCAAATGCTTTTAATGTTAAGTTCCACCCTATCTGATACTGACATTTCAATTCTTGATCTTTTTGTTTGCATTTGCCTATTTTTTCTTTGCCACCCATTTATTTTCAGTCTTATCATTTGCGTGTTTCTATAACAGCACATAACTAAGTTTTGTTTTTTCTAAACACATCTGTTTTATAATGGTAGAAAATTCAATCCATTTATATTTGGATAATGATGGATCCCTTTCTTTCCACTCCTTTATTATGCTTCTTTTGGCCTTAATGTCATTTTTCCCCCTTTTTCTAGTTTTCGTTGATTTGTTTTCTATTTTTCAGTGTTTCTTCTTGAAAGCTTAGTTTTCTCTAGATCAATGATATTTTTCTGCCTCTTTGCGTACATTCTGTTGGCTCAGGTGGACACTTAGGTTACACCCTCACCTCCACCAAGCACACTCAACACTGATGGTAATCTTTGTCACCAGGCTTGAACCAGGGGCAGGATGTCCTGGAGGTGAGATCTCAATTCTGTCATTCGGTGGTTCTATGACTGTAGGCAAATTACCTACCTTCTTTGAACATTAAAAAGTAGACAATCACATAGCACATGTAGGACTAACCAGACCACATGTGTGACCCGTCTAGCATACATGTGATGCTCCTGTTCCCTATTCTCTCTTCAGGATTCTGGAATGGGTTTGGGCCTCATCTTCCTTAAAGCTGAACAATCAGGATGAAGAGGATGGAGATGAGCTTTTTCCTGTCTCTGGCCCACTCCTCTTGGATTGATCTTTCATCTCTGCAGGACAACAGGAATTATACTCTCTTGTCCTTGAACGAGGTGACAAGACAGTGTAGAGTGCTGATGCTTTGCCTATGGACACACAAGAGGTGGGCCTGGACCCCAATTCTCCTGTCTCCAGCCTCAGATGAAGAGAGGCACCTTCCAACTTCTCCTCTCGGTCTTTCGTGTGGCAGAAATGCCCGTAAGATAAAGCTGGAATAAGCAGGAGACAAGAAATTGGAGGAGGGACCCAAGATGGCCACGCTCTGGGAACTAGGGCTTTACCCGAGGTCTGACAAAAGAGCCACAGGGACACTCTCGGGCCCCACGCTCTGTCCCTTAAAAACCTCTTGGCCTGGTTCTTTATTTCCAGTGCTTAAAAGCCAAGGAATTCCCCTGGTTCGGGTCCTGCCTTGACTGCTTCCAGCAGGTCTTAAGAGTTGCCCTCAACAAACTGTTTCAATTATTTGGTAGCCAGAAGGTGGAGGAACCGTACATGATCTATTTCTACAGCTTTATTTTTGCTTCTACAAAATTTGGTCCATTAAGCAAAACTTTTAGCTCCTTGAGGGCAAAGGGTGGGCTCCCGATGCCCTTTCAGAGCCATACTCAAGGGTCATGGAACGCGGTTCGGTGTTTTCCGGCAGGCTGCGGATGCCAAGCTGGGGCCAGCAACCTGGAGAGCCACTTAGCTCCTTTGGGACACTTCTACTGCCTGGGTCCTACACTCTCACAGGACCTTTTGGTGGCTGTTCCCTGCCACCCATGGGTTCCGAGGTGCTCTTTCTTCTGTTCTTCCACCGCAATGCTGTCTTGTCACTTCATAAACACAGTCCCACAAACTCCCTGGAGACAGGGAAAGTACTTCTCTGCTAGAGGCCCTGCGTCCAACATTCATGCCAAGGGGCGAGGGGAGGCAGGTGTGATTGGTGATACCCCACTAAACCAAACCACAGCTCTCCCTGACTCCAGCCCTCCTCTGCAAGTGAAAACACTCCAAACGACTCTGTTCAAAACAGTTTATTTTATTTTATTTTTTTTTTGTCAGACAAACACATTGATTTCTGGACCACAGTAGAGGATGGAAACCTTTCACAAACTTATTTATTTGAAAATACAAATATAAAATTATACTTTCCACATCTGTGATGTGAGAGACTGCCATCCACATAGTAATTTTTTACAACAGGGCTTTAAGAAAGCCACACACAAAGACCTGAAAGATGCTTGAGATATATATATATATAGATACATATATATGTATATATATAAAAAAAATACTCACTACCAAAGTTGTCATCAGTTTCATACTAAAGTATAAAAGTAAGGGTGAGGTCAGCCACAGTGCTAGGGAAAGTTTTATTTAGATACATTTATGTCCACATGAAACGCTTAGACTTGCATCCTATTACATATGGAATTTCGAGTTTACAACACACCATGAACGGCAGATTGGCTAGCCCACGCTACTCAAGAGGACACTCACAGATTCCACATGGGATGGTACAGTATGTACAGATACAGTAGCAGAGCGCCTTCTGGGGAGGCTCTGGAACGTTTGTCTCTCAGTCCCCATCCCCCTCCCCCTCGCGCCCCTGCCTCCTGGAAATGAAATCCTGTTCGAGACAATACATTCTGATTATTTGATAGCTGAGTGTTTGGATTAAGGTTGCTTCCCCAGAGGGGTGGGTTTTATTTATATTTCTTTGAGCTTTAGTTAACTTATTATTATTTTTTTGGTAAAAAACAAAAAAGAAAAAAGGAAACAAACATATTACAGTATTAAAGTATTGCTTAACATACAGCGTCTCAGTGTAGTGTCTGAGCCCAGGACTGGGCTGAGCTGACTTCTGCTTCTTTTCTGCTTAGGGTGGGGTGGGGGGGGGAGGCTGCCAGTGTCTCTTCTCAGTGTGCTTGCCTGCATCTGTCCCTCTGCTCCCACTCTGCTCTCCCCTTGCTTTTGCCTTCCTTGGAAGGTAGCTTGGCTGGTGAAGCACATCCAAGAAAAAAAATTCTCCCTTCCCCACCCACCCCCCAGCCTCCCTCTGTCCCTGCGTGCCACTCCCAACCAATAAAGAGAAGTATGAGTTAGTGTTTCTTTTGTAAACAATTTCATATGCAATATAATACAGAAAGCATGGCTGACCTTCAATAAAAAATGTAGTAAACTATATTGCTTTATTTCTGATTATGCTGCAGTGAGTGAATGGCAGAATGAAGCAGTGTGGTGGTGGTGGTGGTGGCTAAGTCCCTAGCCCTCGTTTGCACTAAAGATCAAAACAGGTTTTGTTTTTCTATTTGGAACCAAAACAAATTTTTTTCAAAGATCCCCAAATGAAAAAAGAAGGGAAAAAAAAATAAAACAAAAAAAAAAAACCAAAAAAAAACCAAAAAAAAAAAAAAACCCAAACAAACAAAAAAAAACCAAAGAAAATAAACAAAAACCCCAAACAAATAAAAAGAAAACAAAAGTAAAACAGAACACCTTTCAGGTCATTAGAACCAACAATTACCCAATGATTTTTATACTAGTCTAGTAAGATGTGTGTAACATTCACTGGCTGTGAATTGCTGTGCAGTGAAACATTAAATTGACAGCAATAGAGCCATGCTACCTTAAAGTCCAAGCTATGAGTTCAAATTAAGATGAAGGTTATGAAAGATAGAAACGCAAAGGCCTGTCGGGGCTTCGTTTGAATCAAGCCAATGAGCGACTGGGATAGAATGAGAGGCTGTTTGGTTTTCCCAATGGGTGTGAGGAAGGCCACAAACCAGGTGTGCGAAATCTCCTGGACAGGAGACCAAGAGCTCGGTCATCCCCATCAGCTCCACATCCAGGCAGAACCAGGAATGGGTCCAGGAGCTAATGCCACTCACTCTCCCCTGCGTGGGAGGAGAGGAGTTTGGGGGTCCCAGGCAGATGGATCTGGAAGCCAGAAAGTCACCCGGTGGCTATATTATGATTCCAAGGGAAAAACCATCAGCCAAGAGGGTTTCTCCCCCAGGGAAGGCGAAAGGTGGTTCCCATGTTCGCCACTGAGCTTAACTGAAACAAAGACAAGGCTGAACATCAGTGCTAACATAATTTACAAAAATCTCTCATAATGGACTTCTAGATGAGTGGGGGGACTAACGTGAACCTTAACCTAGGTAGCCACATTAAAACATGTCAGATTTCCACGAGATTTGTGCTATGGGCTACTGGGTCTCTTCAAAAGGTATTATAAACATCTAAAACATATTCACACAGATTATCAATTTCTTCTGAGCATTCTTAAAAAAATATTTTTTTCTCTTAGTAAAATCATTTTAATATACCATGCCTCCCTCTTTTAAAAAATAAATTAAAAAAATCCAGTTTTGCATATCTAGCATTAGCATTTAAGGTAGTATGGCACACCCCTTCACAGTTGGGGGGGGGCTGGGAATCTACAAAACGCCGCAATCTGCTGGCATTTGAACATCGTGAGACCTTGGGTTAGTTGAAACCACATCAGATCAGCAAAAATAAAATTAAAACCTGAAATTGAAAAAAAAAAATTAAAAGGAAAAAACTGCCCCAAAATGATTACCTTTTATAAATAAGAGAAAGTTCTATCCTTACTGGTCCTAAATCTGAATAACTATGTCTAATTTTTTAAACCTTAATTACATTATACCTATCAATATGTACTAGAAGAAAGAGGAGAAAAAAAGTCACTACACTAGTACCAGGACAGCACGCTTACAAGATAGCCATTTTATACATTATTAACAGACAGTGATCAACAAAGAGTCTTCTATGAGGTGATGGGGGATGCAGAGAAAGGCAGGGTAGTACAGTACATCACCAACATGGACAAAATAGTAATTAAATTCCCTAGTCTAGACACTGAATTTTGGGAATTTATTGTCTCTTTTTTTCTTTCTTTTTTTTTTTTTAAATAAAACTTCTATTTTGTTATTTTATTACTTGAACAAGTTTGGATATTTTAAAAGCGCCCAGCATTTTACTTAACCTGGTTGTTTGGAAATAAAAAAAAAGAAAGAAAGAAAAACAAAAAATATCTCACCAAACAACCTAACGTTTTATTGGAAAAACAAAGAACATGATTTTTTTTTTTTTAAATGTTGTTGTTTAATTAGAATTGAAAAAGGCCTTTTCTCTTTCTTTCTGAGTTAGCATTTTGGAGCCTTTTGTTTGAAGATGCATTTGCCCTACCATGTCTGTGAATGTCTACGTTAATCTACTTTGTTAGTAAAATTTATAAAAATAGGAGTGCAGCAGCTCTTTATAATAAATGTCGCATTCAGTGTCTCATACTGGCTGTGCCTTAAGTACCAAATTTATAAACGTAACAATTTAAAAAATATTAATAAAACGGCAATATCACATTTTAAAAAAGGAAAAAATATATATCCACACTACAATATGTTTTAATGCCATCTATTGAGTTGTACTTCTATAGTTGCTGTTGCCGACTTATTACCAATATTAAAAAAAAGTTAAATTAAAAAATATCCTTCATCATAAGTATTTTTCCCCAACTGAGGACCATATATTATAACAGCCAAATGTTAACATGTGCAAACAGGAAACTGTCAGTTTTTCCCACCAGTCACAGTGCAGCGATGTTTATACTTTTTATTTTTAAAATTCTGTTTACATCTACAATAAATTAAAAAAAAAAATTCTTCCATAGCCTCTCCGGTGATACTTGCAGCACTGAGGTATTAAAAAAAATATATAAACCAAAAGGTTGCTTTCCTAATTTGTAAATAGAAAGTGAATGGAGAAAAGGTTTCGTTAACGCAGGCTTATCCACTCCTGGCCCAAGGCCCCCCAGAGCTGGGGGTGGGTGGGGGGCAGGCGGGGAGAAGAGAGGCAAAGTGTCCTAGGGACCTTTGGAGGTGCTGAAATGATTGGACAATAGAAAATGATCAAATATTTAAAAATTAAGACTGAAAAAGGATGTCTCCCCACCCCTCCCCACCCAAGCCAAACAGGTGTGCTTTGAAACTTTAAATATGTTAAATATTAAAATTGTAGCTTTGTTTTTAAAAAACTTCTTGGGAAAAGCAGTTTTTCATATTTTAAATAAAAATCTAACTAGACGGTAACATTTGAAGCTGTGCACAGACGAGAGGTTAATATGCTGGTATGATGCTAATAGAGTTAGTTCTTAGGTCTATCACACAGACAAAAGGAGCTAAACAGTGTTCTAACTTTTCCCGGGGTCGTCCTGGCAGCTGGGTGTTCTCCAGTCTCAGTAACTCGCTTGGTTCACGTTCCTTTCCCTTCTCCTTCCACAGAGCATCAAACTGCCTGGGACCGACTCCCTCACAAAAATATTTGATTCTCTCTTTCTTAATAGTTTCTATGTAGTTAATGGAATTGTATTTACAACATTTCTTTTTTAGAATTCACAATTTCAAAAAACCTTATAATATCACCTCTTTCAACAGAAAAAAAGCACTTATAGAAAAGGAGGACACTCGAAACATGGTCGTCCTTACCTTATTGCCGAAAATAGATATACTTAGGTTAACAAAGAGACATCACAAAAAAGAACTGCCGTCGAGTCTGTTAATTAGCCTACTACATCTCACTTCTTATACAATGCAAAGTAGAAAGTCCACGCCCACCTCCCGCTCCACACTTCACGACTTCGCTTCCAAGTGTGCTCGAGTTCTACCTGAAAATTCATACAGTCTCAGAATTGGTACCAAAATATTGAGAGTAATATTACCATCTCAGCATCCTTTAAAAGTGAGAACACAATCAACACAAGCAAAAAAATTTTTTTTAAGAAAAAAATAATACCTTAATATAACAATTATACTATGGTTAGCTTTTAACTAGATATTAAAGCTATATGACTACTGGACTACGTCAAAATCACTACTGAATGTGATTCAAAGAGATTTAAAAGGAGAAGGGACATGAGAGCAGGGGAAGGGAAACCATCAAGAAAAACAAAAACAAAACAAAACCAAAATCATGGGTTATATATACATTTAAAAGCTGTTGTCTTATATTACAGCAGATTCATGAGATGATGAGATGTAGTCAACCCTCGATCCGAAGTGAGCCATCTCTGGTTGGGATGGGGAGTGAGGCTGGTGGGGGTCCAGGTCTGATGACATCACCTAAACAAAGGGCCACTCAGAAACTTCGCCCAGTCTTGCCTGGACATCCAGGTATGCTCTGCAGGGTGTAGCAGGTCGGGGGTGCCCGGAAGAGAACATAAAAGGTGGGGGAGGGGCAGGGGTGAGGTGGGAGGAGAAAGAAGAAGTGTTAGGCAAGTACGTGATTTATTCCAACTTTTTAACTCTCGCTTTTTATGACTACATGGGGCTCCTGAGCATGCTTGAAATGGCCTGGCTAAACAGCTTGCTGGTGGCACAGCTTGGGAATCTGACACCTAAGCCATGCCTGAGGCTGGGGAGAGGGCAGCTGTACAACTCATTTTGCTGATTTGATACAGTACTGTAGAATTTGGAGGTAATGGCAGGAAACGCGGCCAGCAAATGTGGTCATGCTGTGTTTTCGACTAGACTGGTGAAATACACATTGATCAGCAACGCTTTTTTTCTGGTTAAACTTCTGCTTTCAAAGCTACACGTTTCAAAAACTTCTGACTGTCAATAACTAAAAATGCAAATTTCCACTGAAAAGAATCATATTGCGTACCAAAGACTCAAGGCCGGGTCACTTATTAAAACATCCACAACGAATAACCAGCCTTGGTTATAGGAAATAAAAACAGGCCCAGGAGTCACAGACTTGCTAGTTGAGTCTCCCCTAACTGACTGTGAGCCAGGGCCCCTCATCTGCACTAAATATCTGATGGCACGAAAGTGTGTGTTTTGGTGCAGCCACGTGACTCAGTGGGCTCACTTAATCCATTTTGGAGGGGGATGGGTCGTTACCTCCTCTCTCTCAGTTATTTCCTCCTTTTGTGGAAACTGAGTCCTAAGGCTGCATGGAGGATGGGCTGGCAGCAGCTTTGCCCCACCCCCTACCCCATGGAGAGGCTGCAGTGGCCTTGGAGGGCATGGGCTACAAGTGGAAGCCCTAGACCACCCTTGTTTTTCAGGGGAGGAAGGGAAGGAGTGCTGGCGGCCCCAGTGGATCTGCCGCACTTGGTGGTGGTTTAAACCCCTCATCATCTGACTCCACAAAGGGCTGGTGCCAGCTTCCTCCTCCCGAGTTCTCAGATTTCTCAGTCTACTTTGGTCTCAGAGGAACCTTACTTTCCCTGGGGCCCCAAATCCAGTTTAATTAGTAGTCAGTAGCTCTCCTTCAAACTGTTAGTGGCCTCTGGCTCCGGCCAGCAATGGCTGGGTCAGTGCTCTAAGGGAAGTGGAGGCGAGGGGTGGGGAGAGTCCACACATGGTTTATTTGGTTAAGAGAGGCAGTTGCGTTAGTTAAGGTGATTCCTTAGCAGCAACGTTAGAGAAATCCAAAAGAAATTTATGGAGCTCAACTTAACTTGGTCTCCCCACTGAGCCCACTCTAGATTCCTGGCTGACCCGGGGGCCTGGTGCCCCTTGTAGAGAGTGAGCCCTCTACAAGAGAAGCGTACTACGAACTGCAAACCAAAGTAGCGAATCCATCTCCAGCCTGGCTTCTGCTACGTCCCGGCTCCCAGGATGATAGGCGCTCATGTCCTAGCTGGGATTTTCCGAGTGGGACCCATTCCCAGGCTTCTACTGTCACTCTCTTCCAAAGAGACAGACCCATGTGCCAACCCCCAAACTAATGTGCTAACACAGTACGCATTTGGCTTTCACGAGAGAATCCCTCTCACTTCCTTGTGCTCTCCCCAAGAACGACAGAGATTCATTTTCAAATGAGAATATGACAAGAAGCTCCCTCACTGACTGGCCCAACCTCCCTCTCCTCCACTCCACCCCTTCCATAGCCCCATCAAAGTGATTTAAAAAATGTTTAATTAACTGGAGCTCAGTTTAAAAGGTTAGGAAACTGGCAGGGATCCAAATCCACATTACGCAGGTGATATCGTTAATTTAATTTGCTTTTCGAGCGGTAATCTGGATAATTACTCAGTAGTTACTGGCAAAAATGTTTTCTTTTCACTGAAAGATGGAGTCTGGCTGTTCGACTGTAGGAAACCCATTGGCTGAGGCCAGGGAGCTCCGGGAAGCCGAAAGGGCCCAGCAACCCTCAACGTCAGCTCCCAGGACCCTGCGGGGAGGCCTGGCCCCCACCGCAGGCCTGGCAGAAGCCCAGTGTTCCCCTGCCTCATCCCCCTGGGATGAGGGGATGGGCACAGCACGAGATCTCCTTCCAGTTTCCCACGCTCTTGATTGTATTTCAAGACAAAGAAAGATGAGGGGAGGGGAAGATAAAGAAAAGGAATCAAAAGAACCAAATCGAGAAGAAAAAAAAAGTGGGGGTCATGATTAAAACTGGAGAAAGGGATGAGAGATTAAAAGATGGGATTTTTTTTGCCCCCCCCGCCCCCCGAAAAGGGGTCCAGAAAGAGGAGAGATGTTGATGCGACGAGATCCGGGCCCGTGCGTACTTGCATGCCCAGGGCACATACAGGTACGGACACGCCCGGCAGGGCGGAGACACATGGCAGAGAAGGTAATACCTCAGAGTGGGATGGCAACGAAAGCACCTGCTCAATGGTATCCATTTGTAAAGGCCGTTGCAATCAAAGGTCCCTAAAATTGCACAATTGTTAAGGTCATCAGCACGCTATACATGGAACAGATTGTCATATTCTGGGAAAGGAAATTATGTCTGGGGCTAGACTGTGGTTGCCAGCATGAATATGTAATTCTGAGACACCGTGCCACGAAGGGCCAGGATGATGACACCCTCTCCAGCTCCAACCCCTCCAGCCCCCACTCCCCATCCCAAGCCTGTGTTCGGACCCAGGGGAAAATCGAGAGCCAGATTCAGGGGGGTGGGTGCGTGATGGGAAAGGGAGGCTCGTGCCCCAAATGAGGGACACTGTTGCCCTGACTCCTGGAGCATAGAGATGACAGTGTCTCTGTCCACAGTCCCAACGGCTCTGGCTGCGGAGGAAGCAAGCCCGTGCAGACAAAACAAAAACCATCACAGCCCACGGGTCAAGACACCCAGGTTTTTCAAGAACAAACAGGGCCTGTGTTTCTGGGTGCTGAACATGGAAATGAGTTGTGTTCTACATGGTGACAGACGGTCTCCCAAACCGATGCAGCTCTCGGCTGAATGATAACACTCTGGATTGGGTACTACAGCTGATCCGAGGAGGTCTGACTCATCAAACTGCTGACTTAAGTGACTTTGGCTTGGGAGTAGAACTGAACAAGGACCCAAGCTGCATAGGCCAGGGCTGGCAGGAGTGTGTGTGTGCGTGTGAGAGAGATAGAGAGAATGTACGCATGTGTGAGAGATTGTGAGAAATTGTGCACGTGAGACAAAGTGTGTGTATGCACGTACGTGCGTGCGTGCGAGAGAGAATGTATGCACGTGTGAGAGATTGTGTGAGAAATTATACACGTGTGAGACTGTGCGTGTGTGCGTGTGTGTGTGTGTATGGCTCCCAAGTCCAGGGGCAGGATCTGGCCATCCTGGTGCCTCACACTGTCAGCACTGGCTTTGCTCTCCCCAGCACAGCCCTCTCCTGAGGGGGACAGGACCTGGGACAGCGGACACTCCCATCTTAGCTCAAAGCCAAACGGCCTCCAAAATGCTCAGGTTGGCTCGGGAGAAGTCGGCCGATTTTCTGTTTCCCAAATGGATGGGACAGCGAGCGAGTGGGCTCAGGCACATTCATGCTCACACACACCGGGAGGGGAAAGAACAATACAATCTGAAAACAGCATGCAAATCTGTTAAGCAAATTTCCATGGCCTGGATTAGTCAGATTATAGAACCACAGAGCATTACAAATATCAAATGCATCTGGCCTTGGAGTGGGGCACAGCTAAAGAACACGAATGGGAACTTACTTGGAACCTAAAAACTAAGAAACATTAGCAAAGGGAACCTCCTGGGGAGGACCTGCACCCCACACCACATCCCAGGCACCAGCACTGCCACTGGACCTTTGGCTGGGGGACTCGAATGACTAAGGTTGCTACTCTGAGTTGGGGGGGTCTGCAGCTGAGGTCCAGGCTCACATGACAATCTCCAGAAGGCAGAGGTCAAGATCAGGGGCTGACACTGAGGACCTACTGTGTGCCAGCAGGCGACATAACCTATTTCCATTAATTCTTAATCTTTTGACTTATTTTCCTTTTTCAGTGAGGGAGGTGATGGGTTATATAAGTGGCTCAAGGTTGCGTGGGCTGAAGATGATGGAGTGGTGCTCTGCACCTGACCTGCTCACACTGCTTCCACTCCATCACATGCCCTGGCCCACAGGTGCTCAGGTAACATCTGAACAGAAGAGCTTCAGCCCCAGGTGGCTGATGTGACGTGGATGGGGACCCACCGCCCTCTCCTCGGCTCCCAACTCTGGGCTTTTCCAGCACACTCTCCCCATAGGTCACGGGAGATGCGCAGGTAGGCGGGGGCAGGAGGGCAGGGGAGGACAGGTACTTACAGCTATGCCGTGGCCAAAGCCGGAGCCCGGCTGTGGGCTGGCTGCACTTATGTAATTCCCCACTCCGGAGTCCTGGCTGGCAGGGCCGTAGAGATCGGCGACAGGTCCTGGGCTGTTGGCCCCCGGGAAGCCTCCGGGCCGCGCCGGATTGGAGCCTGCCGGGGAAGCGGGCGCGCCAAAATTCGGTTGAGCACTGTAGCTATTCAGGACTGGTGTGCAGAGAATAGAGCTGGGTATGAGGCCAGAAGCCAGGCATGCACCGGTCATCACAAGCCAAACACTCGAGAAAAACAGCTGAGGCCCAACTTCTAACACTCAACCAAGGCCATGCGAAAACATTAGCAGGGACTCAAGAATACTCAGCCCAGGCTACTACTAAGAAGCTCGGAGCTCCAAAAATATAGAGAATAAAAAAACAATCATTCAACACACTACGGCAACCAACCGGAGGTGCTTCACTGCCCACCAAATTATCACAATAGAAATAGAGATATATATGGAAGAGAGAGAGAGAAAGAGAGAGATTTTTTTTCACATCTGAATTGATGCTCATGCAGTCTTGTCTAGATCTGGGCACGTTGAGACAGCATTCACATCCCATGCAAACTACAAAGGAACTAGTTTTAGACTACACATTGTGTTAATATTGATATTAAAACGTGACAGGAAACAAAGCAATTTGTGTCTAGGAAAAAAAATCTTTGGGGAAGGGATTTTTGATTTTTTTTTGTTTCACTTTTTCTTGTTTGTTTGCTTTTGGATCCATTAAATGACAAATTTGTTTTAAAAAAGACAAAAAAGATCTCCATTCTCCAGCCCCCCCAAACCACTTCCCCCCTCCCCACTGGCTACTCCCTCCCTTTCCACCCTTCCCATTTATGTCTCTGCATGAAAGTTGTCCAGTCCATACTGAACGTGGTCGGAGGATGGGGTATGTCATGGAAAAGAAAATCTGGGCATCTTATCGTAACCGTAATGATGGTGGCAGAGGTTCCCCTTTCGGGTGAAGAGCAGGGGATGGAGGGAGGGGATGGGGTGGGGATGGCAAATCTGGAGGCTGGGGCCGAAGCTGGGTGAATGCCAATGATATTCTACAGGACACCCACACACTCACCTCCTGCAGTAGAAGGAAAGGGGGATTTAAACTTTTTTTTTCCTTTTGTTTAAAAAAAAAAAGACAAAGAAGTATGAATGCAGAACATACTGATTGAACCAATTTATCGCTAAAGCATATCAGACCGAGATTCCTGCTTGCCGTTAGTTATCTTCAGATATAAATTCGACTGAGAAGAAGAGCTAGGAATGTACCTGCAGAGGCAGGACTTCACACCCACTGGTCCCCAGAGTGGTGGGGGGAGAAGGCAGGGGGAGGAGACATTGCCTTGGGCCCCCTCCTTAACCCTCCCCCAAATTCCATCATCTCCTCCCCAGTGAGGGCCAAAGTCTGTCAACCAGGTTAATATTGTCTCCAGTTTTCCTTAGTAGCTTAAAGGTTTTCTTTTCCAGAATGGAAAAAAAAATTTTTTTTTTACATGCAAAAAAGTACGTTCTCATTGATTTTTAAAGCTCGAGGTGAGTCTGGGGCTGGTCACTTCTGGGCTATGGCTAATGTCGAAGAACCAGACCATCTGGGCTGCACACATTTTCAGGGCTCCGAAGGACAGCTCCTCACAAGGCTCTTCTCTCTCTGCCCCCTCAGCATTTCCGTCTCCGCCCTGTGACCGCCGTACTCCCCTCTCGGCCATGCCTTGCCCGGAGTCTGTGGCTGCAGTTCCCTACTGCTGGTGGGGGTCAAAGAGCCAGACGTGGATGGTCCCTGGATGGGAAGATGGTAGTGACAATGCACAGAAGCCAGGCTGGCAGGGGACTGCGATGGGGACAAGAAGATAGATACAAAGAGAGACCACACCAAGCGGGGCTTGGCTTCTGACTCAGCAGAGGAAAGAGAAGCTGCTCCCTCAGATGCCCTCTGGGGCAGGAGGCCCCATGGTGAGGCCCCTTGGAAGGTGTAGCCAAGAAATGAATAAACTGGCTGATGAAAAGAACAGGTTAAAGAGAAAAAAAAAATCACAAAGGCTTAGAGCAAGTGAATGGCTGATTTGGGAAGGCTCTGGCAGACAAAGAGGATGAGATTTTTGAATATAGAAGATTAAGCTTGCAGATAACATTTGGCCCTTCTCACTCATGGAGGCAAATATCAAGCTGAGATGTTCAAAAGGCGGTATTATCTTGGTCTAACACACTCTTTTCCTCTGGGCTAGGGAAAATGGAGAGAGCTCAGATAGTGGACTCCGGGTTCACCCAGGCACCTGACCCGCCTCCTATAAAGTAACTAACAAGTAACCAGCCTGTTCTGTTTCAGGGAGTAGGGAGCAACAGTGGAAGATAGATTTTTTGGCTTCTTTTTCCTCTGGCTAGATGAGGATCCAGGAAGATGGTGGGCAGGGCCACCCATCTAGGGGCTGGGAATAAGGGAGGTTTCAGTATTGGCTCCTTCCAGCACAGGGAGAACCACGCAGAGACTAATCCAGCCAGTAGAAGCAGACTGGGACACAGGATGCAGCATGCCCATGGAAGGATGCTGTCCAGACATCCCCCTCCATAGGCTTACAAGACAAGAGGGCTGGTGGTATTTTGTCTTTCCCTGGCTACCTCTCCCGGTCTTATGTGCCTAGGCCTGTAGCTTAAGAGTTGGTCTGAAGGAAATTTCACAATAAGCAGCTCTTCTTCGGCCTGAATCACCCTTCCCCACTCAGTCATCTTCCCATCAAATGACACTAAAATCAGCATAGAGAAGGCACTGTATTAGAATGCAGCTTTAAAATCCCAAGTCCTATAGTATTAAATGAACTTGTTCCTCCCAATGCCTAAGCCCCAGGTCGAAGTCACCTTGCAGATATCCCCCAGCCAGGGGTGAAATAGTGGGCTGTGGGTCTCCCCAGAGGGGAAGTTGTCAGGAAAAGCAGTCCAAAGTTCAGAATGGTCCCTTTTCTTCAAGTGCATTAGTATGCATGTGTGTGTGTGTGTCTGTGTGGCGTGTGTGTGTGTGTAGGGAAGGTTCTCAGTACATATTGCTGAATAAATAAAGAGCTGAGATTTATAAGTGGGACATTATGATTCCTGTCTCAGAAGAGGACAATGTCTTGCAAATAGCTTGGCGTTTTTTGCAGCAGAAGCTGTGAGTGTTAAGTGGCCTGGACCAAGCTCTGCACCAGGCTGGTTGTTCGGGGTGCTCACTTTTCTCCATCAGCTGCCCTGGGCAGCACCCACAGCAGTGGTTTAATCCTGGACAAGCTCCTCTTCACCTCGACCCTCGTCTCCCAGCATCCTCTGTGCTTATCCATCCAGGTAGCCAGTATGTTCAGGGAGGCAGCCAGGATGTGGAGAGAGGGAGCACTGGACTTGGAGTCAGAAGACCTGAGTGTGACCCGGCCCTGACCTCGGTGTCAACCCCTTACTCACTGGAGTCCTCATATGTGAGTGCTGCCTGCCTTAGTCAGCCTGACTCTCAGTGGGCTACGGCGAGAATGAAAAAGAGTAAGCACTCTGTGATTTGTCGAGTTTAAAACAAATACACCTATTTTTGAAACAGCTGCATATGCAGAGCCCAACAAAGCAGGTACCATATGTAGATTTAGGAAAATCTGATATAGGAAAATACAGTTCGCTTGCCATACAAATCAGGAGGTGATTTACAAAAGGATCCAATTCGTCCCCTTGATGCATTTAATCATCTTGGACCTGAAGAAAGAACTCCAAGGATGGAGGCAGGAAAGCAAGGACATGAAATCTCACTGAGGCCAGAAAGAAGAAATATATTTGAGTTAAAGTGAGAGGCATTTTACATCGGCTAAAAGGAAGAATTTCTTGCCCATCAAGGGAAAAACAACAACAAAATAAACCAAAACACCCTGACTGAGGAAAGCCAGAGAATCTTATCCCTGAGACTTTAGCAAAGGTCTGTCCTTCAGGCTTAGTCCCTCACCTAGACCTCACTTAGACCCAAAGCTCTGGGCACCTTTGCCCTCGGGGTTTTAAGGCAAGCCCAGGAGATATCTACTTCTGGCTGGCACACAGTCTGAGTGTAGCTCTGCCCAGGTGGGGTCAGAAAGGGCCGGGCTGAGGGTGGAATAAGTCATGGGGAGCAGGGGAGATTGTAGAGGCAGGCAATGAGAATTAGAACAGCTTCACTGTAGGTCTAGGAGAGGCGTGGATGTCCAGGTATTTCTGTATGATCCCTAAGTGATGCCACTGGACCTGAGGCAGAAAGCTAGAGCCTAGGACTGTGAGGGGGGCCCTGCTGGGAGGGCACCTGTGGCTCTCAGGTCTGAAAAGTGGATTATAACTGATCCAGAGGAAGGAACTGTTTATAAAGTCCTTTCCAGGTGAGCTCAGCCCACATATCTGGGACAAGCCAGGATCCAGCCAAGACCCAGCTTTGGACCCAGATCCCAGTTTGGTGGGGGGGGGTTCACATTTTCCCAAAGGGCAAGGCCAGCCCTCAAGACAATCCCAGTCACCCACTGTGTGAATCATCTGTTGCTGCCAGGTTTAATCTCCGGCGGGAGGCCCTGGTGCCCTTGGCACATTTCTGGGGACAGAGCATGTGCCGCTCAGGGTGAAGCCAATGCAATGGTGGGCCTGTTCTTACTATGTCCAGTTCAGAAGGTAATGTGCTGCCAAAATAGAATTCATTACACGTGCGTCTAGGGCCTGGTAGCAGGGAGTATGGGCTGACTGGTGGCCCCCATTCCTAGCCCAGGCCCCCCGTACAGTGTAGGACCGAGAACATGAGCCTAGGTGATATTCTTTGAGACCAGGGCTCTGTTAATTCATCACATTGGATTTTAGGGTTTTTGTTTACTTTAGAGAATTTAAAGAAACTGATTGAAAGTAATGTGTAGAGGAGCTATGCTGGTAGGCTAACGCCGGAGACAAGAGGTCAGGGTCATTGTCCCCTCCAACACTCACTTCTACCATCATCTCTGTCTGCCTTGATTAAAAACTCCACAGCACATAGATCTGTCTCCCTATTAGCAAGGGACTCCTCAAGGCTGGGCGTGTGGACAAGCGGGTGGCTCTCAGGGGTCTCTTGGGACTCTATGTTCTCCAGAGCAACAGTGACTTATCTATGTTCCCCCATAATACTGGGTGCTCAATGGATGCTGGGTCCAACTGGCCGTCAAGAGTGAAGACCTGCATGGGTCCCTCTTCACGGCCAGCCACTCCTTGCTTGAAAGTTCTGAAGAATGGGAGCTGGGCAGCCAAGGGCCTTCCTGGGAACAGAGCTAGGGACCTCACTCCATAGACTTCTTTCTGTGCCCACTATAAATTAATACAGATGATCGAATGGGCAAAGTCAGCATGAAAAGATAAACTTGTTTCTGATAATGAAAGAAGAAACACTCAGCTGTGAATTATTATCGCATGTCTTGAACAGAGCGAGGGGGATTACACTCCAGCAGTGTGCCTGGCCACCACGTCCTTGGCTCCCGTTTTTTTTCTAGAGCTTAGCCTGAAGGCGGGAGAGAGAGATAGAGAGGGCCAGCAATTATGTCCAACCTGAGAGAACTGTACGACTAAATTAAAACCAAATCAGCTCAGGGACCCAAATGCAGGAACGATCAATTTTATATATAATATATTTTTTAAGCTTTGCTGAAATTCAGTCTATTTCAGAAGGGAAGGAGAAGAAATGCTTTAAAACCAGGGGGAGGATTAAGAGGGCATCAGCGATGGTTATTTCTTTTTCCCTGTCGCCATATACATACATACAAATATATTACTGAGAGGTACAAACTCAGCCTGGTATTTACAAGTCTTGACATATCCAGAGTTGCCTGGCTCATCTTAAATACTACACAGATACATGGAGAGTATTTGCTCATTCCCCGGGCTGACAGGGAAGTCAGTGTCAATGTCTTGTGTGTCGGTTATAGCAGTTGTCAGTCCTATAAGATTGCAGTTTCTGCTTGTTCTCTCAAACCTAATCTGCTTCTGACTGGCTGGTGCTGATATCCGCTGGTTAATATCAGCGTATCTCAGGTAGGGAACTGATGCACTGGAGAACCAAAGACTTGAGACTAATAATTTTGTAGAATGGTCCAAGCTTCTGGTCAAATCACACTCCCCTAAAAAAGATTAACGTCACTACTGGCTGGCTCGAAACCCCTAACATCACGTGTTAGTGGCGAACCTGGAGATTCATACCCCCCACTCAGATCAGTGAGGGGAGAAAACCCCAAATGCCCAGAGGGGGCCCATCTGAGGAGGGCTTTGTGGCTGGGACTGTATATACTTTTACGCTGAGGAACACACTCAACAGAAAACAGCTCCTTCTCTTTCCATCTTGATGCTCGTTTATTAACGGCCCTGATTTGGGTCCGTGGTTATGTCTGTCCCCTCTTCAGGAAGGACCAGGGCCAGCTGGTTGAGAAAGTGGGTTAAGGGAGGAGGGGAGTTACCCGAATTGATACCATATGCTCCTGGTATAAATTCTGGGGATGGGGCAGCCTTGAGTGGGCCTGGGCCTGGTGACCAAGGAAACCAGGCTTTCGTCATAAGGGCAAAGAAGGAACTTTCTGGAGCTATGGTGAGGTTCTTGTTTCTTCCAGACCCCAGGGGTCCTGAGGGACAGTGCTTGTTTGCATGTGTCTAAGGAAGGAAGGGGAGAGGGGCCCCAGGAAAAGAAAGGCCATGATGTGATGAGGTGAGTCACCGGGGCTTGTGCGGTTCTTGCTCTGCCAGTGTGAACTACCTGCCGGGCTGCAATAGCTTCACCGATGAAGAGACCTCAGCAGACTGCCCCAGCTCAGGCCTCAAGTCTCAAACACAAGGTGGGGTGCCTGACCCCTTCTGGAAGTGAATGGGCGTTTCAACAGCGCCTCCACCCCGAGTCTCTAAAGTACTTTAGAATTAGCAGTCCCCAACTTTTGTAGCATCAGGGACTGGTATCCTATAAGAACCCAATGCCTGGTGATCTGAGGTGGAGCTGAGGCGGTGCTAGCGCTGGGGAGCGGCTGCAGATACAAGTGAAGCTTCTCTTGTTTGCTCTGCTGCTCACCTCCCGCAGTGTGGCCCAGTTCATACGTAATAGACCACAGACTGGTACTGGTCCGCGGCCCGGGGGTTTAGGGACCCCTGCTTTAGAAGACCAGGGGAAATCAATGCTGGAGACAAATGTTTATGGTTTGGCTGAAGCAGGTGGTGTTTTAACACTCATGTCTTGCTGCCTCTTTCCTAAGTTAACTGGTTTCGGACTCCAGTCCCACACAGGTTAGAACCTGCAAGGAGCAGCAGACGGGGAGACCTACCAGAACCACCGGGACCCATGAATGCTGTATCGAGCCAGCCAGTGGCTGCGTGCACAGCCCTTGGGAGGCAGGTGTCACCTCCATCACTGCTCGGCTAGGGAGGCAGCCACCATGGGCAATGCCAGAGCCCCTGCTTCCTTAACCAGCCCTCCCCACCCTGAGGACCAGAAGGATATAAAGACAGGGAGTGTGGTGCCTGCTAATGATCCCTACTCTTTCAATCGACAGTTTGGTGGCTCCAAGTGTTTCTTGGTTTAATCCTGAGAATGCCTGACTGGGTGACTGCCTATGCCCCTGAGGCACGTCCGCCTCTCTCTCTTTTCAAAAGAGAAACCAGTTTGGATTTTTCCCACGTGTACCCAGCCACCCACTGCGCTGCTGCTCTGTGTGTGCTCACTCACTAATTCCCACCCTGCCTGCCCCTGCCGGAGGGGTCAGGTCCTTGCTTGTGTCTTGTAAGTGACTCCACTCACCACAGGCCCAGTGAACGTTTTCCGTACAACGTGCTATTGTTAAAAGAAAACACTATGACCTCTCCAAGGCCAGAACTGCATACCAGACTGGGGGCTCCCTGACGTGGGGCCATCCTGCTCCATGAGAGAGGGGACTGCCTCTCTCCTGAGGACCAGACCAGCCTCCTTGGCCACGTCCTGGAGAACAAGGCTGAGCATGCAGCATCGCTGGGGTCAGGGTGAGATGGAGGGAGCACTGCTAGAAAGGAAGCCCTCCCAAGCCTAAGTCCTCACGGGGACCAGAAAATGCAGCCACAGGGTTGATCTCAGTCCTGAAAGACCACTGCATTCTGCTGAGGGCAGTGCTGTGGGGCGCTGGGGCATCCTAAGATCCATCAGTATTTACTGCCCAATCACGCTGAATGGACACTCACTGCCTGGGGCTCCAGTAGGGTGGAGAGGATGCCCAAAGGGCAGTCCCTCGAGGACCTGTAGAAAAGGCTTTCCACTTGAGCAGCCTGTCTTTAATGATTATAAAGGCACTGGAGTTTAATCCATTTTTGATGTAAGCGCTAATAGCTCTGTGTCCTTGAAGTTCAAAGCGGGCACATACATGTCACTAATTAGCTAAGCACGGAGCCATTCAGCTCCCTCTCATGTTCCTAATTAGGTCTTTAATAACAAACAAACTCGACCTTACCAAAAGGCCCCCATTTGTCAGACAGTCAAGGAGGGCGGCTGCTTCCCTGTTTATGGTTGCTCCGGGCTGCTGGTCCTATGCATATATGCTTTTAATCTCAGTCAGGAGAGGCTTGTTCTAGAGGGACGCAGGAGAATCCGTCCATGAAGACAAAGACCTGTTCCGCCCTCCTGGGAGGGTGGACTTCCTGGCCCTGCTGGACACTTCGAGGCGAAGGATCTAGACTAGCTCTCCTGCTATTAGAGGGGGTTGGGCGGAGCTGCCTGACTTGGCTTTGTTGATCTCTTTCTGAGGTAGGGGTGTTGGTGACAAAATCAGAGATGGTGTGAGGCTCTATATCTGGCAAGAACCTGGTGGTACTTGAGTCCATGGCTACACACTGGACTCTCCTGGGGAGCTTTAATTACTGCCGAGGCCTGGGGCCCACCCTGGTAGATTCTGATCTGGTGGGTCTGCAGTGTGGCCTGGACAATAGGAATTTAAAAAACTCCCCAGGAGATTCTAACACGTAGCAAAATTCAAGAACCACTGCGCTGGCCCTGGTCTCAGAGCTGATTTGCTCATCAACAGCAGCTATTAGCAGGTCCACCTTTATTAATGAATATCATCCAGAGAGCCAAACCCTATGAAGTTTTAATCAACCACATCCGAGGTCAGAAATCTGACTATAGGGTTTGTTTTTTTTTTTAAACCGATATACAATTCTGAAAATATTTCTATCCCTCTCACTGCTTTCATGCATTAAAAAAGTGCAAGACTGACTGTCTTCACATGTATCCCCACCAAGTTACCGCATCCCTGGCTACCTCTCCAGTCACTGACACTGTCACTTCCAGTGACAAGGGACTGAGAACTTTGGAAACAGAAGCAATACTGAGCTACAGAGCTGAACAGTCCCCAAGGACTCTCTAGTCTGAAATCCTTTGCCCAAGAATCACCCAGCCTGCTGAAGGCAGAAGCAAGACTGGAACCAAGTCTTCGGATTCTCTGCTCTTCCTTCTATGCTCTTATTCTCTCTCTCTTTTTTTCTCCTTTAAGCTGTTTATCATTCTTATCTGATTAAGCCACGAGGCGCCCCTCCCGCTAGGAAGGGTAGGGATGGAAGCCTCTGGGCCGTTTCTATCCCCAAGACCAGGCAGAGGAAGCTGAGTTGCCAATCGCCCAACACCCTGTAACCTTCCAGTAAGTTATTTCCAAGCCTCATTTGTTTCTCTTCAAGCCAGGTGGGAGGGGAGACCTTGACATCTTGGGAACTACCTCAGTGGAAGGCTTAAAGACTACTTTACGGAGCTGAACAATCTAGACCCACGAAAGTCAAATAATCTGGCCAAGAATACATAGCAAAACAGGACTAGGGGTTTCCTCCAACATCGGCTCATCTTTTCTGATTTTGCTGCTCTGTTTCTGGTCTTTTCTCTGGAGGCTGGGCTAACACTGCCAGACCCTCCTCCTGGGTCAGTGCCTAACTGACCTCTGACTCCAGGGCATCTTGTGTGACTGTGAGGCTGAGCCTCTCTTTTTCCCTCGCAAGGCTTAAAAAACCAACCCTCTGCAGGTTACTTTCAGAAAGAGGGAGGAAAGCGGGGCTGGGCAGCCTTTGCCTCCCACAGTGGGCTCTACCACAGGCACACAGGTTTGCATTAATTGTTTACCATAGACCTGGACAGACCATTTTATTAATATTAATAAGTAACCAGGAACAAAGGGCTCCTTTATTTTTAGCTTTCTCTAATTGCCTAGTAATTACTCATCTACAAAACAAATGAGTCCCTGCTCCCGGTTGCCATGGTACCAGGAGCCCAGCCTTTCTGAAGAATTGATTGGCCAAGGAGCCCACTGCTCCTGCCTCCGGCCCCACCCTTCCCCAGCCATTGGCCCAAAGCAAAGCCCCAGCAACTGGGCGGCCAATCCCCTCCCAGCTCTAGGGCTGGGCTGTGCTTCCCAGTGACCTTTCAGATTCAAGTCCTCACAGCTCACAGGAAGGGATGCTGACATCCCTAAGGAGATGGTCTGTCCTGCCCAAAGAGGCCCTCCCTTCCTCCATTACCTAATTTCTTTTTTTGGGCAGTGGCTAACTTCCTTCAGTCTTGTTTCAGCTAAAGCTCCTTTCAAATAATTACCTTCAGGCTGGCTTCCTCATACCCTACCATACCTCCTCTGGGCCTCCTTTGTCTGCCTTTGGTCTGAAAGGATTCAGGGACCAGAAGTCAGATCAGAAATGTCAGCCAAAGCCACACAGAACCATGACTTTAAGTCTGCAACAGCAGAAGCGGTGCAAAAAATACATATAATGCCTCTTGAGGCCGCCTGTAAATAATTTTGGGTTCTCTCCTTCCCCCAAAGACACGGAGAACTGAGTTGATGGCAGCAGTGGTTGTTTTGTTGAGTGTATGTTTTAAAGATGCAGAGCTTTGCTCAGGCATTGTGGGGCTCGTATGGTACAGCCTCCGTGGACAGTGGCTGAGAGCTCAGATCTGACGAGATGACTCAGGCTCAAATCCTGTCTCTGCCATCCCAGACAAACGAACTTAGCTGGTTCTGTCCTTTTAAGTTTTAAAATCTTTAAAATGGGAATGATGGTGCCCTTCATAGGGTTATGAGAATTAAATGGGATAAGGCAGGTGGGCTTGGCACAGTACTTGGCTTACTCATAAATACGTGAGTTATTAACATATTACTATTATCATTATTTTATTAAAATTGGCTGGGAAGTATTTCTAGCATTCTATCAATCACTTGTAAGATCCCTCCCTTACATAATCTCTCAGGTGGATATGTATTTTGAGATGCTGGCAGGACCCCTCCCATCCATGCTACAGAATGCTATAGAGTGGATTTCATCATGGCTGTCTTATCCTGAGAGGTCTAATTCCAGTAGCCGATCGCAGCTGTTTGAAAGCATTATTTGCCCACCTCCTGGGCTACAGGATCCCAAACTAGAAAGGGGAGACTTTTTTTTTTTTTAAATTTTAGTTAGTATCCAGGAACGAAGGGCCCCATTATTTTCTGTTTTATCTAACTGCATAGTAATTACTTATCTATATTAAGAATGAGGCTGACTTTGTCTCCTAGAGGATTGATGGTTTACACTGTTGAAGAAGGAAGACACTATTCTGAGATACAGGTAGAACATCTTCCAAAGACTCAAGACCCACCTTTCATTCAGGAGAACTCATCAATCAGGAAGAAGACCAAGGACACAAGATCGTGTTGAGGAGCTAGAGCAACCAGGGCGTGCCCAGGTAGGGTTAATCAGGTGTGGCTTCCTGGCAGCCTGAGCCAGATTTTAACAAAGGCAGCAAAGACAAACACAGAGGGAAATGGACTGGCAGAAATAATAGGCAGTGGCTGCCATGAGGGCACAGAAGTGGGAACCAATAGCCCCAAGCAGAAAATAGGCAACAACCTGTTGGCAAAGCAAAGGTGAGTCACAGGGAACCAAGATGGAGCTCGGTGATAGAATGCCCTCCAGTGTTGCCTCCTTGCCGCCTTGCTCCCTTCCCTTTAGGCTCCAGGTCACAAACCCAGCCCCAGCTCTGGGGATTAGGGGTCAGGCTGTGCTCTGTGGGGTCACCGCCAGATTGATCTTCTTTAGCTGGTTCTGTCCTTACCAAGCTCCATCGTCATGAAGAATGTGAACCTCTCTTTCCCACGAATGTGATTATGCCAAACCTGGCTTTCGATTATGCCAAACCTGGTCTCCCGGAATCTAGCCTGTCCCTACCTCTTCAAGCCTATGCCCCCTCTGTCACCCAACCACTGGCTTGCTCCTCCCATTGCTGACCTTTTATCCAAGTTTCCTCACCTAGAATGTTCTCTTGCCTCCCAATCCAAATCTTTCAAGTCCCACTTCAAGTCTTGCCTCCCATCCAGGCTTCCTCCCTGCTGAGGGTTCTCTGACGGTGCAGGAGTCCAGTCTTGCTGAAGACCAGTTCTAATGTGGGGTGTGTGCTGTGCTCTCCCCAAAAGACTGAGGCCTTGTCGAAGACATGAACCATGTCCCGTGATTCTGCATCCCATCCCGCTCCCCAGAGCATGATGTCGAGCCCAGAATTAAACAACTAATGGGTGAGGCAAAAGGCCTGCAGCATCTTTCCGGGCAGTCAGTCATATGTAAACATTTATGGAGTATTTACAATGTACGTGAATTATCTGTCACACGTCCTCCTGCCTTCAGTCTCATCTCTCTACTCTACCCTGGACGCTGCTGTCAAGGCTTGTCTAACATCCAAATCTGATGTCACGTCCTGGGTTTCAGGCCTTTTCAAGGCTCACTTGATTGACTGCACATGAATCAAGGCTCCTTAGCATGGCACCAGGTTCTCCTGCTCGGGCTCCGCCTGGCTCTCCAGCTTTATCTGCTGCTCCCCATCCCCCCAGCCCTAATTGCATTTTATTCTGCAGCCAGGGTGAACTTGAACAGAAGGGCTTCAAGTTCACTCTACTATTCTGGGTTCCGGTGGCTTTGTACATGCTGTTCCCCCTGGTCCCCCGGGGAGTTCCTATTTATCTTTCAGAAATAGAAACGCTCCCTTGTGAAACCTTCCCTGACTTCCCAGATGAAGCTAATCACTTCCTCTTTTGTGCTCCTTCTGTTTTCTGGGCTTATGGCATCATGTTTGGGTACCTGTTAGTCTCCACGCTAGGCTGGGAGGCCCTGGAGGGCAGGGATTGTGCTCTGTGCTATCTATGAACTTCCACGGGCAGTGGTGGGCATTCGCTACTTATCTACCCAGCATCATTCTCACCTTCTCCCTCTTGTCAGCACCAGATTTTCCTTTGGAAATCCATCCTTCTCTCACTGTGTTGAGAGCTATTCCGTTTAGAGGGGGATGGAGCTCATCCTCAGTAATTAGTGCTTGTAACCCAGGCCTTAGCCAAGCAGCTAGATTTTCTGCTAGAATTCTGGACCATCTGACCCCGTCCCCCACTTCTAGACAAGGTGGCGTGAAGCATTTTGCCACCACAAGAAATCCAACACAAAGACAATATTGAAACAAGAAGGAGGGCAGAGCTCGAAGAACTATAGACAAAGAGCCCTGCATAACCCACACATAAAGTCGACTCTTCTATGGAGCTTCCAAGATGTCAGGCAATAAATCCCCCGTCATATTTAACCACGCTGGGCCGGGTTTCTGATACAGCCCAAAGTACTCTGACCCAAAGCCGAGGACACTGCCTGCCACATATTATAATAATTACTGTTGTTATACACATAACAAATATGTGCTGAAATAAACTCCACGGCAAATGTGCCCTGGGCCCAGTTCTGAAATCTTGTCTGAAAGTTGGACTGTGAGATCTTGGAGCCTAAGTCCTCGGTGGACACAGCACTGGCTGCAGAGGCTGCTGGGCTGTCCCAGCGTGCCGTGCATTGCTGTGTGTGCACGGGGTCCAGGCAGCAGGTGGGGACTGCATGGACACACATGGCCACTCTAGAGCTACTGAAAGGAGGCCAAAGACCAGGATTCAAGTCCAGGGTCCTTCACCTTTGATCAAAGCCTTGCTCCCCAGGTAACCTGTTGTATGACTTTGAATAAGTCATGTAAACTGTTCTGTAGCCCAGATTTCTAGTAAAAACAAACATGCAAAACCAGGCAAAAAACTTCTGTCTTCTGGCCTGTCTCACGAGATATTTGCAGTCACAGACATGACAGCCTAAGCTCTGCAGAAACATAAGGAACTCGGTGCACTCAGGCAAGTGCTCCTTTGACGATTTTCACCAACATGAAGGTTTCACCAGCTTTTGGGGCTCCCCAGACCCTGCAGTGCTGCCATCCAGCCCAGGGAGGGCATCCTCTGTCTCTCTGGATTGTGTCCTACATGCTCTTATGGAGCTTTCAAAGGTACCACTACACATTCCAGCCCTCCTCCTGAGCCAGCACGGCCGCGGGGGGCCCAGCAGCTCAGAGGGCAGACACGAATGTTGTCACCCACTGAAAATAATTACACTGATTTAAAAGACCATTAACATTCCCCCATGCCATTCACCTTGGGATTAACTTATATACTTAGGTCTGGGCTTCAAGGCTAGTCACTAATTGTACTAGAGTTGATTTATCAAGTGCATGGTATTTCTATTACAAAATTATTGATTAGAGTTGATGTA
The DNA here is from genome assembly GCF_902729225.1 of Pteropus medius. Classification (NCBI taxonomy): domain Eukaryota; kingdom Metazoa; phylum Chordata; class Mammalia; order Chiroptera; family Pteropodidae; genus Pteropus; species Pteropus medius. Next base: position 3,871,050 of record NW_024349799.1, on the reverse strand, counting down.
TTTTATCCTCAACAGGGTTGGTCCAAAAGCCCTTAGAAAATGAATGAAGCTGAGGTCAGCGGGAAGGCAGCTCTGCACATTTAAATTCACCGGAGTTACTGAAATCCAATGTTAGACTCTTTATGGGCAAAGTCCTGGCTCTCTTAGAAATAAAGATTTTAATGACAAACTGAGAGACAACACCCACCCCCAGAACACAGGCAGTGGACTGGGAGATGCACGTTCAGGGATTATTTTTCAGGTAAGCCTGGCTGGTTGCAGGTCCTAACAGGTCACAGATCTGCTCTCCCTCTGGGCTACTGCACTGGCTCTACTCCATGGCCGAAGATGTGGCTCTATCCCAGCAAGAGGGTGTCCCCATGACCCTACCCACAGATGATCCACCTTGGGGTCACAGCCCCCAGAGAATGTGTGCTGCTAGTATGAAGGAGGCTGGGAGCAAAGCGGAGATGGTCGCACAGTGCCCTCCCCTTCCTGGACAATGGATCCTGCTGATGGAGGCGCAAGAAGGCCATCTTCAGAAATGAAGGCGGCCCATTGATCCATTTTCCTGTCTTCAGTGAAGCCGACAGTGCCAAAAACAACACCTCATGGGAAATAGGGGCTCTCGGGGGGAGGGATCTTCATTCTCAGATCACCGAAGGCAAGAAGCGTTAACTGTCCTTATATTCCTTGGTGCCTGGCACAAAGTAAACCTCCAGTACACGCTTGTTGAAAGCCACATTTGGGAACCCTAAAGCTTATGCTGCAACACGATCACTCATGCCCCTTAGTCCTTAACACACATAAGGCAGTGGATGTCCCTGGGGACATGGAAACCATCCTGAGTCTGGTGGGACAAGCATGCCTCCTTCATGAGATCTACTTTTTTCCCCGAAGTTTTCTTTTATGGTTCAAGTTAAACTATTTATTCTATCCCCTGATCTAGATTTTACTTTTGCTCATTTTACCTGTAGGAATGGAAACTCTTAGGATGTCCAGCCACAGGGCAGCAAAGTCAATTTCTTAGCAAAACCAGACCTAAGATTTAGGCCAATGGGGAAGGGGGGCGGGATTTTCTGCTTTCTCTGCCTTCTGTCTCCATCCTTTTCTCCTGCTCCCCAGCCCCGGTGAATCTGCAGCTTCAGCAGTCTGGAAGCCTCACAGTTCCAAATATTTCCGTCTGCCCACTCCCCTCTCAACACTCCCAGTGATGGCCAAGCCTGAAGGACGGCACCTTCTAGACGTCCCTTCCTGGGTCTTGGGGCCGTCACTCTGTCCGGTGGCTGACTGGCTGCTCACATCTAACCCTTTTTGACCCCAACAGTGCCAGACTTCCACAGCACACTTCTGTCCATGAAGCTACCATTTCGCTCCGTCACTTCATACTCTTTTGGGGACTTCATGGACTCTGTGACTTCCTGGGCTTCTGTCTCCCATGATAGATTAGGGACATCTCCAAAAGCTCTAAGAGCCCCTGAGCTGAGGGCAAAGGCAGCAGGACTGTCATGTCTTCCTGGGGAGTTGGAGGAAAACTGTGGCCTCTGCTTTGACTGTTACAGCAACTGCCTTTCCCTCCCCATGAAGCTGTGCCAGTAATCTCCATGCTAGGAATGTCATCACCCTCACCCACTCGCCCCCACCCCTTGGAGAGCTCATCTAAAGGCTTCTCCTTCACCTTCACCGACCGTGAGAACCAACGCCGACCTTCACTAGGACCAAAGGCATTCCCCATCTGCAGACTGAAGATCTTAGGATCTTAATCCCTGTCGCTATCGTATCTCATTCCCTCTCCACTTCTGGGAGGAGACCACATAGGCAGGGCTGCCCCTTGGACCTGTACCCTTACAGGGCTGAATGTGAGCTGGCAAAGGACTCAAAGAGTAGAGGACTTGGAGGAGCCTTGCTGGTAACCCCTGAGAAATAAGAAAAGATGTGTTCTGTTCAAGAACCATATGAGGAAGACAAGAACAAGGAAGAACTTTAAGACTCCTTCCAATCCTGGTTCCATGCTCTTTCACTATAGTTGGACACTACTGACAGAGGTCTCAATTAGGGAAGCTAGAGCTGAGGGTGGTGACTCAGTTCTGGACCTGGGGGAGCAGGGAGTGTGAGGGGAGGTGGTGGTGGCTGATGGCGAGAACATGGATCCAAGCCCCTTGGCAACATTGAAATTATGGAGTCCCTTCTCTTCCTGGTCCCCCACGCTATCCTTCAGACAGCCGTGCCGTACCGAGCTGTCGGGAGACCCTGTAATATCAACTCAACAATGCATGTTCTACAACTACAGCTACAGCTACCAGTACATCTACTACAGTGCATGCATTTAGTTCAGTCCCACAGATACATACAATCTAAGAACAGGCAGGGAGGTGTGAAATGTTTTACTGGACAACAGGTGTTTTGGAGTTGTAACTAATAAAAAAAAAATCGAAAACGAAAGTACAAAAAAAAGACATTTCTCGAGAGTTGGATATGAGTTTGTTTCTTGAACTGTTTCATCTGAACAAGCAAAAACATGCAAACCAGCTGGTACTAACAGGAAGCTGGACACTGAGAGAGGATTAATAGGTGTGGACAAACCTTCCCGCTGAGCGTGCTCAGAAGAGTGTTTGAGAGGAGGTGTGCAGATCCTAGTGTAAGAGAGGCGGGAAAGTATGCCTCAGAGACACTCTCACCGCAGCCCCAACCAAGCAAGAGAAAAGACAACAGAAACGTGACTCTCACACTCACCACCACCGTCAGGAGCTCATGTTACTACATTGGAATAAAGCTGGCAAGTATAAAGTACAGTAAGGGGTCCTGGCTGAGGCCGGAGATGGGTTGAGGGAGGGGCGGGGACTCAGAAGCTCTAAGATTGATACACGGACCCACCCGTAATGTCACCCAGAAATAAAATAGCCTGAAAATCCGAACTATGTCCCTCACCTGTGGGGATGGGGGCGGGGGGTGGGGGGCAGCTGTTCCCCAAATGGGATTGAGGTTTGGGTGGGACATGATGGGGCCATTGGAACTGAATGAATACGATCAAAATAAACAAACAAACTCTCGACTGAGCACAAGAAAAGATGACATTTCAAACTACCAGGTGAAGGTAAAAGAAAAGTGACCACTGATAGTGAAGTTATCTAGGAGTCGGCAGGGACCTTCCTGGTAGGGTCGCCTGAGCCCTGCTCACCTCAGGTCCTGGCTGAATTAGGAAAAGGTGTGCAGGCTGGCCCAGAGGAGCTGGCTGAGGTGGGAGCAGAGCTCAAGGCCCCCTGGACCTCCTACCCTGACACCGTAGCCCTCACAAATACAAGTTGCCAACCTGAGCAAAAGAGAAGCTGTTTCCCACCCCACGGCCCTCAGCAAGTGCTTCAGCCTCAGGAAGCTCCCCCAGTACATCATAGTGAAAGAAAAAAACCCCAAGCAAAACTGTGGAGCTAGACAAAAATGAAAGGGAAAAAAAAGGGCCTTCTATACGATGCCTGATCCCTAAGCCAAGCCTGAGAGCCCCGGAGCAGAGGCTGCATTTCTCACTGTTTGAGTCATTTGCCAGGTCCAGCACGGTACCAAGCTCAGGTTGGTACTCCACAGATTCTCCCTGAACCAGCTCCTCCTATAAGGGAATGCATCTGAACTTGTGACTCCCTCCAATGGCTGAGGCTGCCGGTTCTGTCTGGGGAGGCTGAAGGAGCACCCCTATTCCCTGGGAAGGAGCTGGGGTGGGGGTGCAGGGTTGCAGGAACGGGTGAAGGTAGAACCCGACAATTCGTCCTCAGTGAGCCTGTGCTGGCCTGGGCCGATGCACAGACCCCAACAAGTCTGTGTGGCCCTCTCACGTCCATGCCAAAGAGCCACCGAGGAGCCACTACAGACAGGTAAATAACTGGCCATCCTGCCAGGCTCGGAGTCCAGATCATTTTCTAAGAGAAGGAGAGGACAGTCCTTACAGGCCAAAATGTACTAAAAGAAAGAAAGGTAGAGATCTGCCTTCCCCAACCTTGTAACCCTGCTCTAGGTCCAAAGGAGGGTGGGGGCAGGGGCCACCCTGTCTACATGCAGGCAGGTGTCTCCCACCTGAGCCGTGTTCTGACTTTGGCAGACACAGTCTAGTCATCGCCCTTGGGCACATCCCGAGCCCCTGACCCCAGGCAGAACTGTCGGGTGCCTGTCGCTTCCCGGCTGAGCCTGCACCCTGCGGGGCGGGCACCTCGGAGTTGAGGATTTACTCCTTGCACTAACCAGGCTGGTGTGGGGCAGGTGGTCTGGGTGCACACTCCTGAATAGAATTCACTAACAGTGCAGCGATGAGCATGGCTGACCTAGAATGACCTGTGGGAGACCTTGCTCCCGATGGAAATGGCTACAAATAAAACACCACTGATCCTGAAAAAAAAAGTGTGGTTGGAGATGGCTCTGACCTTAGGGGTTAGAAGTTAGAGGGGATGGGTGGGACCCCCGCCTGGCTCTGGGGGTCTGTGAGAGGGTGGGGGTGGCGGAAGGGGGCATAGACCATGGGGAGACCACTCTCAGACTCACAAAGAACCCCATGCTGCCCTTTAAACTTGCCATGAAGTCAAGGAGAGTGGGGTGGGGAGAGAGGCAGGGTTAATTTCGGGTTAAAGTTTAGTTTCATAATCCAAGTCATAATAAGAAAGAAACCGAATGGAGAAAACAAAACCAACAACACTCAAAAATCTCAAGAGTTTTCTTTTTCATAGTCCCCCCACCAGGCACAGGTAGGACAGAGGCTCATTTATAGCTATACCAAAAAGCACTCAAGTTAAAAAAACCAGATGGAACAGGGAGACACGAGGCAGCTGTGCACCCCGCCCCCAGGGCAAGGGGGACCAAGGGACACTGGCCAGAGGCGTCTGGAGGCCGCTAGGGCAGGTGGATGCTGAGCAAGGACACCCAGCTCTCCAGAGCTGCCTGCCGGTCTACCCCTACTGCCCCTCGCAGCCCCCCGAGAATTCTCTGGCCCCTCCAAAGAAATCCCCAGTGGGTGATTCACGGGAGTGGATCCTTTGTAGCTCGAGGCAGTGCCAGTTTGCATGGAACGGATTTTTACTGACGTTTCTAATGGGCCTCGCTGTGCCAGTTTCTTGTCACCGAGGGTTTGGGTTTTGGCATTTGCCCTCTGGGCTTTTAATGCCCCATTTCCTGGTATCCTCACCAGCACCTCTCCCCCTTCCCCCTTCTCAGAGCCCTGTTAATCAAACTTATGGCTCCCCTGGGTGCTCCAGCATCCTGTCCATGGTGCGTGGGGTGAAAGTGGCAAATCACGGCTTAGGAGGGGCAGGGGTCTCCTGGTGGCCAACGGGGAGGTGGAAGGAGGCCAGGAGGCCTCCCCGGGAGCCCGGCACGCAGCAGAAGCCCTGCTTATTCAGAAAGGCAGTGAGCATCTGGAGGAGAGGGACTAAAGGTCCTGGGGACTGCAGCCTGGACATGCCCCAGCTCCCCCTGGCCCTCCCAGGGCCACTGGGAAAATGTTCCCACATCGCTCGAGGGGTTCCAGACCTGAAGGGTGAGAGTTGGAGACCAACGGACATGGGCAACCTCATGGGAGAGAAATCCTGCCTCCCCTGGCAGCCGAGTCCAGGAGCAATCTGGTCTCTGGTAAGAGTGTCTGGGATGCAGTGAGGGCTTCGGGAAACTGCAGCTCATTCACTGAGGTCAGGGCTGGCCCCACTTGCGGTCTTCAGGAGCGGGGCGTTTAGCCGGATCAGCAAGCCCAGCTACAGGGGCAGCAGGACCTGAGAGGGGCTGGTTGCCCCACAGCTGGGAACACGTGGATGGATTCTGAGCTTCCCTCTTATAACCCAGACCTTCTCCGGCTGTGCCAGAGACTGGAGCAAGGGACCCTTGTGAACCAGTCAAAACCAGGAAAGGCAATGACCACAGGTGCCCTGAAGCCGGCTGACAGGCGAAGGGGCCGTCCAAAGTCAAAAAGAAATTCATTTTTCTTTTTTCAATGACAGAATAATAATCTACCTTTGGTCTGCAGTCCCGTGACTGACCCTGGCAGGGAGGTGCCCTGGGTGGCAGGGCCTGGCCCTCGCCCCCCCGTCCCCACCCTCCGGGCTGTGGTGAGAGCAGGGGACAGATGCAGCCACACAGATCCAACAGGGCTTTTACGCCCCTGCACACTGGGGCATGCCTGGGAGCCGCCTGTCCCAAACACCTTCCTACCTGATCCTCTTGCTGCCGCCACAGCTGCTGCCGCCACTGGTCCGTAAGCTGCTGCCGGAAAGCCTGGCGGAGAGAAGGGGGCCGGAGTCAAGGGGGGGTCCTGGGAAGGGCCACAGGCCACACTCCCCACCCCTCCACACAACGGACAGGGGCGGGAAGGCATCTCCGCGCGTCAGCTTTTAGGAGGGACACAGATCAGTGGCTCTCGGGCTTCTGGAAGGCATAGCATCTTTAGGTGTGTTTGATTCTCACCCATTTGTCACCCTGGAAACTGGTTCTAGAAGGCATACCAAAATATCCAAGAGGATTTAGAGGAACTTCTCTTGAGAGCACGGTGAGCTCCTTGTTCCCCTTGTACCGACAGCAGGTAATTCCCCAGGACTTGCCCAGAGCAGGACTAAATATGGCTAGGTCACCTGTAGGGAGCAGTCAGCTCTGAGTCACGGGCAGGAGGCCCTTGGGATGCAACAGGCACAAGAACAGGCATCTTGGCAAGGAGATGGCTTAACTCTAGCTGTTCTCCAAAGGCTCTGCAGGTTTGCTCGGCTGTCTTAACGCCAGACTCTGTCACGTCAGCAGTGTCATTGCCCCGAGCCTGTGGGTGAAACATTCTGGGGGTCCACTGCATGTGCATGAAGCCAGCTGTGGGAGGGAGCATGGGGCTTCGGGGGCCTACGTGGGATGAGTGCTGCGACCTTGTTTTCTCTCTCTGTGTTTCAACCTCCCGAGGCACAGTGATGGGGATTCATCAGATCTGGCTCTTGTGTGTTGACTGTCCCGATCAAGCCGGCACTGAAGGGTCTCCTAGGGGGTCTCAATCAAGTCCTTGTGCTAGCTAATAATACACCAGGCAGCAAGGCTGTCCCAGGAATGAGACTAAAAGTCAAAAGGACAAGGTGACCCATTGTGGCTACAGAAATGTCCAGGTGAAGGAAAAGGTGGGTGAGTCCCCTCCCCTGGGCTTCCGTGACCACTAGAATGGGCCCACTCTGCCACGCACTGGGACACACAGAGATACACTCCCACACACATGAAACACCCTCTGCCATCCAAGCGGACAGCTGCAGGCCTGATCCCAGGACCCATTTCCAATGGCTGTGGTTTTAATGATGTGCCGGAAGCCAGCCGTGAGCAGCGAACAGCCCCGCTGAGCTGCTCGGCTTTAGCCACTGAGCCTTCCCCAAAAGGCAAAGGACAGAGGGGGAAGACATGCGACAGGAAGGGCAGGGAACAGGGGAGGAAAGGAAGAAGAGCCATCCCCAAACAGCGAACTAGAAGCCCACTAAACTCTAAGACTATCGTCCTAGCTACACGGAACTACTGGGGCGGAAAGAAGTTCAAAAGGGAACGAGCTACTCTAAGAAGGTCAGGCTAAGCTACTTAAAATGCCAATGAAAAGAGACATACTTGCATTTAAATATGGTAATAGGGCTGTTGAAGGGGGAAAAAGAAAGATCCAGGTGAAATAAATGTACACGGTGGACCCTGGCTGCTGGAATGGGTCTCCCAGCTCCCATGAAGACCACGCGTACACGCCTGGAGGCTGCTCCCTCCCCCTGCTGGACACCAAGGAAGGGACTCCCCCACCATGTCCTCTCCCCATTTCTTCCAGGCAGGATCTAGATTTCTGAAGATGTGGGCATTGGCGAAATGTGCTGAAGGAAAATAAGGAAGAAGTCAAGTTATTTCTCCCTGTCCCCCACTCTCAGTACGCCAGGCTCCTTGCAGGCGCAGAGCAAAGCCCAGGGGACTCTGAAGGAGGAGGACGCAAGCAGAGAGAAGGAAGGTCCGGTCATTCCGTTACGCTCTCTCACCGTTTCCTTGAAGCGGGTTTCCTTGGAAGCGTGGCAAAGCGAGGACGGTGGTGGGAAGGTAGAAGGGAGAGAACTGGGGGATGGAGGGTTAGTCAATAAAAAGACTTTTTAACAAAAGGTCTATTTTCTAAAGTTGAGCAGCATTTTGGACAAAAAGTCCGAGAGAAAGAGGAAGGGGAAAAAAAAAACTTATTCAAGAAAGGAAATCCATTATCCTTAATCTCAGATAAAGGCTCCTGCTGGATACTGAGCATCAGACGTTGCTAAGGGCTGGAGTTTAATCTCAACCATCAAAACCGGGCTAAATGGAGTGACAGGTGTGAGAAGAAGGGCTGGGGGAGGAGAGCCATCCAGTCTGCCCCTTACAGCGACAGAGCCCACAGCCCTCACAGTGCAGCTCCCCGGTCGCTCCCCCTACAATGCATCTGTGCCTAACAGGGCCACAGTCCCCAACCAGCCTGTTCCACTTCCCCAGCTGTCTCTCCTCCTCCTCCTGCCTTATTAGGCCATCCAGCCTCACTTGCCACCCCAAGTGTGTTTTCCAGATGACCTGGCAGAGAAGCCCCAGATGCTATTTCCAGGGCCAGAGGGCTCTCTTTGGTGGCTGGGCTTGTGGAGGGGTGGGCATTACAGATCCAGGAAAGGGGTGTGTGTTTGTGTTTGTGTGTGTGGTGGGGTGGGGTGACGTGGGGCTAAGCCCAACCGGGGGATGTCAGAAGCCAAAGAAGCGTCATGACCCGAAAGCTGTCCTGATGGAGTGCAGCCTATTGCCAGGACAGCGGGAGGGACCTGAGGACCTGAGGAGGCCTCAGCACGTCGACCTGCTGGAACTGCACCTTCCTTGGACCTAGATGAGCAGGGAGTGCAGGGAGGAGGAGCCTTGCAGATTGGCCTTGTGGTCCTGTTGTCAGCGTTTCTCCCCAGGCCCTGAGGAGTCAGGGGTCACCTATGGCTAACTACTTCCCTGGGAAACCGCTCGTATTTTTGAAGGAATGGGAGTCTGGGCTGCCGAGAACTGCCCTGGCAGGGGGTTTTCGGGGGAAGACTGCAGGGAATTAAGCAGAAGGTCTGCAGGGCTCAGGGCTTCTCGCTGGGCTGTGGCCAGTGCGTGAAGGGGACAACCAGGCCTTTCCTTGTGAGGCAGGTTAGCACGATAGCTAAGTGCACAGACACGGAGCCTGCCTGTGTCCAAGTCCTGGCTCACCCTCTTACTAGCTGTGTGACTTTGGTCAAGTTGCTTAAGCTTTCTGTGCCTTGATGTCCCAATCTGTAGAGGAGATGATGATATTAGTGCAGGATTAAGATATGCCAAGTGCTTAAATATGGGTGCCTGCCAGGGAATAAGCATAAACGACTGTTAGCTATCATTTTGATGAGGCCTATTAGTTCTCTGTCTAGCCATCAGCCCTGCCTTCAAGACAGGACCCTTCCCCCACGCAGGGCTGTTCCACGTTCTCCATGGTGGGCCACATAGTCAGATGGTCATAAACACACAGGAGGCCTTGAGTTCCTTGCTGAGAACAGTGGTCTGTAATCCTTCATCATATCCCAACTTCGTGATATCATTTTAGTGGAGCTAAATTTCTAGAGCTCAAATAGAACATACGTTCTGTTCAGCTCCAAGAACAACGTCTGGGCCAAGCGGGCTGGCATGATCCTAGTGCTCTAATCTTCCTACTTCTTAGTAGTAAATCAGGCATAAAGGAGAAAAACATTTTGCCGGAAAAAAAATCTCAGAGCCTGAGAACTATAAGTACCTACTTGAGAATTTAGGTATTAGGAATGTAGTATGATCCTCCTATTAGAGAACTTTGCATCCTAAAAGAAGATGTTTAATACAAAGGAATGAAGCGCTAATGGTGGAATTCCAGGCAAGGGCAGGTGCCACCCCTTGTAGAGACTGTCCCTGTTTCATGGCAGTCAGACCAATAGACCCAGTCTTGCTAGCCTGGAGCTCCTTTGCTTCCTGAGTGAGGTAACAGAAGGATCACTAAATTTGGCATCAAAGCCTGGTTTCCAGATCTGGCTGCTCCTGCCTTGCTGTGTGACTTGGGCACAGCGCTTCACTTCTCTGGGCCCTGAGTAACTAACTCCTCTCTACTGCAAGGAGGGTTAGGCCAGATGACCTCTAAAATGCCTTTGCCTCTGACCCTGTATGAGCCAGTCCATCTTCCTGTGATAGACAATGACAAAGCTGAGTCCCTCTGCCACTGGAAAGCGGTGCCTCTGGGGTTGGTGCTAACATACCTCCGGGGTCGTTAGTAACGCATCTAAGTGAAAGCTGTCGCCATCCTACTGACAATGAATGAGACCCTTTTCTGGACTTTCTGGAGCTGTGAGACTTTATCACAAATTAGAAGTCAATGGTACTTTCGTGGTTTTTTTTGAGCATTATATGATACCACACCTACTTTTTACTGCTTCTCTGGCACTTACCAGTTTCTTCTTTCCTCAAGTGCAGTTATTTTTACGTGCACACCTTGTTTCTCTTGCTGAGTGACAAACTTTTCAAGGGCAGGGACTGAGTCACATGTCCCACTTAGGACCTAGCCCAGAATCTGTCCCACAGAAGGCTCTCGTGGAGCATCAGCTGCTGATGGTTAGAAAGCCCCAATGCGCTAGGTGAGAGCCAGGGCTGGGAGTCACTGCTCCCAGTCAACTGCAGCTGAACGGCAGAGCGGCCTGCACCTTTAAGCAGCCTTCCTACTCCCTCGATACTTCACCCTGGGGGTGGCAAACTCAAACGCCCACAGGAGCGGGCCGGGCGTATAGTTAACCCAGTGGAGGGTGCTGGGCTATGGCCAAGAAGAGCACTCCTTCTGTCCAACACAAGGATTCTCATCCCTGCGTGCCCACTGGACCACCTGCGGACTTTTAACAATTGCTGAGGCCTGGGTCTCACCTCCAGAGATTCCGATTTATCTGGTCTGGGGTGCAGCCTGGGCAGCGGGACCTTTAAATGCTTCCCAAGCAGTCAAGAGTGAGAACATTTGTCTTAAAAGCAGGAGTCCTCAACCTCTGGGCCGTGAACCGGTACCAGTCCATGGCCTGTTAGGAACCGGGCCGCACAGCAGGAGGTGAGCGGCAGGCCAGCGAGCGAAGCTTCATCTGTATTTGCAGCCGCTCTCCAGCGCTAGCATCACGGCCTCAGCTCCACCTCAGATCATCAGGCGTTAGATTCTCATAGAACCACCGGTCCGTGGTTCCTAAAAGGTTGGGGACCGCTGGCTTAAAGGCTTTCAAAAATTTAAAAGTTAAATTGCAGTGCATATTGCACAGTCCATCACTCCACTACCTTGTGGAGGGAAAGGACTTTCTGAAAACAGATTGGTGAACAAATTCTGTGACCTGTCCCCTGTGAGAGCCACTGCAGGGTCTCCGTTCAGAGCGATGGATCTCCTTATCCTGGCTAGGGGAGTTTAACAACAAAGAATCAGGTGGGGCCTGTGTCTCTTTTAAAGGCCTTCCAGATGATTCCAACACACAGTGAAGGCAGAGAATCCCTGATTTACAGAAGCTTTCGGGTACCCTTAGTAAACAGAGAGGGTGCCCCTGTCCTGTCCACTATGGGGTATAGGGTCATGCACCTATTTCTTTGGGTCCTCTCCCCATCTTGGTATGAGAAGACTGCCTGGAATACGCTTCTGGCACAGTCACTACTTATTTCTGTAACCTTGGATGAGTCAGTGAGCCCCTCTGTGCCTCTCACAAAAAGAGGAGATGAGAGAATTCTGAGGTTCTTTATGGCTCCAACAGGCTGTGATTTTGAGGGGAAGCTTTATAAAACACTCTCTGGTAATGTGCATTACCATCCCAAATGGTCCATTATGAAAAACAATTTTTCCTATGTTTTGCTTGCTTAAAGCACTCTCCACTCCCTTCTCCAGCTCCCTCTGCATCTCCCCAATGTTGCTTTACTGAATCCAAACACTAGAAAATAAGCAACCAAAAGAAACTGTCACCCAGAATGTAGGAAACATGTCCTAAAAGAATTTAGAAACACCACTACCCGGGCAGGCCTGCCTGGTGCGACAGGCCTAGTTTTATAAAGGAAACTCATCACTCTGTCTTCCGTGCAGAGAAAGAGACTAGTGGCTTCAAGGAGCTGAGGGTGGAAAAAAACTGGGTGACGTATTTTTGGAGTGAGAACAGAACAGAAGGCCTGAGGAGGAGGGACAATTGATAACCAGAGACCCATTTACTGATTGAACTGTACATTTTAGTGTTGAAGGGAACAGATATGTGTCCATTCAGGAAAAACAAAAAACAAAAAACAAAAAAAAAACCCTGAGTTCCTGGCATTCAGGATGGGAATCTGATTTCCATTTTTTAGAAGCCAGCCTGATATTCCCTGAGGATATCAACAGTGTCAGTCCCATGAAGACCCAGGGACAGAGGAGGGCTGAGGACAAGGGTGCTGGAAATGCCTCACCCTCTGCCAGGAAAATGACAGTCATTTGGAACCTGGCTAATGTCCCTCTGGAGAGGAAGGTGAAGGGACCAAATGAGAAGGCCACGCCATTGCCTGAGGGAGGCGAGAGGCTCTGGGATTAAGAGTCCCAAGGGTGTTGGCACTTATAGCAGAGGGGCGACACAAAAATTGCCCCCCGCGCCAAATTTTTAATGTGATTGCTATTTAGCTTAATTTTTAAATAATATGTAATTCTTCTGACGTTTAGATGGGGATGAAGGGCAGGCACCCTGTTATAAAACCTTACAAGGGTTTTATAAGAACTAAACACACACGGTCTCTGCCCATGAAACTTACAGGTGCTACTAGCTCCCAATGGGTAAGGATGGTTTTGCTGTCAGAGAGCCTCTGAATGAAAAGGGTGGCAGGAGCATGAAATGGGACAACAGGGAGCATCCTTTGGAAACAAAAGAAAATTCTCAGAAGAGGCAAGCGCAGACCCAGGGTGCCTGGTCAGGAGTGGAAGTTGTTCATTTGCCCAGATTCCCTCTGACTCAGAGGTGCAGAGGGAGGAAAACGGTGCCTGCCGCCATGGTGTGCCCAGGACCAGAGCAGGATGAGGCCGGCCTCCAACCCCCGTGGCACTGATGTTGTCTGGTGACTGACTATGCAGCTGGGCATCAGCCTCGGTCCCAGCCCCGGCCTGGCTCCAGCTAAGAGTGTGGAGTCAAGGGCTGGGAAAAAGGCAGGAGGTGCTCAGAGCAGCCCAGTCGGTGGCCCCTCGGAGTGTGAGCACCTCACCCACCCGCGGCCGCTCCCGGCCCACGGCTCACGTTCCATGGCAACTCCTCTTCTGGGAAGTATCATTCTCAAACTGGGGTGCACACCCTGGGGTGCTCGAAAAACACTGATGCCTGGGCCTGATCTCCAGAGATTCCAAAATACTCTGTCCGGGGTGCAGCCTGGACAACGGAACCTTTCAAAGCTCCCCAGGGGACACCAAAGTGCAGCGGGAGCTGAGAACGCAGCCTTAGGTACGGCTCCCTCAGGTCTCAGGCTCTTCTGGGAGGCAGGAAGCAGAACGCTCTCTCTGGGGACTCTGGCCCAGCGAGCATCCTTCTCCCTGGGCCTTTCTACTTCACGACACAGAGCTGAAGCTCGCAGTATCCTCACTCACCTAGAACTTCTGTAGCAAACTCCGTAATTCCAGACCCTTCCTCAGCCCCCTGCCCTCTCAATAAATATTTACTGAGCACCCACCTACCACGTGCCAGGCATCGTTGCAAGCACCACGATCACAGCAGAGCTAAACACACACATGGTCTCTGCCCTCATGGAGCTCACAAGCGCTACTAGTCCCTGATGGGTAAGGAGGCTCCATCTGTGTGTGCAGGCTGCACACAAACCAGCTCCCTGGGAAGGAGAGAAAACCGGCTAATGATAAACAGGGCCCTGAGCGGGAAGGGAGCAATGGCTCACTCTGCCGGGGAGAAGGGGAGATCTGCCTCGGACCCACCTAGCCAGGGCCAGGCCCTGCCTGTGTCTGCTGTAGGGCCTCCTCATAGCTGAGCTAGGATGCGGGTATGGCTACTCCAAATCCTGCTTGAAGATGGAGGCAGCAATCACATCAGCCCTCAGGGATGCTGGGGCACAGGGAGTGGCCATTTCAACCAATTCTTTTCTCCCAAATCAAGGGAGCAAAAGGAGAGTGATACAATGTTCCATGGCTACGATCTTCACCTAGTCCTCAGAGCTCTCACCACTGAATTTAATTCAATTCAGTTAAAAAAATGACCAAGCCAGGCCCTGGCACACAGGTCCCTCAACGTGCTTTTCATTCACTACTCACTGAGTTGGGGGTATGGACCCTGGAGTTCCAGCTTCATTCAGCCCTGGCCTGACCATCCAGGGCTTTAAGGACAAGGCAAGATTCTTCTGCATTGCTGGCTGGAGAGGCAGCATCAGGAGTGGCTGACATTACCAGGGCCCTGGCACTGGCTCCTGGAATCACTCTCTCTCTCCAGCAAGATCTCGAGGGTGAGAATGGCCACAGGGAGTTCATTCCAAAGTCAGCCCTCACCGCCCTATGATGGCAGTTTGTGGCCCTGGATAACCCCGTGACACCCATGTGCCCACAGAACAAACGTTTGTCTGTCTGAGACCAAAACTAAGACCTTCAAAGTGAAGGGATTCTAGGTGGTAGTTTCTAAGAAGACATCGGCAAACTATTTTGGGAATTTCTCCTTTTATTCCATGCTGCCCCTCTTCCCCAACTCCTCATAAAAATTGTAATTTCTGCTTTTGAAATACTCTCCCACCTGCCACCAATGAGTGTGAGGACAAACGACTGGTTTGACCATTGGTCCTTCTGGAGCTCATTGTTCAGATGGCTTTTTACTTCTCCCTGTTCCCCAAATTTCATTTGTTGAATTGCCATAGAATGAGTAGATACTTTGCTTCCTCTCCATGGTGTGTCGTGCTAAGCCACCTAAATCTATATGGCAAGGCTCTGCCACAGCAGGATTCCAAATGCCGGCCTTATGCTGCCCACCCTGTGGACCAACAGGAAGTGCTCAAGTCTTGAGTAGCCCAACACTTTTTGCTGAAAGACTCCATGTACCCACCTTGGCCCCATCACTAGCTTGGTGAGTAAACTAACATCTGTGGTCTCAAGTTCCTTCTCTGTAAAATGCAGACTCCAGCACTTTTTGTCTCCTGAGATAAGGTGTTTCAGGCGTTGAATGACAGACCTCCCTGTACTGGGCATCGTGGGGGAACCTGGGATGGTCAGGAATTCTTAAGAAGGAGCACAAGGCGGTGGGGGAGGCACTCTGGGTGCTCAGAGCAGCCACTGTGTATCACCCAGCAGAGAAACATTTAAAATGTTTAGCGGCCAGTGTGCCACACCAGCCCTAGTCGACGCGTTGAATGGTAGAACCTTCTCTGTGCCTGTTTTCTCACCTGTAAGGCAAACGATCTTGGCCTACGTGATGAGAAAATTAATCATGATGCTGACGAAAATAACAGCAGCTACCACTAGGGCACTTTCCATGGCCAAGGAGCTTGCCTGCATCATCTCAATGAGCCCTCACTACGCCTCTACAAGGAAGACCTCACTCGTCCCATTTAACAGATAAAGGCTCTAGGTCCAGAGAGGTTAAGAGAAACCATGTGATGGGGTTAAGCAAGGGGATAAAAATCCCGTCTCCCACACTCAGTAGTTGAATCACCCGAGACAAGTCACGTAACATCCCTTTTGGCCTCATCTGGCTCCTCGGGACACGTGACGCCTCCTTGTAGGGCTGCTGCAAAATTCAACGAGGATGAGGCTGGGTGCTTAGCACGGTTATCTGGCACTCCGTAATCGCTCAGTAAGTGGAATGATAACTTTTATTTCTATTTTTATTATTATTGCTCAAGGTAATAACAGTAGCAGAGCTGAGAACTCCCTTTGGTGCCTTCTTATTCTAAAATCCTATTAATTTACATGACATTTCACATCCAAAGGGCTTTAATAGATAACATTTATAATTCGCTTGTGAGTGATAAGGGTACATTTTATCTGCAGTGCAAGCTCTGACTCTGGTGGGGTAATGTGACGGCAGGAAGCAGGAGGCTCCCAGAGGCTCAGGGAGGGCCTGGCCAGGGTGGCCATGGTCCTATGGCATGGTGACCACAGGTGCGGACATGGATGCTGGAGCCCTGGTGCTTGTGCTCAGCAGCTGGACTGGTGATCTCTGCTGCCCTCGAGCTCCTCCCATTTCCTTAGGAGGGCCCAGGCCAGAGAAGCCGCTGCGGGTCCCTCCATCCCGGTGGGATCCTGTTCACTCCTCTGCCCCTGACAAGTGCCCTGTGGAGGCAGGGGCATGTCTCTCTGGTTTACCACTAGGTTCCCAGCATCTAGGGCAGGGCCTGTGACACAGCAGTGTTTGATAACTAGGTACTCAATGCGTTAAGGATGGACGGGTGGAAGAGGGATGGATAAATGCACGAGGGTTGGGGGAGAAGATGCTTCTTCCTGCTTCCCACATTACTTGAATCCTAGCATGTTCAAGGCTATAGTACCAGAAGTCAGATGGAGAAAGCCTGGAAAGACTCTAGGTAGGTACCACTAATAGGGCTGCAGGGCTGGCCCCAGAGGCTCCCCTGCAAAATCAGGGGTACCGTGGGGTCAGCCAAACACCTGCTCAGGCTCAGAGCAAGGCAGCAGGGCCTTCATGAGGGAAGAGCAGGCTGTGTTCTCTCTCTCTCTGTGTAAGAGCATCTGGATAAGGCTCTCTGCCTCAAAGGAGAGAGACCCAGAGTCCACTAAGTCGCTCAGTGGTCCGCAAAGGCCCTGACAGGGACCAGCCTTCTACGGTGGGGTGGGGTCAGCACTCCTGGTCCACAGTCTACCCAGGATTCCTGGGTGTGGAAAGAAGTGACCACAGCTTCCCAATGCCAAAGTCTTGTTGTCTAGCTGTCCCAGCCCAGGTGACGAGAAAGCACCTGTCCAGATGGGGAGCCCCAGAATAAACAGAGGCAGAAATGCAAGAAATAGAAGACATATACAACACTTTTGTGCATTTACACCTGCTGGTCCCTTGACATGGAATACCATTCCCCATCGTCTGCCTGGTGAACTTCTATGTGCGCTTCGAAACCCAGTTCAGATGTCACCCCTTCCTGAACACCTTCTGGGCAGCCAGTGACTCCTCCCCCTGCTCATTCTGCACACAGACCACAGAGGGGAATATTTGGTTACACGTGGGATGCCCCTCCAGGCTCTGACCTCCTTGCTTGCTTGCTAATAAGCACCCTGCTGCCCTAGAGGCCCCAGCCCGGGGCAGGTCCTGACAGCCTTTTCCAGCAGCGCAGAGAATGTACACTCACGTGCACTCCCCACTGAAGGGACAGGGAGCAGAGGCGGTGACCCCGTTGGGTGGGGTGTCTGGGGGCAGGGGATGTAAGCTGATTGCACTCAGGGTGAATGTCTCTGGGCAGGACCTTTTCAGCCTGGGGAGGAGCAGGGAGTGGGGGCCACACCTCTGCCATCTGGTCTGTCCTTAACTGTCCTGGAGGGCACAAACTGCCCATCCCTCAGGCCTGGCACGGCCATCTGCTTATAATTTCACACTCTGAGCAACTTCTGTTTTTGTTGTTTTGTTTTTTTTAAGCTGCGACCTTTTACTTGCTTTTGCTGATGGAAATTAAAACTGAAGGGCTTGAAGAAAGGTGATTACACTCCTGCTGGCAGACTTACTGGGGACTTTGAGAGCCTGGTGGTACAGGCACCAGGCGTGAGGGGGGATGGGGAGGAAGGATGGCCGTGCGGAGAGAGCCGGAATCCGGTGGGCACCATACTCAGCCCATGGAGAACCAGTGCGAAGCCACGTCCACAGCCTCCCTCCCTGCTGCCCCCGACGGAGCTGGCTGGGTCCTCTGCCCCTGCCTGGGCCTCCCTCCTTGGACACAACACTACCCAAAGCACTAGATCATCCCTGGTCCCAGGGACCCTCTAACAACCTGTGAGGAAGGGGGACAGGACAAGGATCAGTAGCCCCATTTGACAGAGGGGGAAACTGAGGCCCAGAAGTGGCCTTATACTCCCAGCAAGCTAGGGGCAAGAACGTAAGTCTTCTGACTCCCGCCTGAGAACACAGTGCTCCAGGCTTCAGGGAGCTGAGTGCTCAGTTAGCCACGTTTCCCTTTATTTATGCAGAAGAGCTTCAAGAGGCACAGAAAGCTGATCGAAAGTGAAACCCTCAATTCCCGTCAACTCAGATTGCTCCAATTCATTTCTTTCCGCAAACATTTATTAAGCGCCTATTAGGCACATCCGTCTGGGAATAGCGTCAGCTCCTGATTTTTCCACGAGGAGGGAGGGGCGCGGCAGCACTGCCCACCCACAGCCCTGACAATCCTCACTGTAGATCTGGGGTGGGCTGCTGAATTTTGCTTTTCCATCTTTTCAAGGGGCAGATACCCTTTCCTAACTAAGCTTGCCTTTAATATTCAAATGAGAGGATAAGCCCGGAGTACACACAAAGCCAGGTGGCACAGGAGTGGGCTGGCCACAGGAGGAGCTAGCTTGCGATAGAAAATCTGGCTGTGGGTGCAACCTGTGAAGGAGTAATCCCTAGAGATGCTGCTCCAGGCCGAAGGGATGTGCAGATGAGAGGGCTGGCGATGAAGCAGATGCATGAGGCTGCTGTGTCAGGAGGGGCTTCCCTTTACAAGGGAGCATCACTGTTTATAGTGCTGGGCACCCAGGTCCATAGGTCTGTGGTTATGTCAACATACCTGGAAAGCCAACCATTCTGTCTTAGCATTTCAAGATCAACTTGCCTACTAGTGAGGAACCAGCCATTGCTCACTGGGTAAGCTTCACTCTGGAACCCAACCAGAAGCAACGAGCCAGAAGTGCTGGCAGTGCTGGTCTACCACACTGGGGGTCTAGTGGGGTTCCCTATGAGGGCATTTTTGGGGCAGAGGGGTGAGGAAAGAGCCCCTTACAAACTTAAGCAGGAGGAAAGAGTCCTGGCATTTAAATTTTACACCCAAGTAAGAGGTCATCCTAAGCTATTGGTTCCACGATTTCAACGAGTGGCCTTGGAATCCAATTCCACCCTTGACAAGGTGGCAGAGGCTGGAGGAACGCTCCTCTCCCTCCGAGAACTAGGCCAGAAAAAGCGGAACTTGGGAGAGAGCAAGGTGGAAGCAAGAACCCAGGTCTGGCCACCCATGAGTGGGTACAGACCATGAGGGTTTCTGCCACTTGGGTGGGCTAGAGGAGCGAGTGGACGGAAGGGTCTTGGAGACATTCCTCTCAGTGGCTCAGATTACCAATCCAGACAGAAGCCTGGGCCTTTGGCGTGGCAGCTGTCGGCATGTCCGAGCACTTTACAAAACATCAGAAACTGTACAGAACTGACAGGATGGGCATGAACTGGTTCAGGAAGCAGCTCCTTGCTCAAGGTTAACGCTGCTTTCCCAAGTCATCGTGTAAAGGCAAAAAAGGTCCCCTCCCATGAACTCAGGCTCTCTTCAGTCCGTTTTCCGCATTCAAGTACACCTGTCAGAATAAGTCAGACCACTAAGTTTTTGTTTTTGCTCATAGACCGGACTACTTGAGCAAAGCGAAGCTTACCTGACAGCAGCCCCTACTGGCAACGGACTACATACAGGGCTTCTCCTGCAGAGGGAACCCGATGTCCCTGAGCTACGGCACCTTTCCTCAGACCATGCCCCCTTCCTCCTTGTGAAACTGATGGCCATCTTTAAGAGTGGGCAAAAGTCACCCAGCACCCATGTACCACCATTAGACTGGAATACAAAGTCAAAACATGAGGCGAGCAGGCGCTGGTTCCTGATCCAGCAACCATGCAGGCACTGCTAATCAATCACAGTCCTGCTGAGCTAGGACTTGGCCTCAAAATCGTTCTTAAGCCAGTGCTCCAGGAAACCAGCACCCATCAGTCAACGTCGGCACCTGAGATGGGACCTGTCCTCCATCGTTGAAGAGGAAGGACCAAACACTGGCACTTCAGAACCAGAGTCCCAGGGTCTCCCCGCCTGGGACCTGCACCCTGCCATTCACGCACGGTGTCCTGGGAGGGAGGTGTGAGCACCGAGTTGTGGGATGCTAGCTCAGCCCTCCTGGCTGCTCCAAGTGCCCATATCTAAGGACACTGCAGTGGCTAAGACTTTGGCCCAGAAACTTATCGGGAGTTGGGGGTCATATTAACCCTGTATTACCTAGTAGAGCTGAAAAGACCCCCAGAGGGTCACCAGCCAGCCTGAGGCAGAGGGTGAAGAATGGAGCCAAGAGACGGGGAGGCAGGAAGGAGAGGAGGGCGGGGTACGGAAGGAAGGGAACGTTCTTCTGAACTCATCTTTGTAGTTTCTTCACTGGCCCCCCTACTTTCCCAAGCCCCTTCTGACTCACCCTGGAAACCTGACCATATCGCTTCTCTACTTAAAATCCTCTAAGGGCTTTTCATATCTTTTGGGGATCAAATTTGAATTTCTGAGTCTGAGTCACAAGGCCCACTCTGACTCTCAAGTCTTGTCTCTCCTCTCCCGCACCAAAGATGCTGTTGTAAGCTTCCCATACACAAAACTGCTCATAATCCTGGGGCATGCAATGCCTCCTCTTTCAGGTTTGTGGCAGAGATTGCTGAGTGTCCCCTAGTATCTATTCTACTCTTCATACGTAGTACCAGAATCCCCTGCTTTTAGCTGGGCACATGGTTACCTAAAGACATTTCTGAGATTCCCTTGTAGCTAAAACTGGCCAGGTAGGCCTAAGAGATGACCAATGAGATCTAAGTAGAGTGTCTCACGTGACTTTAAAAATATGTTATTAAAGGGAGAGAGACACTCTATTGGAATGAGTGTGTACTGGCTGGAGCTCTAGCAGCCTTTTTAGATTATGAGGTGGAGTCTTATGTTGAAGATGATGGAACAAGAAGATAAAAGAAACCCAGACCCTTAATACTATGAAGCCACATCCAGGCTTCTTTTACACAGGAGAGAGAAACAAATTCTTATTTTGTTTACGGCATTATTATTGTTTTCTTACTTTTCTTTCTTAAAACTACTTAATTCAGTGTCTAAGTTTATTGTTTCTCTGCCTGGGATATACTCCCTTCCTTTCTTTACTTAGATAATTTGATTTAATTTTGCAAGACCCAGTTCTGATGTCACCGTTTCTAGGGGGCCATTCCTGACTGGCCTTCAGGCTGGACAAGCAGCCTGCCCTTTGTCCCTTTATAGCAGAGACAGATTCCCTCTCTCTAGCTAAGCACCTGTCCCATGATGCTCAATGGGTCTGATCACTGATTCTCTCTCCTTCGGCTGGACTAAAAGCATCTTGAAGTAAATGGAGAGGGAAGGAGGGAAGAGGAAGTGTGGGGCGCAGGGGTGGACAAGAAGTCCCAGCAAGTCTTTGGCTTCACTTAGGGATCCTACATCATTCTTTTCACTGGTAAGCAGAACCGCCAGCAGGCAGCTCCACTGGGGCGATGAGGAAGAGAAAACCACGCAGGACAGTGACACAGTAGGAACCTCAGAGCCCACCATTTCTAACATTTCCAGTTGTAGAACATTTACCAGTTTATAATACATGTTCAACTATACATATTATCCTATTTAACCACCTGACTAACTCTAGGCACTATTATAATCCCCAGGGTTTAGACAGCTAGGTCACCTGCTCAAAGTCACATGGCTACTATGTGGCCAAGTAAGGCCTAGAAACAAGGCCTTCTAGCTTCATGTCCAGCACTACAAGTGCCTCCAACAAACTGTAGTGTTCAGGGGAGCTGGGAAGGCAAGCCACGTGCAAACCACATATAGGCCAGTGTGCACAAGCACGTGCATGAGCTCCCACACACCTGGTACACAGATGTGAGGGACTCCAGATGTTCCAGTGGCATTCTCACTCGAGGGCAGGAACGATGGCACAGAAGGGGGCATGGGGTGAACTGTACAGCTGCTGCATGCAGATGCTCTGTCACTCTGCTCAAGGACAGGCCTGCCTCGAGCAAGTGCAGGGGACAGGAGGAAGCAGGGTGGGAAGGAGGATGGGGACAGACAGCAGCCAGAGGGAGTCTGCATGCTTTCAGAAACTGCACTACTAGGCTGTCATGGGTACCAGTTATTCAGTGCATTCACCTCCCCCAGAGCGAGAAAGGGACACTGTCAGGCTAAGAGACGGCAGCACACAGCATGTCCATGGTAAACAATTTATTTTTCTACCTCAGTTGCTTACAGGGGGAAAAAATAAAATGTCATTAGGGAGAAGCACAGATGAGCTATTTACAGAGATGAAGAAAATTCACAATGGCTAAAACGTTTGTGAGACAAGCATACTAGGACAAGTTCACCAAAGCAAAGCAATCCATAGAACAAAATAAAGAGGAAAAAAAAAAGCCATACAGATTAAAAAAAACAGCACTCATGAAAAGGCCTGCGGGAAAAATAAAAGAAAACTAACCAATTATTACATTGAGCATCTTTAATGAGATGTGCAAAACCACACGAGTTGGGACTCAAGGACACTGACATTCAAACATGGATTTGCTCACATCAAATGCACCCAATGGGAGCACACGGGTCACTTCTCACAAACTATGTGTGTGAACCAAGGGGTGACTCTTGGGGGTCCAACCGAGCTATACTTCGTTCATTTGAGAGTGGAGATTTTTCAAGCCGGGAGTGGAGGGGGTTGAGATCATGCAAAAAGAAGGCCCTTCTGGGGGTGACTATCAGGGATGCTGACTTAATCAGGGATGGACCCTCTGAGTTCTGTTCCCTCCGGCCCCAGTGGGCCATTAGGTCCTTGATGCCACCAGGGAATGCGAGGCCAGCACAAAAAGGGAGGCGAGGGCGGAGGTGCTGGGGAAGGAGGGGCCTGGTGTGGACGGGTGTCCATGGTGCCTGAGATGTGGCAGCACCCGGGGTTCTCCACTGTCTCTTCTGGAAGAGAGTGTGCTTATTGTTATGGCAACAGCCCCTGAGGGACTGGCCCCAAAAGACAAAGACGACCAGATCATGTTTATATAGTTTTTCTTCCAGATTGAGTTTCTCACACTGGTATTTATAGGTGTATGTGTGAGTGTGTGAGTATATTCACTTTTGGTACTGTCCACCACGGGACACAGGTGCTCCAAGTCACGCATCCCCAGCCCCTGTGGGTCACCAACACTTCAATGCCTCAATGAGTCTGGTCGTTATTTAAGATTTGATGGCTTCCACCTGGATTCCCCTGAGGAGGCTCCACAGTTTGTGAGAAGTTTCCTTCTGGCCCCGTTACATTCTAGGGGAGGTGGCAGGCAGGGCAGTGGGGGGTGGGCGGTGTTCACAGTGCGTACCAGAAGCGAAATGAGAGGGGACTGGAGAATAAATTTTTAAAAAACTGAGTGAAGCAATGAGGACATGAGTCTTTTCCACGAATTAAAAATAAGCAAAAGAACATTCATTCAAACAGGCAGCTAGGAGAGGTTCAGTGGGCACTGACAGCAGCCGGGGTGGCCCCCGCCGGGACTGTATCCTCTCTCTAGTAATGGTAGCAAACCCCAATTTGTTATGCCTCTCTTAAGAGCTAGTTGATAAAAATTATGTCTTGTGAAATCGGCAAATAGTCTGCAAAGTGAAATAAGAACAGAAATTAACAGATTAAACTGAGGGTCCAGAGCGGGAAAGAGAGGAAATGGGAGAGACGGCCGATCAGGATCATAATAATTGGAGCGCGTGCCGTGATTTACGGGGTTGGGGTGGGGGCACACGCGGGGACAGCTGGGCCTCGGAAGGAGCTGTTTCCACAGCGGTTGGTCATCATCACTCAGTCTTCCTCGAAGAGAACTACTCCCCACTCTAATAATTTTCCGAAGGCGCCTAGCCCTCTCCATCGGAGCATCTCACTTATTTTCACAGACTCTCAAGGCGGGCAGAGGCAGGTGCCGTTTAATATCTACTGTGTGGCCCAGGAAGCTCACACAGGTAAAACAGGGCTCCACCGAGAGGGACATGGGAGACACCCACGCAGACGAGATGGGTGTTCACAGAAAGAGCCAATTCAGGTGAGAGGGAGGACCCTTGGTAAAGGTCAGACTGCATTTTCCTGACAGGGATACGTAGTTTGTGAGGACGAAGGACCTTAGCTGCTCTCCGGGACCGAGGTGTCCTTCCGCTTCTCTTAGCTAAGGATCTTGAGTTGCCCCAGTAGGGTGGAGTCAAGAGAGAGGCTGGGAGGGGTGTGGGGTCCACACACGTCACAGGACTGGAGGTAGGAAGTGAGTGAAGTGGGCACACAGTGAGGACGTGGGAAAGAAAGATCACAAAGAAAAAAACATCAGGACGGTTTGGTGGTGATACGACAGCTTTGCTGCCGTCTCTGACCCACAGGATCCTGTGGCGTTGGGTGGGGGGCGGCGAAAGAGTCAGCCTGGTGGCTGGGGTGGAGAGGGCAGAGAGTGGGGCTGCCCCTCCTCTAGGTCACCACTCTGCAGCCCACACCTCTTGGCCAGATCTACTAGAAACATTCCTTGCTGGCACGAGGCAAGAGATAGATGTCAGAAAACTTCAAAGCTTCCCTCAGCAGGGGCCCTGCCCTTGTGGCAGGAGGGGTCAAGTCTGCTCTCGGGGGGGAACCACCACTTCATGAGCTCTTTGATTGGAAAGCCACAGGGGCTCCCCAGGAGTTGTGGTCTGGAACCCCAGGCTGCTTAGTGAGGTGTTTGGAATAGACAGAGCCACCATTCCACAAGAGGCAGCTCCTCCCTGGGGTGGGGTCAGCAGAGGACAGACGGACTCTGAAATCAGCCTGGCTCCTCCTGGAGGGGCGTGAGCAACTAGGTCCAGCCACTGGGCCACACTCTTCCCGGCCCGGGCCATTCCACACCCTGACCCACCCTGAGAGCAGGTGGCCTCACTCTTGTGGCCGCTGATAAGACACTGGTGAGGACAAACAAGAGGCTTCCAGCAAGTAGGAAAGATGGGGAAATGGAGAATTTGATGGCTCAGAGAGAACAGAATGGCCATGTCCCATGGGTTAGGGAGACTCTGTCTGGACATTCAAATGCCTGATTTCTGTCTCATTCAAACTCAGATGACTGTGTTAAGCTGTGGGATCGAGTGACAATGATAAACAGATGGGCCCTGGATATAGTCCCTCCAAGCCCATTCCATGCCCTTTACCAGCCCACTGCTCTGTTCCCAAAGCCTTGGCTTATGGTAAAGGGCTGAACACCTGGAGGGGTGCATCTCATTCTACCCTGCCTTGGTTGGTCACTCTAGCGGATCCACGGATGCAGGTCCCTGAGACACTGCTCTACCGACATTTCCTGGGCTGGTTCATGGGGCTCCGAGGGCAGGCTCTCAGACGATACAGAGGCTTTAGCATGGGCTCCAATTTGTCACCCCCCAAATTATCCTACATTAGAATCCCCCAGTTCTGCCCTCCTGGGACTAGTGTCACACCAAGGGGGCAACGGTAACCTGGCTGTGAAGGTTACCTGGGCTGCGCCAAGCACAGGATGTGTGAGCCTGTGTGTCTTCCTGTCCCCTGGGTTGGAAACCAGGGGAGGGAAGGTGTCCCTGAAACGGCCACCAGCTTCTGGGCTGAGCAGGATGGAAAAGGAACGGAGAATGGGGACAGAGGGACACCAGGTTGCCCCGGGAGGGCAGTGCACATGTGCGTGTATGTGTGGACTGTGTACTCCCACCAGACTATAGCTCTTCCTTTACGATTCTGAATGGCACATCCAACAGAACCTTCTGTGATTAGGATGTTCTATATTCTGCGCTGACGGTAGCCACAAGTCACAAGTGGCTACTGAGTAACTGAAATGAGGCTAGTGTGACTGAGGAACAGTAGCCACACGTGGGACGTGTCATTGTATTGGATAGATGGATGCTAGAGAGGTAGTGGAGGGTGGCACATAAGGCCCAGAACATCTGGGCCCAAATCCTGGTCCTGCCCCTTTGAACAGGGTTCTCCACCTCTCCAGGCCCTGGTGCCCCCATCTGTTAAAAGTGAAAATCTAACGGAGGAGCAGAGTGAGCAAACTCCAGGCCTTGCCTGGCCCAGTGCTGGCTTCTCCTGCTCCGAGAGGCCCACAGCCTTCGAAGCAGCCATCTGTTGTAAAGACGCAGTGGAGAGCACTTCCTTAGGGCAGGCAAGGATACTTGCTGAGGGCCCTACCCTGACGGGAAACTGCCTGGCCCTAGGGGAAGGGGACACACTCACGGGGAGTCCCTCACACTCACACTCCTCCATCTGGGTCTTGTGCTACTGTATCTGCCTCTCTGCCTCGCACCTCTACAATCAGAAAGGGGCACAGAGCCCAGCGGCCACTCTGTGCAAAGCTCTCACTTACAGAAGACAGAAGTAAGGCCCAGAGATGCAGAGTGACCTGCCTGTGGCCGTGGGCAGCCAGGCCAAGAGCCTAGGCTCCACTGCTGGTCGCTAGTCGAGGGCTCTGTCCCCCATGGAGCATGGCTCTAAGTGTCCTGAATGCCTCCTGACCTGCCCACATACAACCTCGCAACCCCAAAGCCCGGTGAGGCAAACACCGGGCCAAGCCCCTCACGTTCCCCTCCCACTGCCCTCCTCGCTGGCTTCGGACCCCGTCCTCCCAGGGCCACATCTTTGCTCCCTCTGCTTCCTACTGCATCTCCAGGCGGGATGACCCATCAGGAGTGAAACGCCGCCTGAAGCCCAGCGCCCTACAGCGCCTCCGTGCCCAGCACAGAACCCAAGAGGATGAAACTCCACTCCTAACGCCTTCTCTAGAAACCCCAGCTTCCTTTGCACACAGACACCCAAAGCACCCCAATACATTCTCATCTGCACTCCAGGTCTGGGAAAGGCTGGTTGACCCCCTCAGGGGAAAAGCCAAGTCCCATAAAATATCACTTCCTTTAGCACCCCTCCCCCAACCCCTATAAGATCACGGCTGCCCTGCTGCCACCTCGCGTGGGAGTCCCAGCCACATGGAAGCTGCAGCATGGCACTGTGGGCTCTGCCTTGAGTCTCTGACACCCACACAGAGGGGAGGAAGAATCTAAACACCCCCACCAAGACAGACAGCAAACCTAAACCCCAACAGTACACCCAACACACACCAGAAGGGCACAGAAGGCGTCAGGACGGAGCTGGAGGAGGGGAGGAGGGGTGGGTGGGTGATGGGAGACAGCAGGCAGGGGGCGGGGAGCAGAGGGCGAAAGGAAACCCTGGGCCGAGAGTTTGGTCCCCAGGCTGAGAGAACCCCGAACAGGTTTTGGAAAAAGGAGAGTGAGCAGACGGAGGACACCTTCCTCGGTTCTTCCTTTTCCCTGTAAAAGCTGCCACCTCCAAACACTCGGCACCAGTGAAACACTTCTGTTGACCATACTGAGCTGCAGCCTGACCCTGGCGTTAAGTGGACTTGAAATTTAGCACCTACAGGTCATTTCTTTAATGGATATATGTACGCACAGTGCTCTCTTTAGGGGTTCTCCCTCCCCCAAATGCAGCCCACCTCCCATGTTTCCAACACCCCAGGAGTCAAAGACACTCACCTGGGAATTGATAGCCATAGCTAGGAGCAAATCCGGGGTAGCCGCGGCCATAAGTTGCCACAAAGTTGGGGTAGCCTTGAACACAGAGAGAAAGAACACAGTCCTGTTACTACAGCCGCCTCAGGTCTAGGGGGAACCCCGGGGTGGGGAGTGGGGGAGGGAAAAGCTTAACCTGAATTATTTTCCTCCACAAAATGATTTGTCTCCCATGAGGGTCTTACCCGGGGCCTGGGTCACCTCTCTCCCATAGCTGGGGGACTGGTCAACCTGCTGGTAATTAACCTGTATTTGGGCAGAAAGACCCCCCAAAGCCACATGCTTTCTTGACCTGTAGAGTAAATGCCACGTATTAGCAACAGACACAGGGCCCGGCCTGGCTCTGACATTTGGAGAGCTCACCCTGAATGTACTTTACCTTACAGCTATTGACAATGGGAGATTAAGGTCCTCACAATGCCTCCTCCCCGGGCAGCGGTCAGCAGCAGCGCCAGCACCCGACGGAGCATGAGCACTGGGGATCAGTTTAGTGGTGAAACTCAGGGTTGGCCCTGTGTCTCTGGGAAAACACTGGGCCCAGTGAGCCGAGGCCCAGGGGAGCTGAGGTCCCAGGGCCCGCGTCTGAGCACAGACACTCCGCAGGGTACCAGGATCTTCCCAAGGCCCTCGGAGAACGGTAAGGGGCCGGCTGGGTTAAAAAGTGCACCACAATCTGTGGCCCAAATCAAAAGCCTCGTACCATGTCTCCACAGGCATCTCGCAGCAAGCATGTGCTTTTCACACACTTGCCTCAGCAGGTGACCTAGGGGGTGATCGGTTAACCGAGGGGTGCAAAGTGCTGCTGGGCTGGGCACTGGGTGTAGAGGAACGTTCTGGTCCAAGTGCGGCCTTCTCCGATCCCTTGGGAAACTGTCAGTGAGATGTCACTTCAGCTCTCATGACCTTCATCATGCCCGCTCAGGACACTTCACTGTCTACGTCACTGCTTCTTGATTCGGGCTACAAAGAAGGCTGGTGGAGCCTTCTTGGACTGAGATTCCACCAGCCCTGGAGACCCCTCGCGCACCCCTGTTCCTGCCCCGCCAGGCTCATGGAGCCCCCTCTCCTCAATGTGTAGGATCCTCAGCATGTTCATGCTCTTCGAATGCCATCTGGCAATCCTACCGCCTCGCCAATCCTGCTCCCTCTGCCGGCCTGACTTTTGCTCTGATGTCTGAGGCGGGCTGTTCGTGGTTGTTTTTTGGCTGCCCAGCACCTGACGCCCCTTCTCCGTGAGTCTCGGAGAGAGGCCTGCCTCCCATCATGGATGCAGGCAAGACCTCCCTCCTGCTCCCTGAGTCGGACAGACCGGGAACCTGGGCTCAGCCAACGAAAGCCTTCCCAGGATCCACGTCTGGGGCCAGTGGGGCAGAGGAGGAGGGCGTGGTTCAGAACTTGCAGGGGAGTCCAGGATCTAGCGACAGCAACAGTGGCCCCCTGATCAGGTCATTCCTGGGCTGTCTCTGGTTATGGCTGTGGCTCTGACCACCCAGCTTCTGGTTACTACCTGTTCTTCAGCCTTCCTGGCAATTCTGTGTGTTGCCCAAGCCCCTCCAATAATCTCCCTCGCTGCTTCCAGCAGCTAGAGTTGTTTTTGTTGCTTGTCACCAAAACGCTGGTAGAAAACTGCTTTGGTGGGTGGGTTTGACAGCTGCCAGCCATGAGGGCAATAGAGAACTTTCCATCTGCGCCTCTGTAGTTCTAAACAGCCCCTTAAACATCCCTAAACACAGTCTCTGGGGTCTCATTGTGCACCTCCTGGTGGACTCTCAGTGTTACAAGCATAAAACGACCCTGCGAGTGACTGCTCAAGGAACAGGATCCTTCACTAAATTCGATCTGGTGTGCACTCTGGCACTGAGTTAGAGTTTGCTGGTCTTCCTGTTGCTTGTTCATAGAGCTTTTATGCCTCAGAGGTCCAGAGATGGGACTCGCCCTCCCTCCCCTCCTTGTGCTCACAGGTGTCATAGCCTCTGCCCCGACCTGTCATCAGTAAATCTGTCATCAGTCCCAGGATAGCAGCTTGCTGGACTGGGCATCAGGAGACCTGGGTTCCAGCCCTGTCTCTGGCCCAAGACCATGCCCTCGGAGGTCTTCCCTTTTCTCTGGGAGCTTGAGTCTTGCCCGCTGTAGAAAGCTTTGCAGGTCCCTTGCAGCACTGATGAGCCCCAATTTGCAACTGACACCAGCTGTGGCTCCTTTCCCTTGCTTCGGCTGAGCTTTTCCAAATTTGCAGCCACAACTCGCCGGCCAATTGACCTGTTTCTACCTCAAAAGAGTCTTGCCACCTGCTCCTTCCCTGTGCATTTATTTCCCAGCATTTGGTGTCTCGTTGGCAGAAGGCTGCCCAGATGAGACAGGATGACGTGGGAGCTTTGCGCTGACTGCTGAGGAGCAGGGCTGACGTGAGACGTGGAGTTCTGGCACCCGATAGGGAAAGAGGAGAAACGGACAGAGATGAAGGACAGAAACCAAGACTTGGGTGCCTTAAATGGACACATGCGCACTGGCTCCTCCCTTGGTATTTATTTCATGGCTGGCCAGTTCGATTCTCCTCCAAATTAATCACCTGTTATCAAATCAGATCTTTCAGCACTAAATTTCTTATACCATTATTTCAACAATATTGATAAACGAATTATATGCAAGCAGCCAAATCGCTGCTGCCTAGGGCCTTTCCTGATGAAAAATGATTCCTTTGCTTCGAACTTCAGCGCTGGGGGTCTTAAATATTTTAGTGTTAATCTGACAGCAAAAGTGTAAACCCATGTGTCACTTTTGAGACTCCCTCAGGGTGGGTGGGGTGGGGGCTGGTGGAATGCCTGGTCCCTCCCTGATTCGCTCCACCTGCATGATTCCATCATGTCTGCTTTCTTCCTGGCATACTCAGAAGTCTTCAAAAAGAAAGAAGGAAAGCATTATCAAGTTCACCCCAATTTGTGGCCTTACCCCAGACTTCTCGGAAATGTCAATATTGTCTCCTGAACAACAAAGGTGAGAACGTGGCATCTGCCGGAGTAGGGGATCTGATCTCCAGCCCCCACTGCTGAACTTCCTCTGGGCCAGGCCGATGAAATCATAAATTTATAATACAACATTACTTCAATTTTCCTCTTCATTTACTGCTGTGCAGCCCAACTCTGCTCGCACGGCTCCCAGCCCCAGCCACACGGGGGAAATTGGCTGGCTGCATATCAATAGCACATTACAGCAGACCCATGCGGATGCTCCATCAAGCCACATTACCGTGAGATGACCCAGCCACCACTTCCATTAGCAGCCGGGCCCCTCCTGCACTGGCTACTGCACAATTTATTTGCTCCAGTACTCTGGACGCCTGATCAATCCCACAGTAATTATCTCTTGTCACTAAAGAAAAAAACCAAGCCTTCTGCCTGCATGGCCACCTTTCTTACAGATAGGCTTCCTATGTGGGGGGAAAAAAATCCACAAATCAACAATAGAATTTGACTTTGACAGTGAGCTCATTTTCGGGTACCCTTTTAGAGATGCCGGCAGAGGTCTCAGAATTGTGGTTCTAGATCTTTGCTCCAATCCTAAAAGATGTTTGCATGCTAGATGCGCATGTGACTCATCTTCTCCCAGGCTCTGTTAGTCAGCTACTCAGCGTCATGGAAAACTGCTCCCACCAGGCCCCTCATGGAAAGAGACATGGGAACTGTTAAGAGTGTGACACCACTGCCAGGTGTGCAGAGCTCTGCCTGGGGCACCACACCGGCTCTGCGAGGTCTGCATATGGATGCAACACCATCCATATGCAAAGAGCCCTTCCCAGGCAAGGTCTACAAAGGTGCTTGCCCCCAGAATCATCCGGAGTCCAGACCTGTGCTATCCAATTTACATTAAATTTAAGTTATACAAAGCGAGAACTTCAGTTCCTCAGGTACAGAAGCCACATCTTAAAAGCTCAACAGGTAGCTAGTGGCTACCATCTTGGGCAGCACAGATGTGAGACGTTCCAACACACAAAGACCTAATGCACTGCACCGCTCTCGAAGGAAAATGAAAGGATGAATTTTGAGTCTCCTCTGTTTACAAGGAAACGGCTGAACAAATGGAGACCTCCTTGGGAGTGACCTCGACAGACATTTTTGGAAAGACAAATCCCAGTTGAAATTACAAATGAGTCTAGACATGTGGCTGTAAGTTCCAGCCCATCATCTTTCGGTCTGTTAGTGAATGCCAGCAGATTACAGCTTCTCATTCCTTCTCCACGATGATTTTTTTTTTTTTTTTTTTTTGGCTTTCATTTCAGAGGGGCTTAATGTCAGGGAACACTGGGTCAGGATTTCACAGGGCCTTCTCAGTACGAGCACTGATAAGTGCCTCTGGCTTTCTTCAGCTGGTCAAGTGTCTCTCCATTTCTGGGCCTGCAGGGTGAAGTTTTTCAAGGCCTCGGCAATGAGGTATGTCTCTACCACTGGAATTAAACCTGTTAAACAGTGTGTGCCCAGCGGGGTCAAGAGAGTGGAAGGCAGTAAGATTATGTGGCTGAGAAGGCCAAGGGGAATCAAATATATCAACAATAATCATGTTTGCTTTTATTAAGTCCACTTTCATTAAGAAAAAACAGAGATTCTAGTGCATCGAGCTGGATAACTGCAGGCACCTCTTTGGGGCTGCCAGGCAGTGGAACAAAATCTGAGGGCTGCAAAAAAGACCTTTTCTAAGGGTCTCAGTTGATTTTGGTTTTGTCTGGCTCAAAGGCAGGGAGACCCAACCCCTCCTCCTCTCTCCTATGCTCTTTTTAAGGAATTCCCATTGGGCCGATTATTCTGATTTTGTCAAAGGCTGTGAAAGCCAAAACCAAAACAGCTGTAGGTTCTCCCCAAGGACGTCTGCAGTCAAGAGAGATCGAGAAAGAATAACTGAGCAACTGTATGCTTATCAGCTTCCCTATGATGAGACCTCCCCAAGTATGGAGAAATCTTAAAGGACATTCAAGAATTAGTTCCACAGTTTCCAGGTCATTTACAGACCAGTGTATCTGTTGTTTCACTAGAATATCAGCTCCCTGCGATCAGAAGCTTCATTCTCTGCTGCATCTTCAGCATCTAAAACAGTGCCCGGCACGTAGCAGACACTCAATAAATATTTGTTGAATGAATGGATTTAAAAACCAATTGTTTGTAGTTTCACATCTAAAAAGCCCTAGAAGTGCGTTTTCTACTCACTCAACAAAAACGTTTAAATCACTAAAACCTCATCTCATTCCATTCATTAATGAATTAAAAAAAATTTTTTTTTCTGCATGAGCCAAGTTCCTCAGTCAAACTGCTGATGGTGGTGATGGTAAGGATTCCGGGACTGATATGCAGGTCTGGCGCACCAGGGACGGGTGACCCAGGTGACTAATGGGGACACGTCAGGCCATTCTACCGAAGGATTAGACTCCTCCAGAAGTCACCACTTTAGAAGGGAGAAGCAAGGGCTCCGGTCACAGCACAGCAGATGGCACTCTCTTCGCCCAGAGAGTCCACAGACCCAGGGTGCCAAGCTGTGCCAGTGGGTGAAATGGAGGGCAGCCCCAGGTGCTTCTGGGGGTGGGCATCAGAGAAGGCTCGGTGGAGTGTCCGGCCTGGCTGGGGAGGCAACAGGCCAACCAGACTGTGAGACTGTGAGTTTGTTCCCCGGAAACTGTGCCTGACTCACCCCTTCTGCCTGGACCTTGGGCTGGTTCCTGGCTGGGGCATGCTTGGGGGCCTCTCATAAGGCCTTGTCTCAGCAGGTGTCTGGATGGACTCACCATAAGGGCTGGGGAATTCAGGGGGCCGGGCTGGGGGCTACTCAGGCTGATGTGCGGCATGGACCTCTGCTTGAAAAACTCAAAAATAATCCAACTCCTTGAGCTGGGGGTCCACACAGAGGAGGCTGCAGGGGCCACAGCACAAGTCACACCTGCGAGTCTAGCTATGTTCTCAGCCACGGCCAGGAAGGGACCACAAGTGGAAGAGTACTGAGCACCTACTCAAGTGGTAATTTGCCCAGGGCCCCCCAGTACCTTATTAATAACAGCTCCCAGCTCGAGTGCCTGCTACTGTATTTCGTTGATATGAAGACACTTTTCATATTTCAACATCTCTTGAAAGTGGGAAATATCTCACCAAGAATGTGCTAAGAAAGCATCACTGCAGTTTAATTAATAGCATTTTTTTTCTTTCTGAATGGTACATGAAGGTGCATTTTACCAACCAGGCAGCTCGGATCTGATGAAATACAGCATTCACTGGGCATGTTATGGTTTCATTTACCCATGAAGTGAGGGCCTCCAGATCCATATCTATGGGTGGGGTAACTGAAGGACGGAGAGGCTGTCACTTGCCCCAAGTCACATAGCTGGCAGTGTGAGAAGTCCAGATTTGATTCTGAAGTGCCGCGCTCTTCCCTCTGGCCCACACAGCTCCCTTTGGTGGAGGCTCCTCATCGGGTTGGGGGAGGAAAAGCATCTCTGTGACCTGGGGGGACTGGCTGAGGTTTGGGGTACAGCCTGGTGGCAATCTCAACCAGAGCTACGTGGGCAAAAGCCTTAAGCAGCAAGAGTGGGGGTGGGCTGTGGGAGGTTTTAAATCAAGAACTATTAGACTCTAACCACAAAGACATTTGTAACTAAATGTTACTCCTTTACTGCGACCTGAGGAAGTCATCACTTGAGACCCTAGCAGAAGGGGAAAGAGCTGAGGCAGGTGAGTAAGCACCTGGCATTCACCACCATCCATCCCTCGGTGAGCAGGAACCAGCTGGATGGCGTCTGGAGAAGCACAGGGAGCACTGGGGTCTGCCCACCACCAGCCACGGCCAAACCCAATCCTGGGCCTGCTGGGCCACCACCCCTCCTCATGCGTGCCCTGCCTGGACCTGCCCCACCCAGCTAGGCCTGCTGGCTCTTGGGGTTTCACACTAGGACCCTTGAGTTCCAAGGCTGTTTCTTCTGTCCAAATGACCTTTGGCTTACTCATTCTTCTCATCCCAGCTGAAATGTCACCTCCACAGGGAGCTGTTCCCCGATTCCTCAGACTAGTTTCCATTCTTTATTGTATACTCTTAAAGCACCCCCACAACTCTCTCTATTATGATGAATTACATATCTGTGTGGCTGTTAAATGTCATCTCTCTCACTAGACCACATGCTTCATGAGGACAGGGATCACGTCTGCCTCACTAAGTACATCTCCCATTGCTCGGCCTGGGCCGGGCACACAGTAGGTATGCAAAGACTCAAAGCATTCAACAAATTCCTCCTTCCCTGGCTCCCACTGCGAAACCACTGGGTGCCTTCTGTTTAGGGGTCAAACTTGGGTGTCTGTGGAGACGCGGGCCCTGAGTCCTGGCTGAACACAGCTGTTGCCCCTTTGCAACTGACAAGAGTGAACTAGCTTCACTCCACACCTTTGATTCTCCCTGAAGAAAACCCAGTTCATCCGTCCCACAGGTAAGGGGCATCCAGTTAGACTCAGAAAGGTGGGGGCACTTCCTAAAGATTTGGATCCTAAAAAGTCTCCTATTTTAAGCTGTAAGGCCTTTATATGAGACTCCAAAAGCTAGCAGAGGGTAATGGTCTCAACTCTTTTCTTTGAGGTTTGATTTTTAAAAAACTATTAATCCATTCAGAGTTTCTTTTGGCATAGGACATAGGGTAAAGACCAAATAAAATTTATTTTTTAAAGCAAGAGCCTTACAAGTGTCTTATAGTCAAAAAGGAAATAATACTCATCGATTTCTAAAAGTAATCATATCTTATAATAATTATATGCTTACATAGAAATATATTTAGTTCATGCTCTTTAACTTTTTCTATTAACAGATGCATTCCTATCTACCATACTATTTTAATTACTGTAGTTTTGCGCTATGTTCCGATATTCAGTCAAACTAGTCTTTTCTCATTTCTCCTTTTAAAACATTTTCTGATTTCTTATGTTTCTTTCAGCAGGTAAGTTTTAGAACCACTTGCCCAATTTTTAAAGAACTACAAAAGGATTTTTCTTTGAAACCGTTAAATCTAAAACATTAATTTGAGAAAAATTAACATCTCAGCCATTTTTGTTATTTTCATGGCATCTCTCTCCATTTTAAGTTCCCTAAAATAACTTTACCTGACCCTGTCATTTCCTCAGAAAAATAGAGACAATTCTTTTTCAGAATTTATAAAACCAAGGAAAGTTTTATAAATATAAAACTAAGCCATGAATGTGAAGAGCAAATCTGAAAACACATAAAGAGCTTATCAAAAAATATAGAAGAGGGACTCTTAGCCAAACCAAATGAAAACCCATTAAAACTAGACAGATCATGTGCCTGAATGGAATTTTACCATTAACTACCATTTATCCCATTTAATTAGTATTTTCCCGACACACAATAACTTGCACTAAAATACTGTTCTCTCGCCTTGAAATTTCTAATTATTGTTGCGACCCACACCATTACGCTTCTCCACCGCTTTCTCCATCTTTCATGCCATTTAAGCAGCAAGATTTTCAATTATCTACGCAGGATGGACAGAAATACCTTTAAGGAAGGGGCATAATATGCAACTCAATTTCTCTAAAAGCCAGGAGAGATCATTTTTCGTCAGGACAAACACACTCTGTCTTTCATCATCTCTCTCTCTCTCTCTCTCTTTTTTGCAAATAAAGAGTAAAACAGGCTATTTAAAACATCCATTTAAATGCAAATTTTGATATCCCAAGAGAAAAATGTTAATCATTTAAATAGACAGGATTATCACCCACCCTCACCTCCTCCCCTCCTCTTCCAAGTTTTAGAAAATGTGGCCTCAGCCCACACAAGTTAAACCAGTCAGGAGCCCTAAGGGCTTTAAGAACTCCCAGTCAGGAGAGAGGGCCAAGACAGAGGGAGTGACTTTTTCTCCTTTTAAAGAAGGACTGCAAAGGAGAGAAAATCCATCCAGTACCTTCTATGAGCCAGGCATGGGACGAGATAATTATCCATCCATCCATCCATCCATCCATCCATCCATCCATCCATCCATTCATCTCTATCTATCTCTGCTCATTTAATAGTCACAACTGTCTTAAAGGGGGGCGGGTTATCATTCTCATCTACAGACAGGGAAACTGAGGCTCAGACAGGTAAAAAGCAGTTTGTCCAGCTGGTAGGTAACCCAGTTGGGTGTACAGGCCTCCAAAGGCCCCAGTCCACGGTGACTCCGCTGGATCCCTGGGGTCCCACCCAGACTCACCCAGCATCCCCATGCCAAGCATGAATGCGTCCATGGTGTAAGGCAGTCCCCGGGCCCGACCTCTTGTCCCAGGCGGGAACATGACTTCTTTCGGCTGAGCTTTCTTACATTCTACCTGTTAAACAGAAAGGCGAACAAATGAGATGCAAATGAATTCCACGTAAATGTCAAATGCAGAACGGATCTGGTTACCAGCAAGGTTATTTTTAGCCTTGCTCCTTACTCACTTGTAAAAATAGCTGTGCCGAGTAAATGGCCTGCAAAATAAATATTTAAGAAAATATACCACTTGTGGAAATCCTGCTGTGGAAAAACCTACAAGGATGAAATTGGGTTTGGAAGGGCTGCAAGGATGTAAGCTTAAGATACACATGCGTGGGTTGGGAGCTCAGATTGAAATTTGTACAGAAGGTACGAGAGGTTAGGAGGCTGTTTGATGTGTCAGCGAATAACAATAGCAACAGTAACAATGCTACTATTACTTGGTTGGCCCTTTACGTGTTTACAAATTCCCCTCAGGTTCCTTCAGGTCAGTGATTCTTCTCGTTGGACTATCTGATTCTACCTCCTATTAAATAGACAGGCCAGTTGGTTTTGGCTCCATTTCACAGATGAGAAAACTGAGCATCAGAAGGTTTATGTCACGAGCTAGAAACCATACCCTAGCAGGGGCAGGCCTGAAAGCTGGATTTTTAAAATTTCCAGGTCAGCGATGCCACCATCTCCATACCACTTGCCTGGGGCACTCCCGAGGGAAGTAATAAGATTTAAACACTGACTCCATTCACCTGGATCACCAGCTTCTCATTCTCCAGCTGTGTCCTCAGGTGGTTGCTAGTCTTTTCTTCCTATTTCCTTTCCGCCTCCAAAATGTCTAAATCCTATTCCACTCACACACCCAGAAGTCATTTTTTTTTAACAACATATACATAAATGATCTATAATGCAAAGCCCTGGTAATAAGTACAACTGCTGCCTGCTGAAACTCCTTCAGTTTCTACTAATGTTCCTTAAGCCCTTGCTCAGTGCTTACTTGCTTTTAGTTTACAGACAAACTTAACAAGCATTGCTAGCTGGTAATCAATCCTATTTCTGACGAAGATGGAATGTCATAGGGGAAGGCACAGGTGCTTATAGCAGCAGAAGTAACAGCATGACAGTCTGATAGTGATGAGGGAAGGACAAGAATCAGGTATCTTATTTAAAAAGCAGTCCGGGGCCGTATAATATAGGAACCAAAATTCTAAGTAGCTCAACTGCTGCTAAGGGTATCACTATGACAGAAAACTACCATTGTTCACTGCAGGTCTGCGATATGAAGAAAAAGTTAAATTGTGTGCAATATATTTTGTTGTAAAAGGGACCTATATGGGTTGTCCATTTCGGAGATACTCTCATCCCAAATACTTTTAATTAAAAAATATTTTAGTGCTTAAGGCTAGGGGGAAGCTTTAATTACCTCAAATATGAACTCCTCTTTCTTCAAAGACACCAGATAACAGGTATTAATCTTGTTCTTTAAAGAATGATAACCACGCATGCTTTTAAAAACATGGATAAAACGGTTCAACATTCATGACTGATATGCTTAATACTGAGTTTTTCTAGATGAAAAGGAAAGAGATGAGCACCCCCCAAAAGAGAAATGGGTAAAGGACACAAATGGGCAATTTACGAATGGCTAATGAAGAAGCCCACATCCCAAAACGAACCATATCTTTCATTCATCGGACTGGCCGTGATGAAAGGAGTATTTGCTGTCGAGTCCCTGAGAGTGTGGGCAGCAGGGGTGGACACTGGCACATATTTTCCTGGAGGGCAACCTGACAAAATATCAAAATCCATACATGCACACGTCCTTTGACCTAATAAATCCTACTTGTAGGAATTCATTCTGCAAGGACATGTGGATGAGTATTCACCAGATGCGTTGATTATCATGAAATAAAAAGAAATACCCTAAAAGTCCAAGAACAGGGAGTCAGTAGGCTGAATGTCATCCAAGCTGACCGAAAGCTACACAGCTACGGGAAGGCAGGCTGATAATGATGTGCTCTGGTATCGGGAAACCCTCAGTCCCCGACAAACCAGGACGGTTGGTCACCTTAACTGCAAGCAGGGAAAAAGGAAATTACAGTGACTTTGTGAAAAATGAACATGGGGATATACGATAGAGGGAAACAATATGAAAAGACACAGCAAAGTCGTCTTAGAGCAACTCTGCTCTTTAATTTCCTGAGTGCATTTTGTTTTTGTTATTTATTTCCCAAATTTTCTGCTTTGAATATTACTGTTGCAAGTGTGTGTGTGTGGGGGAGGTGATTAAAAAGAAATAAATTCATCAGAATTGGGTCTTTAAGATTTCTCTCATAAGCCCAGGGGTGACAATTTGCTCCTGGACTCCAGACCCCCACCCCCAGGACTCAGACGCAGGCTGAGACACCTCATTTGCAAGAGCCTGCCCGAGCCTGGGAAGATGTGTGTGCTGTGCAGAGGCAGACAGCTAATTACCAACCTAACAATAACACCGGGATCCAGTATAATACCGCTAACCAGCTCACTTTCTAATAGCCCTATCGGTGACAATCTATTGCATTGTCTTATGAAAACCTGCTGCCTGTTCCTAGGCAACCTGATCAACGAAAATTTCAGGTTTATACAATTTTCATTTAGGGAACATAAAGGTTAACTGACTGTAATGGGAACATTTTAAACAAACCCACCTACTCTTCCTCTCTCTGAGCAGGGCTGGCAGCTCTGTTTAATTCTGCTCTGTCTTTGCTGGTGCTGTTTTGGGCAGCACTGACTGCCTGGGTTCTGTCCACCACCACTGTGTCAACCCTGAGTGCTCAATAAGGCCAGGGGCCATGTCGTGCGCACTCTCTGGGGGGACCACAGCATGTCCTGGGCACTTGAGTGACAGGGAGTAAACAGAGTCGCACCAGGGAGCCTGGCCTGGCGTGCACCGAAGGCATCTGGAGAGATTTCTCAGGACCAGACGGCCTGCCCACCCAGCTCCCGAACTCCTTTGATGATGTTGTATAGAAAACACTGAAAAGGAGAAAGAGGCATCGCTATTCTCTACCTGTACCCCGAGTCCTTGCAGTGGGTCAGGAGCTTGCTGAGGATAAAACTATGTCCTTCACCCATCAGACTAGACACCTTGTCTCTCCCATCAGACTGCTAGTTCTCAGGGCAGGGATCAGGGTCAGTCCCTACCTTCCCTGGTCCCTCAGGGCAGTTCAATACAGAGCATGGATCGACTTCTATGCTCATCACGGTCAAGGA
This sequence comes from Pteropus medius, assembly GCF_902729225.1. Lineage (NCBI taxonomy): Eukaryota > Metazoa > Chordata > Mammalia > Chiroptera > Pteropodidae > Pteropus > Pteropus medius. The sequence goes on along the minus strand of NW_024349799.1, from coordinate 3,831,077 downwards.
GACCCAGCTTATTTCAACGGTGCTGAGGAACTCAATGTGCCTGGCAAGTGCTGTGGGGGATGCAAAGACAAATAGGGCGGCTTCCACCCCTGAGAGCCCTCATTCTATTGAAAAGAATAGGTTCATGTTCTCCTAACGTTGATATTAAGGCAAATAATCATATGTCAACTTGCCCCTTGGGCCTGTCAGCCTCGGGAGCCTTTTGGGTTAGACAGACCACATCTGGGTCACCCCTCAACCCCTGCTATCCTCCCACCAGGCTCTGTGCAAACTAGAGAACTTGGCATAAACAGCCTGAGTTACAGTCAGAATCAAAACGGAGAAAACCCAGCCTATCTCCCCAGCCAAAGTCACAAACTTCGGTCATCTGTCCACACACCATGTCCCAGTTACCTACTGCTGTGCAACAAGCTACCCCCAAACTTAGTGGCTTCGAGCAACAATTTGTCATTCTTCTTCGTGGTTCTGCGAGTTGACGGGGCTCAGCAGGGCTCTTGCTTGTGGTCGGTCTCTCACGTATTTGTGGTCAGGTGGGGGCTGGGGCAGGAGCCAGAGAAAGCCTGGACTCGGCTGGGGGTCCAAGATGGCTTCTTCACTCACGCAGCAGGCAGCTGATGCTAGTTCAGCTGGGAATGTCCATGGGTGGGGGTGGGGGACCACTCATGGCTTCTCCATGATGCTTGGTCTTCTCACAACATGGTGGCAGAGTCCCAAGGAGCTGGGTCCCAGGCACGAGCCTTCTAAGAGACCAAGGCAGAAGCTGCAAGGCTTCTTACAGCCTAGCCTTGGGAGTCACGCTGTTACTTCCATCACGTTCTACGGGTTACACCGGCCAGCCTAGATTTGGTATGGGTGGGGAACACACAGGGGCATGAGCACTGGGAGGCACAGGATCACGGGGGCCGTCTTTACAGACTATGGACCACAAGAGATCAATGAGGAGCAGAGAGGAGACAGGACAGTGGGAAGCATTCTTCCCACCCTCAGTGTCTGGCTAGTTGGGTTCTTGGGGGCAGTGGGCACTGAAGGCTGCCTTTCCTGTGGGGCACAAGGCAGGCACGGGAGCTCCCCTCCCAGGGCAGCCTGAGAGAGGCTCGTGTGGCTCCTCAGGTCAACAGAAGCAAAACAGAGGTGGTTCTCCTGGCGATCAGATCTCTTGCTCTATCTGTTTCAGCAGCACCACCAAGACCTCCATGTATAATAAACGCTCCCCACCGCTCATACCAAAGTGCTCTCTCTAGGGCAGCCTTGGGTGGGGGCAGAGTCTGAGGACAGAACATTTCCAAGTCTTGGTCCTTGAGACTCAACCAACATCTCAGATCTCCTCTCAGCAGCTTCTCACCATGGCTGCCATTGCTACCGTTTCAAATGGCACCTAGGAGAAGCCGTCTGGTTGGAGGGACAAGAGATTTAGCAGGAAATGCCATTTGGATTTGTGCTTGTTAAGAAGCCTCAGAGGAACCTCGTGACCAGTGTCTCACCCTCGGAAGACGAGGTCTCCCATTTTCAAGTTTCACAGTTGGCAAAGCCAAGCAGCGGCTCCATTCCAGGGGCTGATACCAAAGGTAGATGGGACTGCCTGTAACATTTAGCTCCCTAAATATGCTGTTTGCTTGGCAAACTTGCCTTGGAAAAGAGGGTATGGTTTCCTCGCAGCCACATGGTTATGGGTTCAGAAGAACGACCTAGCAGAACCCTCCGAAGGATGCTACCTTTTAGAGGACGAATCAGAGCTCGACGTGAGCCGGCACGTGCGTCCTACACTCCATGCTGGCTGCTCGCAGCAGTGGGCGCCTACTTCCAATCAGAGTCCCAAGCAATTCGGCAATGGTTGTTTCTAACTTTTTCTTTGGAAATAATTTCAAACTTATAGAAAAGTTGCAAGGATAGCACAAAGAATACCTGTACACCCTTCTCCCACAGTCACCTGTTGCTAAGAGTTTGTTACTTTTGCATTATCAATTGCACACTCGCTATGTCTAGGTTTAGGTCTAGATCTAAATTGGTGATTTTTTTTCCCTGAACCATTTGAAAGTGAGTTGCATATATTAAGGTATGCATTTCCTAAACATAGAGGTGTTTTCTTCCATAACCACAGTATAGCAATCAGCCTCAGGACATTCAACATTGATACAATACTTTTATCTACCTTCTATATTCCTATTTTGCCAGTGGATCCAATGACGCCCTTTATCGCTATCTATCCATCTCACAGAGCAGGAAGCTGAGGCCCAGGGCCGGCAGACACCCTGCCTCTATCTGCAGACACAGTCCATGCATGGCAGGGCTGGGCTTGAGCCCAGGTCCACCTGACGCCATGGCCCATGCCAGGGAACAAGGTCCCGTGCCATACCCTAGGGGGAAACTCTTGGCATCAGCTTTCAGAGAAGGTGCTGGGACTTCTGTGGGGACAGCTTCCCTGCAGCGCTGAGTGCCTGTCCTCACCCCGCTGGCCCGCGGCCCTCGCTCAGGCAAGCTCCCTGCGGGGCACCTTTTGGAAGAGGAAGAGGCTGGCAGTCTGAGGAGGATGCCAAGGTCTGGGAAGTGAAAAGGCTTTTGTTCTTTCTCCGAGTCTATACAAATGGCCTCAGTCAGCACACCCCCGGGGCTGGGAGGGAAACCGGACCCCACCTTGGTCTGAGGAAACCCAAGCCCTGTGCCTGTGGCCTTGATTTACAAGCCCAGGACAAGGAAACTCTGTGTGGCCTGAAGAGGCCAGTGTTTGCAGCTTCCCTTCTCACCCGGAACAGGCCATGTTAGAAACGATTTACTCCTCCGTGGAGAGAGGACTATTTAAAGGATAAAATCCATAGCTGCCCAGAGATCAAACTAAACTATCTGGCCAGTAAGGAGGGAGGCGAACAGAGGGGTAGGCGAGCGGCAGGACAGTGGTTTTTACGGTGGGTGCCGTCCTTCTGTGGAGCCTCCTGAAAGACAGAGCGGCCTGACCTGGACTTGCCCCGCGATCAGCTCCTCCTCTGACTCCAGCTGCTGCTCCTCCTCAGCCAGGTTCTGGGAGATTCCAGGCCAGAAGTGCTTCTCTGAAGCCCCAAGGTGACCATCTCCTCTGACTGTTGGGCCCTGAGCCCTTCCAGGGAGACACAGGGAAGGGGAGATGACCCTCCAGTGTAAGGATTTGGGGGTCCTGCCTGGAGCCCACAGCTTCCCAGATCTTTCCAGTAAGGCAGGAAGGGTGAGCTGCACCCCAGAAACCACATGTGGCTCCCCGCTCGGCCTATGCCATCCCACGGCCCCTGCTTTTCTTCCTCCTGCCCGGTGCTTCCTCTTGTCCTCTCTGGTAGTCACAAGCCTTTCTGGACACTCCAGGAGGGCAGGACCCTTCACGGGCTCTTACAGATTTATAACCCAGATTCAGAGAGGCCCTTCCCTCAAAGAAGACAAACACAAACAGCTCCATGGGGAACTGGGAGGAACCGGGTCTCTGCTGTCCTCAAGAGCATGGCTGGCTACAGAATGTGCTAGAGAACATGCAGAATGCTGCAAAATGAAGACGAGGGGCCCTTTGTGCAACATCGCTGAGAGCTCCGGGATCGTGTCGGCAGAGCGTCAGACCAGCAAGGACCCGAGTGCAGGGCCTGCACGGCTGCTCAGGGAGCACGGCCTGGAAGCCAGCCCTGCTCGAGACAGATACTGAATGAGAAGTGAAGAAAGAGGCCGATGAGTACCAAGGTGTGAGATGAAAAGCACAAAAATAACCCACCGAGGGGAGGCGAGAGGGCCTGCGAGAGGGAAGGCAGGCCCCAGGCTCTCCGCCATGTGGAGCTCACACCCGAAGGGGACCCGTGGGCATCTCTCTCCCAGTGACCTTCAGAGAGTCAGATCACTTCTTCTTGGTTCTAAAGTCCATTCCAGGGTTTCCATTCTACAGAATCACTCTACTTATCCATGGCCAGAAGCAAGATGGAGTCCTAACCAGCCTGAGTGCATGGCTGGGTGAGGGCCGGGCCTGAGACTCTGCCATGGGCAGTGGCAGCAATCGCACCCCGGAAATCCTGGTGGTGGCACTGGGAAGACCTGGCTCTTGACTCCAGCAGGGCAGGCGGGGGGAGGCGAGGGGAAGGGTCATACCTGACCCTCACCAGCGCCAACCCTTCTGCCCTCTGCAAACTCAGAGAGGCCTCTCGGCTGGGCACTGTCGATTCCAGGAAGTGAGCAGAAGGGAGTTCTGTGCTCTGTCCCCTCCCTCTTCCCTTCCCCAGAAATCTTAATCAGGCACTGTCCTTACAGACAGGGACCAGCGTGTGGCCAAACACCAGAGGGCCCACTTGTAGTTGATAACTTGTTCTACTGCAAAAAGGTCCTCACAAATATGGGACCACCCCCGCCATGAAGTCTATGGAAGAGGGGTTACTGTGCCAACCAAAATGGAATGCCAGCTTAGGCGGGTGACGGCAGCCAGCGGAAACATCTACCTTCGAAGGACACATGCTCGCCAGAAACAGCCTGGACCATTTGAGAGAAGCACTGACTGAGAGCCCTGCAGGACGTACCATCCTGACTCCATCCCCTTCGCCAGCGGCATTACTCCAGCAGGAAGGAACACAGCGTGTACCGAACACTCCCCACAGGCTAGTCATGGTCACGGCATGCTCGTACCTGAGTGCACGTGTGTGCGTGCATATATAATGTACAGTACCTATACACGATGACATTCATATATAATGTACGCCAAGCACAGTTCCTGGCACACAGAAGTCCTCTGAGAATGTTCACTGTTCTCAACACCCTCATTAATCGACTCCTCATTTCCTCCAAGTTGGCCTAATTAGCCCTGAAGTTACAATAGGAAAGGAAACTGAGGCACCGAACAATGATTTGTCCAAGGTTACAAAGCAGATAACGACAGCCAGGATTCAATCCTAAGTCCCTCACTTCAAAGCCCTGTTCCCACGTCTGGGCCTCTGGCCACTCAGGTCCTGTCCTCACAGCCCTTCTTTACCACCCTCCATCCAGCCTTCGAGGCCCACTCGGACGCTATTCCTTCCACGAAGCCATCCTCAACCCTAGTTCCAGAATTACTTTCCTCAACACTTCCAGAATGAATTTCAAACACTGTTTCCTCTGCTCAGTGTTGTATTAAAATCAGCGATGGCCAAGTGAAGGAGGTCATAACCAATGCTACTGGCATGTCTGATTTAGCAAGAAGGGGCTGGGTGTGGACACAGATGAATTCATTAAGATGAGGTTCCCCTTGGAGGTGTGCTCAGTGTCTGGGCGAGGAACTCGCCCCCAGCACCATCTAAGACACGTGGCCCAGAGACCGCAGCCTCCCACCCCGCCCGATCCGAGGGCAGGGGTCTTGTCCCGTCCTCTGCAGTCCGGCCTAGAGGCTAAGGGTCCTAGCTTCAGAGGCTAAGGGTCCTAGCTTCAGCGCGCTGCTCCTGACTTTTCTGTGCCTCAATATTCTCATCCATAAAACATTAACAGAGTGCCTACCCCACAGGCTGCACTGAACTAATAAATTAAACGAGCTAATCCTTTAAGTGCTGGCGTTGGATAAAGTAGGTTGGGTCACACCTTACTCTCCTCCACATGGAGCCTAGGGGAGCATCTTTGAAGGTGATAAAACCAGTTCGCAGCTGTGCTGATGAAAATCTCAGACTGGGGAGCAGAGAGGAGAACGTGGTTGCCACCCCCCAGACTCTGGGCATGCTGCCGCTGACTTTCTCCTTAACCTCCCCCACCTGCCGGCCAGGTAGGACCGCATCTTCCTGCTTTCATCAGCAAGGTGCGCAAAGGGAGCTGCACAGGCTGTACTATTCGGGGAAAAAGCTGATGGTGGCAGCAACAGCTGTTCTCCTTTTCCTTTCTGGGAACCTGCAAGGACATTTCAAAGTGAAAAGAAACCTGATCCTCCGGCAGGTGCCCAGATTCTGCTACCAGGCTGGGTGCTTCCCCCAGCCCGGGGCGGGCTTTGCCAGAGACCCTGAACAGAAGGGGCCTAACTTCATTTCTCTATTTAAGAGGAGAAAAAAGGGGTGGCTCAAGCATTAGTTTGCATCTCCCTGGGGTGTCAGGCAAAGAGCAGAAGAGCAAAGTCCAGGGAAGAACAGGCCCCAGAGAAGGGGGCGGGCTGTTCCTGCGGTCTCTGGGCCCCCTCCTGTGGATGGTGTGTAGGGGATGCGGGGGACGGCACATGCGGAAAAGCCCAGAGGCGAGGGGCCCCTAGACATCGAGAAGGATGCTCCGCTCTCCCCAACCGTCCCACTGCAGTGACCTCACCAGAGGACAGATGAAGGGCAAACGAGCTAGAATTCAGAAGACCGGGAGGCCACCTCCCCGAGGGCCACATTATTTCTGCCTAAAAAACAACAAACGTTTACCCCCAACCACCCAGCCTGGCCTCCCACCTCTGTCCTCACCTCCCCCAACACATAAATCCCTCTGCCCACACTGACAGAACCAGTACACAAACGACTGTGCACAGACGTGTGTGTGCCCGTGCGTGACGAGGGACACAGGCCTCTCCCTCCCCACGTGAACACGAGATTCATTTATTAAGTGCCTCTCTGGCATTTCCTTTTTTTTTTTTTTTTTTTTTTTTTGCCTTCATCCTGCTTGTTTAATATTGCATTTGACATTCTCATTTTATAAATGGTAACAGAAGCAGGATGGATGGCTAAAATTAGCTTACGAGTGAGAATGATGCTACAAATAGGATGGTGAACACAGAAGCCTGGTTAATTCCACCCACATTATCCGCCCCGCCCCCCTCCACTTTTGGGCTGGTTCCTGATCCAGCTCTCAGTTGGGCTGAGGAGCAGCAGCCTGAGCGAGGGGACGGGTGCCCAGTCACTGGGGCGCCCTGCCAGGTAGCAATGCCCCATGTTCACCCTAGCTTCGGGTCTCCGTGGATCACCTGGCCCAGCATTGCAGCCCTGAGTCCCAGAGGCCAATGCAGAACACTGGTTCTCTCGTCTTCCTGCCTGATCCCACCCAGAAGGCCCTGTTCCAGGGTTAATCCCCCAGGGTGCCCTGGGCGGAAGGCCTGCCATCTCACCAGGCTTTGCTCTTAGAAGAGGATTTTCAGAACCTCCTCCAAGGATGATTCAGCTGAAGGGCCTGAGTCAGCTTCCCTGGGACCTAGGAAACACATCTGTGGGTCCCTTCTGCTCCGCTCTGCAGGATGTGCACCTTCTCCCCTCCTTGGGACCACCTCCCGGCATCAAGAGTGCTCACCTCACATACCCTCTAGGCCCCGGAGACACATACCTGCATTTTACTGAGTTGTAATCCGTCCAGGACCGCCCCACCTTATAATGACGCATGTGTTCAATAAAACGATTCTAAGAATAACGACAGTGATGATGATAATAATAATAGTAAAAAGACCTGTCACTTTGATAGAGCTACAGCCTGGTAAAAACCCTCACAAGTCCTAAGTCCCAGCCCTCTCTGAGGCAGGTGCCATCGTCACCTGTCTTACAGACACAGGAACACAGACACTAACTTACCCAAGGTCACAAAGCAGAGCAATGAGTAGCACTGTGGGGCCGTTGGCAGTGAGGGTTGGTGACACCTTTTGCTCGGAAGGCCTTTTGGGGAGACAGCACACCACACTGGCCATTCCTTTACTTCCCACTTGCTCAGTGCTTGGGGCCCCCTCAGAGAACAAAGGCACCAATACTTTCCATAGGCTGGTATTCTAAACCGCAGCATCTGTTTGGGGCACCCCCACCCCCACAATCTGCCTCTGACTAGTAAAAAGCTGACTCAATAGTGCACCTGGGTGACCTCTTGGCTAAAAGCTTTTTCCTTGGGCCCCGAAGATAAGCAGACCTCACCTGCTCTGAGCTACATTGGTTTGGCTGGGAGTCAGAAGCTAGAGCCCATGGGCCAAATCCAGTTGCTGCTTATTTTTGTAAATAAGGTTTTACTTAAACGTGGCCACAGCTACAGTGGCTGCTTTTGCACCATGATGGCAGAGCTGAGTAGCTGTGACTGGCCGTAGAGCCCGCAAAGCCTAAAATGTTTACTATCTGTCCCTTTACTACAAAAAGTTTATTGTCTCCTAGCTTTAGGCTAAATGGAGGAAACTTGGTTACCAAGAGGGTTTTCTGGAGGGCTGATTTTTCAAGGCTTTTGGAGTCTATACCCTACAACAGGGCAGGCCAAGGCTGCTTGGGCCAGGAACCAGAGCTTTCTGTAAGCTGCAAAGGGCAGAGGTCATCCTTCCCATCGTGCACTGGGGGAAACAGGTGCAGACAGGTGGAGTACTTTCCAGTCACAGGATAATCAGCGGTGGGTCTGGGATTCGCGCTCAGGTCCACATGTGCCAAAGTCTTGACCCAGCAGGTCCCAACTAGGGGTCAAGGACGTTTGCACGTCACTTGAGGATTAAGCCCTTCACCCCAGTGGATGGGCCTACACATCTATGATCAAAGCTCAAGGGCTGCCTCAGCGGGCAAGGGCACATGCCTGTGTGGGGAAGTCCTGCACTGAGAGCTTCTTTGGGGAGGAGACCTGGGCTCTCTGACCACAGGAAGTCGGGGTGGTGCCGAGAGCACCAGCCTGGCCTGGGGTCCCGTGCCACGTGACTCATCCGGCTCCATGCTCTTAGAGCCTCAGTTCCTTCATCCCAGGTCCCTTCCTTCTGACACTAGATGGACGATTTATGACCCACAACTCCCGCGTTATCTCTTATGAACAGTGGTCCTTGTCCTGTGCTTCTTAGACTTTAACACACACACACAAATCACTGAATATTTGTCAAAATGCAGACTGATCTGGTAGGTCTGTTGTGGGGCCTGAGACTCTGTATTACTAACAACCTTGCAAACTGCTTAGCACTTTCATAAACCAGAATACCTGATTCTTCTTTTTGTTCCTGTATACCTAATACAGGAACAAAAAGAAGAACTGTTTAAAGAAACCCTATAGTAATCTATGCAGAAAGCAAATAAAAACTCTTCCTTGCATTTGCCAGTCAAATCAATCCAGAGTTTTCAGTGATGAGGCAGCAGGATGTAGTTGGGGAAAACACAAGGTTGGAGCCAGAACGACACAAGTTCAAATCCTAGCTCTGCTGCTTAGAACCGTGGACTGTGGAAGTCCCTTCACTCATGTCGCCCTCCACGAAATGGGACGACGACCCCTACCTCAGGACAAAAGGAGACTCACGTGCATGTAAAGTACCACCAGGGTGCCCGGTAAAAGCCAATATCTTTTGGTTGAATCAGAGGTGGGAACTGGCTCTCCCCGAGGTGCCCTCGCCCGGCCTCCTCTCCGACTGGACTCCAAGTTCTCACCTGGCAAGGCTGGCGTCGCCTCCCTGGCTCTATCTGAGGCGGGGACTGAGACAGGCCCCGGAGGAGCCGAGAGCAGGTCTTTGTCGATCCCGCCTCCCTCCCTCCCTCCGGCTGCCTCGCCTGCCAGGAGGCTGCGCGGGCGCTAATCAAGCAAGTGCCCCTGCTGCTCGGAGCCTGCTTCAATCAGGGGCGCACGGCGGGGGGTGTTATTAGCTGCGCCTGTGCCTGGGCTCATGGAGTGGCCGTGGCCGGAGGTGTCCCTCTCTGAGGGGTCACCAGGTGGCTCCGCATGTGCGTGTGTGTGTTTATTGAGAAAGAGCTGTGTGTGTGCTTCACTCTGACCGGGCCGAGATGGAGGGAAGGGCTGAACCTCGGCTCTCCTGGGTTGGGCCCTGAGCTGGGGTGGTGGCCAGCTGCTTCCGATGTCCCTCACTCACCCGCCTGGAGACACACTGTGGCTGACAGGGACCCCCTCGCACCCTAAGCTTGGCCCTTCTGCCCTGCCGGGAACTGGGCCCTGAGTGAGCCCGTCTCCTCTGCCCTTCTTTGAGGAGGATGTGGAACCGCATGGGCCACGTGGCTGACAGAGGGGTCAGTCAGTGGCCTAGGAAGGCTGTAGACCAGTTAGATGACCTTTAAAGTCCCTTTCGGCCTGAGAGGGGGAAGTCTCCTGGGTACAAATGTGAGCTCTGGACGTTAGCTTTTGGGGTTTAAAATCTGGTGCTGCCACTCGCTGACCCTGTGACCCTAAGCAAGTCATTGAACTCCTTTCTCTGCCTCACTTTGCTTATCAGTAAAATGGGAATAATAATTAGCCCCTGCACTAGAGTGGGTGTGATAATCAAATGAGAAGAGGTGCATAAAGCTTGCGCCCGGCAGGGCATGCAGTTCACACTCGGAAACGTTAGCTATGCACGAGATCTCTGTGTGGGAGGGCGCCATGTGGGGTCTTTCTGGCCATCCCCCGGCCGGAACCCTGGAGGTGACTCACACAGGTCTCTGTGGGGAGGGAGTCAGGGTTCATGTGATCCCAGCTTCCTGAGAAGAACTCACGCCTGTTGCTGGTTCTCTCGGACGGTGGAGAAGGGCCCTCGTTTTTAAAAATGCCCAGGATATTCACCAGATGGGAAATGGCTCTGAAAAGTATGCTGTGCCTGATGGTCATGTGGTCCCTCATCTAATCCTTATTCCTGCCACAATTATCTAGCTTACTGAGTGCCAGCCAGGCCTAGGAGTACTGGATTAATAATCAGAAGACCTGGATTCAAGTCCTATCTTTGTGACTCACCGGCGGTGAGCCCTTTCTCAGCTGTGACTAGGAGAAAATGGTAGCTCCAGGCATGTTTGGGGGGTGGGAGGGACAGTGCAGCTCTCCGTTCCTGCTGAATTCCCGGAGAGACTGCGGGGGTTCCAGTAGATGGGTCTTTATAGCTTCGCAGCACAGTCCAGTTTACAAAACACTCCCCCGGACGTTCTAACAACCGCCTGTGTTCCTGCTTGGCAGTCTCCACGTTCTCAGAGTCTTTCTGATCTCTCATTTGAATTCTGTCCACTGCACAGTTTAAATTCATTTCCTTTTCTTTGGGCCTGTATCGTAGAATCCACACAGCATTCGGGATTCAGACTCCTCTCCCAACGTTCTTCAGAGGGCGAGAACTCCCTGAAGAAGTCCTTTGAGGATGATGGATGATGGCAGGAGCCACGTTTATCAAGCCAGACTCTGCGCAGGTGCCTTCGCTCGTGGTGTCTCCCCCAGGTGCAGCAACCCCATGAGGTGGTCATCACAGGCCCTGTTAGACCGGAGCTGAGGGAGGCGATGTACCGATGCCTGATCCCGGCACCTCTAAATTCTCCCGTAGAGCTTGGATCTGGTGAGGCTGGGCTAGCCGCCTACAGTGACACTTCCAAACCTTGTCTGTGATCCCGGCCACTCCGTCCTTACCCCTTCCCCTTGACCACTTCCATTTTTGCCTTATTCTCTTAAAGAACAAGTACCAGCCCCGGATTCAAAAGGAAATAGGAACTCTTACACTATAACTGCAATTACCCTCACGTGCCATAGTCGGCCTCCACCTGGATGGCTAAGAAGATGACACATGTGAAATGACTAGGAACAATGACTACACACCTCTCTGGCTTCGAGCCAGCCCATGAGTTACCTTCGTGGGGCTGAAACTCTACTTTCCGATTACCCCCTGGGTCATCTGGAGATTCCTTCTCCCAACCCTAAGCTCAAACAACTGTTTGGCTAGTTCGTTTGACAGCCAATAAGCTCCGGGGCATATCCCCCGGGCCTCGGTTTCCCCACTTGAATGGCGAGGAGGATAAAGCCCTTTCCCACTTGTGTCTCAGGCTCATTTCAAAGCCAGTCAATGGTGAAGGGCTGCGCATATGCATTCGAGGCAGCACACAGACTGTCTCCTGACAGTCTATACCGGGCCTTCCCGATGAACCATCAAGTCCTGGCAGGACAGGAACGGTGTCTGCCACTGCTCTCGGCTCTGCCACTCCCCACTGCCCAGGCGGCCCTCAGTGGAGTCTGTCGATAGCACACCTGGCTAATACGAACAAGGCATCTGGGCACTGGGGGCAGGCTTTCTTTTAAGCCCCCGTCATCCCAGTTTTAAAAATAGCAAGTAGTAACCTACGGAAACAGAAATAACCAACTGGAAGGCACTGACTTTGGAGTGGCAGAGAAAGCCTATGGGGGCACCTGTGTTACTTCCACACACTTATCTCCCCTGTACCATTTTAATACCTGAGCTGAAGTCTCCAACCTGCAGTTTGCAAAGAAACAGTATTTTCATTTCAGATGCATATGATGGCTAGGAACAATACCGACAATATTATTTTAGTGCCCTGGGAAAAAATTAGCAAGTCAAATATTGAATCAGGCCTGTAGCGTCACATGCTAAGCAGATTGCTTTGATCTTATCTACACTAAAAGCTCTATTATTGAATTTAAAGTCAGTGAACACATATCAGACCGATATGCAATGAGTATCTGAATGTATGTTTCAGGGGCAAGAAATGTTCTAATTAAAGGAAGAAAATATCAAAGTTACAGCAGTGATAGAAACACAAATTTGCCCTCCCTCTTCTCTTGGGGATGGAGGCTCTGCTGGCCACCCAAAATGTTTTGGCTCTGAAGGACCTGTTGATGGCTCCAGAAACACCTGCCGAGCTCCCATTTTTCTGGAACCAATGAGGAAGGGGTTTCTCACCCACCTACTCAATTGAAGGAGTCTGACAGCAAGTAAGGCCGTGTGCATTCTGCACATGGTATGGCGCCCTCTGGTGGCAATTTCTCTGGGAGGCCTATCCAGCTCCCCAAACTTCCAATGATCCAACCTCCCTCCCTGTTGAGGATGCCTCACCAGGAAAGGAGATTTAAAGAGACAGAGAGACCGAAGCCTCTGATCATGAGGGTAAAACTATCTAGTTGATAAGACGAGGAGACTGTTAATTACCCAGCAAGGCCCAAAGAGTGAAATAATTGGGGCAGTAAACTTCATATCTAGGACAGCCCCTCCCTGCTCCCCAACCACCACTGCCAAGCCAAGAGCAAAAGCATATCCTAAGCCATGGGCTGGCAAACTACATCCTGCTGGCACCCTGCTGGCTTTTGTACTGCACGAGAGTTAAGAATAGTTTTTACATTTTTAAATGGTAAAAAACAAATACATGTGACACGTGAAAATTACATGAGATTTCAATTTCAGTGTCCTGCTCATTCCTGTACGTTTTGTCTGTGGACGCTTTTGTGCTATAACAGCAGAGTGGATTCATTGTGAAAGCCGGTTGTACGGCCTGCGAAGCTCAGAAGATTTACTATGGGCCTTTTACTCCTGTGGTTCACAGGGCTGAACCGCTAGAGTCTGGTCCCACGTCCACCCTGCCCACCTTCCAGCATGATGCCTGCAGCAGTCTGCGAGACAAAGGTGTGTAGACGGGGGCAGGGAGGCCCGGCGTTTCAGCACAAGCCCTACAAACTTACCATTTTATTATTGATTTCATGGAAATGAATCTCACAGACTTTCTCCACAACGTCTTCATTCTCAAAAGTGACAAAGCCAAAACCTAAAGAAAAAAGGGAAGACAAAAACAAAAACAGAGAGGGAGGTGAGTACAGTCTGGCTGGCCCACACGTTCTTTGCTGGGCTATAGCGGCCACAGGTTCCTCGTCTGAGGGCAGGGGGCACAGATCCCAGGCAGGACTCCCAGGGGTAAGAAATAATTTCCAATTTTTACATGCACCCTTCCAACAGTGAGGAAAAGTTAACGATTTCACCCACAGGCGGCGGGTGCTGTGTGGTATACATTTGCCCGGAAGCAAACAAGAAATTCACTTGTCTGTTGTGTACGAGGTGGGAGCCCCACGGCGCTCTGCCTGGCAGCAGGCGGGTGGGCTGCCCAGAACCGCGGGATCGCTCCAGGGCCACGCTCGCCCTTTCTGCACGGCAGTGGCCAGCTCCCGGGTCGGCCTCCAGACGGAGGCGGTTATTTGTCCTTTTCTTCCTGAATTACTTCCTCTAATACCTCATCAGGACATCCTGAGGCCTGGAAGAAACTATTAAAAGTTTCGGGCCTCTGTTCTGTGCAGGCATCCTTTTTCTACTGCTGCTTCAAAAGCGCTACAGATTTGGGGCAGTTTAAGACTGTTTGATGCCTGCTGTCAGCCTGTCAGCTATCCACTGTATTTACGCGGCTGGAGACCGCCTTTGCTAGACAAGCCATACTGAAGAATTTTGGCAGGCGACCACTGCTCAGTATCCTGAGTTCCTCTTGCTAACCTCCAGTCCCTTGCTTTCTTCTCTTCCTGCCCCCGACGGGGTCTCCAGCACGCGGCCCCATCTGTGACCCCTCTCAGTAAGTACCGCTTTAACACACAGGCCAATCACAGGACGGCACCCCGCCTCGGATGAAACGCAGGTGCAGTCAGTACCAACACCGCGAGGGAACACGGGCAGAGAGTGTGGACGCTCCGAACGGGGAGGCAGCAGGCCTGCGTTCCAGTTCTGACTCTGAACTTATGTGTCATCCTGGAAAGAAGCCCCTTCCCCATCCTACGCCTCGAGGTTTGTACCTGCAAATTATGCCGGCGAGTGTGGACACTGGGTCCCACACCTCGAGTCCCAACCCAAATCACGATTCACAAGATTCTACCGTGGAATGAACGTTTGTATCCCCCCCTGCCCCGCCAATTCATCTACTGAGATCCTAACCCCCAAGAGGGGGCGCTTCTGGGCGGCATTTAGGTCATGGGGGTGGAGGCCTCGCAAATGGATTAGTGCCCTGATAAAAGACACAGAGAGCTGGCCTGTTCTGCTCTCTGCCACTTCAGGCTACGATGAGAAGATGGCTGCTTGTCACAGGAAGACGGCCTTCACCAAAAACCTCATCATGCCGACGCCCTGATCTTGGACTTCCAGCCTCCAGAACTATGGGAAGTAATTTTTTGTTGTTAATAAGCCTCCCCGTCTACAGTACTTTTTAATAGCAGCTCGAACTGCCCAAGGCACTCTCCTCCCCAAAGACATGAACCTGCCGAACACACGCCTGGGCACACCAATGAGGAAGATGAAAATCAGGGCTGTTATCGTTTGTATTACAATAATTAGTGTTTCCTGTCAATGAGTAAAAATATAGATGCTTCCTTTTCAAGCTTATGGGTCTCCTTTGGGTCCCAGAAACCCAAGGTGGAGAGAGAATGTCTCAAGTCCCTTCCACCACCATTTTCTAAGGAACAGCAGAAAACAGTGAGCTCCTACATCGTAGCTCTTGTAGGGTCTAGAAGATTCCTCAGGAAACGGATGAAAAAGTCCACTCTCTGCTCTCAGACAACTTTCCGTAAGACAGAGGGCTAGGAACACCACTCGAACGGCAATCATGGTGTTTATCACGATATATAAGTTATTACCACACACCAAATAACGGGCCGACGTTCCCAGTCCACACAGTCCAGCCCACTACAGACACGTAAGACTGAAAGCCACACACACCATGGGAGGGACACAAGCATTTGCCATCAGGGCTCAAAGTTGGCAAGTATCTCCCAGCGTCATCCTGGAGAAGCTGGGTCCTCAGACACCATGAGACTTTGTTTGAAGTGAGGCCCCCCTCTAACCCAGGTCCCCGCAGAGGGCTGCGACGCATCCTTCAGGTTCCCTCTGCTGAGGTGTCTCCTCCTCTTTGGCCCTTGGTCCCATTTATTATGTGCAGAGCTGGACAAGAGCCGCACCAGAAGTCATCTCCAAATGACTTCTCTTTGGGCTTTGGTGTGTTGGCGCCCCCCTCCACCCCATGAAAACCATCAGTTAAACCTCTCAGCCAGGCAGCTGAGGACTCCTGCAGCTCAGAAGGGGACCCACATCATTTTGGTTAATCTCCTCCTTCCTACCCACCCTCCTACAGCCCAGATCCTAGGGGCCCCTCAAGAACGAAGTGAGATGCAGCACCCTTCAAAAGGTTCTCAGGGGCGGCTGGGCGGCATGGCAGAGGATGCAGGGATCTGCTAGAATCGGCTTCAGAAGGAGGGCAGGGCCGGGGCCTCATTTGCTCTGGGCCCCCAGGATGCAGAGCCCCTGATATGCAGAGTGCTGAGTGTCTACCGGCTGAATGAATGACTAGATGAGCCATTTCTGTTCCTCCGGGGTTCTGAGCATCTTGCTAATCCGTCTGCATCACTGCCTCCCCAACTCAAGACTGATTTGGCTCTTCCTTCTGAATTTACGAGCTCTCACCTGTGCTAGGCATCCAGAGGATGCAGAGATCAGCATGACAACATCACTCTTCTTAAGCCATTCGCTCCCTACAAGGCATGAGTCAGAGGTTTCCACTCAAGGAGAACATCTTCCCTGTACAGACCTCACCCCTCCTCCCTCAACGACGCTCGCTTTCAGCCTGTGGTCACAATGGGTCACATCTGTCTCCAAAGGTCTCCTAAACAAGCCAAGACAGGTTGATTCTTAGGGGCAAACTCACTGCTAGTTAGGGTGAGCATAACGGTTGAATAGTGTCTCCCCCACCCCCAATACCTCCATGTCCTAACTCCTGGAACCTATGAATGTGATTTTATTTGTAAAGGGGTTTTTGCAAACATAATTAAGGACCTCAAGAATTAAGGTGGGCCCTAAATCCAATAGCAGGTGTTCTTATAAGAGGAAGGAGAGGGAGAAGTCCATGTGAAGACAGAGGCAGAGACTACAGTGATGCATCCACAAGCCAAGGAATTCCTGAAGCCACCAGAAGCTGGGAGAGGCAAGGAAAGATTGTGGCCCTGCTATCACCTTGGTTTCAGACTTCTGGCCTCCAGAACTGCGAGAGAATAAATTTTTGTTGTTTTAAGCCACCGAGTTTGTTCTAATTTGTTTTGACGGCCACTGGAAATCAATTCAGCAAGGTTACAGGCTTGGCCACCCCCACATAGGCGGTCACACATGATCTCCAGCCAGGCCAATCACATGCTTTGGGGAGAAGACAGGAGAACGTGGATGAATAAACCAAACCCATTGGTGCCACTGGGAAAGAACATGATGTCAGTGCCAGTCAAGGGTACTGCGCCCTGAGCCAGAGGACACCCTAGTTTAAAGCAAGCTTGCTGGCGAGCACATGAACTTGACCCCTGGGTAAGTCAAGTCACCACAAGGACCATTGGTTGTGTTCACTGCCATGGAAACTGCTTTTCTGCTACAACCGCCGCCTTCTTGGTCCACTATGCAAATAAATCACTGTCTGAACTCCAGGCCCAATACCATTCAGGACTCACGTTGCCCCAATTTCCCACTTTGTGCCACCACTCAGAGACAGGAAGAGGTGCGATGGAGTTCGGAGATACGGATTAAAATGCAGATGGTACACTGCGAAGGAGGCAGGACTCACTGCGTCACTCCTAATTCTGACTCTGATATGCTCCCTGCTGATCCCTTCCCTAACCCCACAGGACTCAAAATTTGAGTATCACAAAAATGATTTCCCTGGATCAAAGAAGAGCCTGCATTTCAGGCCCATCAACATTAGATGCATAACAATTCAGCGACGTCGAGAATCATTTGCAGTATTTTAAAGATCTATATTGTTTTAACATTCCTGTCTGGCCCAAATAGAGAAAGCAAACTTGATTATGTCTAAAATATTTATTTATTCTATTTGGAGAAAGCAAAGAAGCAGTGAAACAATTATCAATAAATGTTATTCCTTCTATACAATCGTTTTCATCTCACAGGTGCATTACTGTTTACAACAAATTAGAAACTTGGTGGCGAACGACTCCCTAAATAAATTTAACTGAGGTGTTAAGGATAAAACAACAGGGTCAGAAATTTGGGAGGGGTAAGGTGGTGGGTGAGAAAAAATCTTCTTTTGGCATCAAAGTCTTTTTCTTTTTTGAAATTAATTTTTTTAATTGGGTGAAATATATGTAAGAAAATTTACAATTTTAACCATTTTTAAGCGTACAGTGAAGTACAATATTGTGCAACCAACACCACCATGCATTTCCAGAACTTTTTCACTATTCCACACTAAAATGCTATACCCTTGAAGCTGTAACTCCCCATTCCTTCCTCCCTCGGTTCCTAGTAACCTCTATTCTACCTCTGTTTCTATGAATTTGTCCATCCATTCTAGGTAACTCATGTAAGTGGAATCATACAATATGGGTCCTCTTGTGTCTGGTTTATTTCACTTAGCATAATGTTTTCAAGGCACTGCGGTCTTTTGAACAATCTGCTATGTGCAGAGATTCTTCCTGAGGCTCAGGGAGGCTGAGTCTTCCTGAGAAAGGGCAGGAAGGACTGATTATTTCCCTCCCATATTTCCAAATGAAAGCCCTGGAAAGAATCAGAAATGGGGCCTCGTGAAAGACCATCAGACTGAGGTGTAGCAGCCAGGTATGGTGCCCAATGTGTGACTTCTAACCAGCAGACCTACTATGTCCCATGCAGCAGCCAGGTAAAAGAAATGAGTAACTATTCTCACTCAAAAGACACAAGGACCAAATAATGAGCTGTGTGCCCCTGGGGAGTCCCTTCACCTCTCTGGGCCTCTACGAGAAGCCAGCAGAACCGGGCAGGGGGTGCATGGGGTGGGGCAGGGGTCCTGCTCTGGCCCTCACCAAGGCAAGGGCCTGGATCTGCTCATGGTGCGCCTAAAAGGTTTGCACTTCATTCGGGCCCTTTGGGGGTCCCCGTGAACATTCACACCCTGTGTTCCATTTCTCATCTCCCTTGGTCCTTAGGAGGTGCCACCTGGAGCCAGAAAACTTCCTGGGCATATTCAAAGCCACTCAAGCCACCATTCAGAACAGAGAGGAGGGAGTCCTAGAGACTGACAACTGGGGGATGGGCAGCATCGAAGGGCCAAAAGGCTAGGTTCACCAAAGAAACTCTCTCACCTGTCATCGGCAAAATGACACTTGCCTGGCCTCTTGTAAAGTCCCCACCTTAAACCGTACTCTGTGCTTCTGAGGGGCTCCAGGAGTCAGCAAAACTTGGACAAAGAAGGTGGCAGGAAGGTTAACCCCAAACAAAAAGGATTTAAAAATGGACATAAATATGATAGCAGCTGACAGAGAGCCTTTAAAAATGAAATTCTACAGCATTCTCCTGAATGACGCTATTATTGGAAACTAACAGTAAGCTCTATTTAAGAGATAAGCATTTAAGTCAAACCCTTTTTCCCTCTTTTATTCAAATGAACAAAACTGAATATTCATCTGACAAAGCTATAAAAAAAAATGCAGACAGAGAAGAAGAGAAATCTGAAAACAAGATACCTCAAAATTAAAACGACCTGCTCCAAACGCAGTCACTGAGGAACATCCAACAGTCAACTTACAAAGAATTCTTTTTTAGGCCAGGGAGGGAGAGATGGAAATGGCCGGCCTCCTCCTAGCCTCAAAAATAATTTTCTTCTCTTTTCATATAGGTCGATGAACAGTAATAGGTGATTGGGTAGTGCCCAATGCATCTTCAGTGAAAATCGATGTTAAGCCATGAGTTAACACACTTGGTTAATGGGGAAAAAATGATGGAGGAAAGAAAATTCAGATTGTCAACTTTATTCTAAGTGTCCTATGAGGAATTTAAGGTATGTGGGTGCAAATATATTTATAACTCATGCAACCTCCCTCTCCTGCTAGTAATTCAGTGTTGAGGGATGTGGCAGTATCCGTGGGCTGCTTCCAGAATAAATATAAGAGCCTTGGGTTTGGGTGTGGGGAGCACTTTCTGGTTTCAAAATGTTTCTCATACATCAGTCGCCCTACTCGGTCCCCAAGGCAACCCTATGAGAGGTGGGGCAGACTCCGCCATTGTCATTTTGCTCAACTGCTCAGCTCAGTTAAATGATTCGTCCCCGATGACATGTGACCACTAAGCTGGAGCAGAACAGCAGAGGCTTCCCTAGGTCAAAGATGTAGGTGTTCGAAGATGGATTTGGTGGCCCTATGTCTCAGAGAGGGTAAGAGCCTGGGCCATGAGAAATGGGGGTCTGCATGCTTTGTCACAGAGTTCACCCCCACTCAGCTGTGTGTCTGTCAGTGACATTTCACCTCGGGCTGCCTCATGCCTAACTCAGAACATTTCTGAGCCACCTCTATGGGCTATAGCAGGTCTGGCTAATCAGTTCCCTTTGCCTGGAGCCCTGGATGGAGAAAGTCTGGGCCCCATCCTGCTGGCCCGTCTGACAAGGAGAGGCGAGATGAGCAGTATGCATAGATACGTGGTGGGATGGGGTGGCTTCGTGTGTCCTGAATTTGCCCTAAAAAATATAACTGAGAAGACTGATCAGTTCCAAGAAGAAAAAAAACAAGCTGTCTTTCCAAAAGAAAGGACTTGTTTCCAATGATGGTGTGACACTTTGGGATGCTCCCTGCACATACCTGGACATGAGTGGAATCCAGTCTTAGCTGCCTTTAGAGTTTCCAGAGCATTTTCAGACATTAGGTATTACGGAAGAGGTGGGGTTGCCCCTAATTAGGAATTAGTCTGGGTTGTGTCTGCTTTAACGCCCAAATGGTAATGTGGACTTCAGAAGCCAGAGATGGGATTCCTTAAGTTATTTCTAACATCTGGTACCCCAAAGGCGGGTATTTATTATCAGTCCACAACCTGATCAGCATTTCAAAAACAAAAAGCTTATTCACACTTATCAAGCAGCCATTCTTTTAATTCACATCTCACCTGTTTAGTAGGAATAACTGGACCCACTTTAGGGATGAAGAATAGAGGCCCAGGTAGGAGTCCATGTTCTTTGCTTCACATGAAGGATCCCATATCTCCTGGATTCTAATCTTGTCCCACAGCCTGGCTCTAGAATCCTGCCCCGTCACGTTTTCCTGCAAGAGTCTCTAAAAATGAGCAACAGCCTCTCATCTTAACGACCCAGCAGAAGGAGGGCAAGGATGGAGTGCGGAGAAGACGTGCTCGTCCAGCTGAACGAATGCTTGCTTCCCTTGCTGCCCGATGTGTCTGAGCCCTTCAACATAACGCAGCTGAGGAGATACCGGGGTTTTTCAAAGGCACACGACAAAGATGACCTTTATAAAGACAAACAACTTGAGCATCTCCTAAACCAGTCTGACCTAGGACGGGCATAGGAAGAGTGACTTCTTTGGACATTTCCAGACCCCAACCACAGACCTGCCTGAAACGGGACTGGGTTATCAAGCCCGATGCTAGAGACTTCTTGCGGCTCACGGCTCTCTAATGAGTCAGCCGCCCTGGAGGGATAACAGAAGCACTCACTTCCTTGGCCTTATTAAGACCAAAGAACAGGGGCAGACACGCTGACCTGTGATGGACGCAGGACTCAGCCCGGGGCCTGGTCAGAAGAAAGACGTGCGAGCCAGGAGGCCACCAAAGGCAGAGGCTTGCTACCACCCTCGCCCAGGCCCAGCAAACAAGCCTGTGATGAACTCGAGGGGTCTGCAGACGTCCCCCTTCGTAGCATCCCTCTCTCCTCCCCAATACCCCACTTCCTTCCTGACCCTGAGCCAACAGGCTGCCTCTTTCTGGCCTGGCCCTTCCTTCCTGCCATGTCCCCTTCAGGTGGCACTGCAGCCCTTCCACTGTGGCACCCTTCACGCACCTGCTTCCTCGTTTACACCAGTAGTTTGGCAGCTGGTTGCTGTAAACTCTAATAAAATGCCTTTCCAAAAAATGAAGGGATGTGACCAGACACGCCAGACATCATGATATTAAAGCCGTGTCAATTAATTTCTCCCCCTGCTTGATAAACGAGCCCCATTCCATCTCTTAATAATGAGGAGAGAAACAAGAAAAGTTGACACTTAGTTTAATTTATTTTCTCAACTTGCCTGGTCATATTTCTTTCTGCCTTGCAGAGCTGGCTGGGGCTGTGGGGAATTACAAGTGGCTCGCGCACGCAGGCAAGGCATAGATCGGTGAGAATCGACGTGGGTCTCCTTGATCCCCACACACCACTTAATCAGGAGGGGGAGAGTGACTTGGTGAGCCAGCTTGCACCTGCGCCTCTCCAGCCACCTTTGGGAGCTGGGGGTGGGGGATTTGGGGACAGGGAGGGGAGCAACCTCAGGTGTGTGGGGAATCAGATAACAGAAATGACACTATCAGATTTCCAATCTAGTATGAAGGAACTGCGCAAGACTGAATTCCTTAAATTAACATTAAGCTACATTGGCAGCATTTGCCAGAGGGTAGCCAATTTCTCAATTGGAAAGGTGCTTTTCTTTCCTTTTCAGCCCATGGATGTTCTAGCTAACATCTGACCTTGAAATGTGAGCATCAACTTTCTAAAAGTCAGACAACAACCATGAACCAGTAAGCATTTCATTAAGAATCTAGTTACAAGTAATTTTTTCATACGGCCGCCGTGACCTCGGGACTGTTTACGGAGGCCACCAGACCATAAACCGAGTTGGGGGTGGAAGGGAACTGTTTCTCCCTGCGGTCCTTTGGCAGTCTCCTGGTGGGGTGGGGCTCGTTTAAAATGCAGATCCCTGGGCTCTGTCTGCTTTCTAATGTGGCCCAGGAAGCTGCACATGAACCAGCTCTCTAGTGATTCTGATACCCACCCAAGTCTGACTCTATGTTTCCCAATTCGGGACGAGCTAAGTAGAGATCATCTGGTAAAAAAAGAACCAAGAACACGCCACAGGAAAGAGACTCTCTAGGCTCCTCTTTCACGTGAAGGGGGAAACTAAAGCTGTTTTAAGAAGCCTGATCTCTCTTTCATGGAAAGCTGCATCTTTTAGACACACGGGCAACCCTCAGCCAAGGCAGGGAGAGATCAGAGGCAAAGATGAAGCTTCTCACTCCCAGGCTCATGGAAGGATCAGAAACCAGTTCATACTAAAGTATAAATGACTGATTCTGCTTCTTTCCCAGAGGTATTAGTGATTTACCTGTATCGAGCCCTTATGCAAAAGCAAATCGGTTGTACTTTAGAATTCCAAACAGCTTATTCAGGAGGTGGGAGATTTTTATTTTATTTTATTTTATTTTTTACTGATGGGGGCACCTCCTGAGTCTGTGAGATTGGGGTGGGGATTTGGGGGGCAAAAAAATAACACCCAGGAAGGAAGAGAGGGAGGATGGAAGGGAAAAGAGAGAGTGAGAGAAAGAGATGCAGAGAGGGGCGTGAGGTGGAGGGAGAGAGAGACCTCCAACCATCCCCAACTATTTTTCTAAGAGTGAAATCTGCCATGAATACTGATAGTATGATTTGAAAATGTCTGTGGCTGCAGAGAAAAGGGCGTCTCATCCCAGACTCTTGTTAACCGAGGGGGAAAAAGCACCTGTGATCCAGGCCAGACAACCCCAACCTCATTTCATTCCGACTGCGCTCCATAGCAGTGATTCTGTGAATGACACTTGTCAGGGCAGCAGATTAGTTCACAAACCTATTTTTTGTGCGTGGTGTTCCATCTTGCTCGGGAAAATAGTCAGTTCTTGGCGAGAGAGACACATATTACTGCTGTTAAGTGCCAATATAAACTCTGGGACGCGGTGGTAAATTCACCAAATTAAATCGCTAGACAACTGGCTCGGATCAGGACTCCGGCAGAAGGTGCCAGGGCCGCAGCGCCCGCCCGGTGGGGCGGAGGAAGCCGGGGCGGAGCGCGCCACGTCCGCGTCTGCGCTGGAAACCACAGAGCCCGGGGCGGCTGCAGCGGGCTCCGCCAGCAGCAGTGTGTCCTCCAAGGCTTCTGAATCCCAGGGCTCTCTGAGCTCAGGGGAGAGAGAGGGCACCAGCTGGAAGCTATACCGTGCAGAGGTGGGCATTCGGGCTAGTGTGCCCAGGCTCTCCCCCAAAGAGTGGGTTTCAAATCTGTCGCCTTTTCTGACACTCACCCTCCAGCCCCACTCATGCAGTGAGCATCCTGGAAAATAAGAGCAAGTTTCAATCTACCTTAATGCCCCTGCTGAGGCGGGGTGGAAACAGGACTGGACTTTGGAGCCAGGTAGATCTGGGCTCAAATCCTGGCTCCAGCAATGACTGGCTGTGTGACTCTGAGCAAGTTACTCAACCACTCTGACCTTTGGGATCTTCCTCCATGGGACGGAAATAACAAAATACCTCCATGGGCCTGGAGGATCACTTGAAAATACTTGTGAGGGGTTAGCTACCCTCTCCCAGCAATCAAATGAGACTTTTTATGGCTTCTCCCCTATCCGAACCTCCATCTCCGCACGTGCTTACCTTTGCCCTCTGCTTTGAGCATCACTTACGTGTGTGTCAGGGAGATGCCCACAGTGCTGTACCAACGACCACGGTGGGAACAAGACTCAGGACAGGGAGAGATAAAACAAGTCGTGTGGTAATTTCCCAGGCAGTCTTGTTACTTAAAAAGACCCTCCTGTGCACTCTTTTGGGTAAAAACAAAAATCATGTACTGATCCTTGAGGGCCAGGCCCTGTGCTGGCTGAGCCCTCCATACTGGTCCTCACCCTCCCTGACTACCGATGTACCACGGTGGCTCCCGGGTTCACTCCAGGGCCAGGAGCCTACAGTCCGGCTGCTGACAAAAAAGCCATGAGCCTCTGTTCTTGAGGTGGGTACACTGGTACCCTCTGAGGAAGGAACATGAAGGAGATGGAGGGAAACAAAGAGGGGAAGATGAGGCGGACACACGAAACCGGCTCCACAAGGAAGGGTCGAAAGCAGGCCTGTGCCCCTCCGCCTCAGTATAAAGGACCCCTCCGGAAAGCCGCGGCCTTCCCAGCAGCCATCTCAAGACAGCCACCTGCCTCCCCTCTAACAAGTTCTCAGGGAACAGTTATTGCCCTCAGATAAGGTTCCAAGACTCCATCAAAAAACCACTACTTGGAAGCAGGCTTTCAGCACTGCCACAAATTATATGACTTTTATTATGAGGTATGGTTTCAGAATAGTCCCAACTGACAGAGCCCTGGCTGGACGCCCACTGCGCCTGTCACCCGCTCCGTGCCCCCCGCAGAAGGGTCGGGTCTGCAGGCATCTCCATGACTCCAGCCGGCCGTGCTGCCAGCAAGCCAACCAACCTAGAGTTGGTGGGGGAGGAGGGGAGCGAGGGGAGTAGGTGGCTGCCCACTGAGGTGCCTCTGCACAAGACACACATGCTTATTCACCATGGAGTGGGGGCCGGCTTGTTTGATTTTATTCTTCTGGCTGTTAAAGAAACTGTGCTTAACATCTGGAAGCCAGATCTCTCAGAGAAGCTGAGACCGGCAGCCCAGGCAGCCTGGCGGG